>NC_137927.1:21950633-22425633 GCF_963457725.1 Sprattus sprattus
GGAAATGAAATCAACAGTGACTGGGCCAACTAGGGTTATATATCAGAAAAAAATGACTTGTGAGAAACATTACCAAAAAATACTCAATTTGATTTGATTGGATAAAAGAAGGTTTGAATAGATTTGTTAACTACCAGTAGGAGCTTAATATGCTATATTTGCTTGTTTTATTAAGATCATAAAGTGTGTACGTTGGCTGGAAGTGTGCTATTTTTAGTGTTGGCATTTTTACACTTCCTGGTTCTAAAGAAAAAATCTCTATAGAAAAAAGAACAGGTGCAAAATCTCCAAAAATAAGGTGTGTGAAACGACGGCAGTAAAAAAAAACTAAATCCAAACCGCTTGGTCTTTTGTAGCTTTCTGTTATGAAACTTAATGTAACAGTTCTAGCACCTCAAACATCTGATTTATTCTATGCAACACGTTGCGGCCAAGAAAGCCTCAGGGAATCGGTGTGTTTTGGGGAAGCTAACTATGGTTAGCTTCTGCTCCCCTTGTAAAATAGCACATCAGCTGTCAGCTAAGTGACCTGCTGTATAGGGAGTTATTTTCACTGTGAGCAGAGGGATAACAAAAGACATACAGTATTATGAAGATATAAAGTGTCTACAGTCTATACGGAGATGACAGACACATTTTTTTAACAGAATTGAAAGCAGGGTCTCTCAAGCAGTTATTCAACTACCAAAGACGTTTTTTGTTGATTTTCCAAAACCCTGTTCATTGAAGCCCTAGGCGAGATTTTACTTTGGCGCATAGTATAAAATTCAGTGCAGCACTGACACAAGTGATTTTTATATTGCCTTTAATGTTTTTGAATTAAACAAAAACTACATACCAAACAGTTAGCTCTTACCAAACCAAATATTACTACCACATATGACATCAAGAATGAAATGGCATCTTTCAAAAATACAAATTCATAATGAAATGCAAATTGCCAGGGACCAACGTAGCTGAAATGCTAAATAAGAGGACACCACCACATCTCACAAACACAACATTGTTTGTCATATTGTGTGGGGGCCTTGTCGGAATGCAAAAACATGGGGATATTTCCATCTCATTTGGTCGGTAATAGGTTGTGGTTATGTCAGAAGGGATTCTCTCTGAAAACACAGGTCCTCCAGAAAGTTAAACAAGACTAAACATGTGACAAAGTATGGAAGACATAAGGACTAGAAAGAATCCTCTCTTCTCTAACTCGATGTGTCAAATGTAAACAATTCTTCTGACAATGTTTACCCACACACATTCTGTTGGAAGGCTGCAACAGAGGCAGATATTGTCTTTCAAATGTTTGGCAAAGCGAGAGGGGCACAGGGACTTTGAGACACTTAAAGAGAATGTTTGGTGGTTGTTGCAGAGGCACCAAAGCAGGTTTCAACAAAAGAGAGGACTACAGCACTGACTGTAGGCTGTGACTTGGTTGAGCTACCTCATATTTATTAAAATGGGAGTCAGAGGTTGAAGGAGATTAGGAGGGTCTGATGTGAGACTAGCATGGCAATGCACTATTTATAGAAGCCTGTTCTGTTTATGGCAATCTCCTTTGCCATCCGTGGCTGCCTCTGGGCTCCTCACTACACTGCTCGTCACGGATCAAAGTCACAGTGAAGCCATGCTGCTCCACAGAGTAGGACAAATATTAACTGCCTCAAGCCCAGGAAACCCACCTGGCAGGTCATCACCGTGGTAACAGGAGGTTAACCTTGATGACCAAGTCCTTGCTGTTGGAAGTCACGACGTGAGGTGACCCAAGTCCATAAGAGCTCAGCCAGTCAGGAAACAAGACTTTGAAGGAAGTATTCCCCTTGTGTTGCCTGCAGGTAGCCATAAAAGTAGCTGTAATCATGTCATGAGGTCTATTTGAGCTATTTTGTTGTTTAACATGGTCATTTTTTTCAAGTCCATTCTTAAAAGGACATTTCTGTTCAGTTCAGTTTACAGCATGTTTTTTTTATTTTTTTTTAGATATAATAATTTCATAATTAACACAACAAGTTGAAGTAAGATCTAAGGAATATGAATACATATATGGTTTGGAAATCAACTACTACTGATTCAGTTGGACAGCAATTTAGATCCAAGACGCTTTCTATCACTCAAGCGGATTTATGTCCAGTCCTTCTGGTATTGCCGCTCACAAGCTGAAAGCTAGTGCACTCAGCAGATGATGCATTACTATCCACTGAACCAGTGGTGACATCCAGTTACCCCAGCAGGGTCCCAGTCTAATATGACCTCCATCCCCACACAGAGTTCACACTGGTGAGTCTATGATGCATCTCTTCTCCCATGGGGTGATGTCTCAGAGCATGGGAATGGAGAAGTCAGTAAATCAACTCTGCGGCGTGAACTTGAACCCAAGTGTGTCACGTTAGACGATCTAAATGTTAAGGACAGTTAAAAGATTGTGTTAAACATCTTTGATGAGCACTGTGTTTAAGGTGGTAAAACCCATATGAGAGTTTGGACATACTTGGAGAAACAGAGATCATTTGGTAGAGACAGAGGAGGAAATAAACTCACTGGGTGAGTATAAATTATACATGTATGGACTGCTGCTAAAACGGCAAACTGAGAAACTGTGATCACAGCAGGTTTTTTTTTAATGCAACTGCAAATGAAGGCTCTCAGCTGTGAGCCAGACATCTTGCATAATGCAAACACAAAAATGAAACTTGAGTCTCTTTGGCAGAGTACTGCCTTTACAGTATATCGAAAATTAATTTGTGCGGTATATAATAATAGTTAGTGTCACTCCTTGTTACTCCTATGGGTACAACAGGATATATTACTGTTTCTAGGATGGATACTGAGAGTGGGAAAAAAGCATTTATTTCAAGTCAAGTAAATATTTACATGTTAAGTGAACAGCAGACCCTGGAAATGAAATAAACTATACTTGTTTCTCCCACATGGTGGCAGACAATGGGATGTGTTTGATATCAAATGTTGCTTTTCTGTTCTGTAAACACTTCAGTCACATGAGGATACAAACAGTCACTAAAAGTAAACTCTTGCTCTCACTGGCATCAAAATAAAGGTCAGGCTGAGCACTTAAGTAGGATCTAAAGTAGGTGTGATGGCACAGCCATGGGCCTTTGCTCTGACCCAAAGTCTCCTTACTGAGAGGTGAAACCATGAGGGAACCATCAGAGTGTGATTTGCATGGAGGTGTTGCAAAAGCTTTTACTAGTGAACTCTGAATGAATATGCAATCTAGCTGAGGACAGAGGCAGTAGGTTGTGGCTCCGCATAAATTAACCCTGAGGAACAGCCACCTAAGAACAGCATAATTCCAAGAAATTTCACTTACTTTCTTTTCATTTCAAACATCTATCCTGTGGTCCCCAACTCCATTAAACTTGCATGAAACTGCCTTGTGTGCACTAACCTTATAACCTTTTATACATTCAGAGTTTACTTCATCAACATAATGAAGTTAACCTATGAAGTTAACCTTTTAACCTTTTATACGTTCAGAGTTTATTTCATCAAGAGAATGAAGTTAAACTATGAAATTAACCTTGGCTGACTATGCCTACAGTTCACTTTTCTAGAAACAGCTTCCAAACTCGAAAATTCCCTCTGACTATGCAGTGGTGTGTTTGGACACTGAGCAGGGATCAGTGGCTCAGAGCAGATTTTTCCAATGCATCCAGTCAGGGTTAAGGACGTTGATTACTTGTTCTGGATTGCTGCCCTGTTGTATGTCCCACAGCCAGTAAATTACAGGGAGCACGTCCTACTCCCATGTGAGGCCTGTTTTAATTAACAGACCAACAGACCTCACAAAGAGTCATATGCAGTGCTGCTTCATGTCCTATCTGACTCTATACAGACACTTTTGTGGATTTGCAAAAGTAAGGATGTAAAAAAAAGGCATCATGTGTAATCATGTCTGATGCTTTCAGTTTAAAAGGGATTGTTCGAAAATGCTATTGGTAGGCTTTAACCTTTCACTGTGTAACTTCAGCTTGGTCTCTGCCCACTTAATGCCCTTTACCGCTCTTTCTCAAGCATGTCCTTTTTGTCTGCATGCCCTGGCATTTTCAAATTCCCTTAGTGAAGAAAACACTGTTTAATATTTCTATAGGCTGCCTTCATTTGTTTTTTTCCTTAAAGGTGCTATGTGTGTAGGATTTGAGAATGAATTAACTAGAAATAGCAACAGAATACAAAATATGCCTATGCACGGTTTCCAGATATCCATAAAAGTTAGCATGCTAATCAGCTAGCCCCGGCATGTACTCTCACCTAGGCAGGCACTGAAGAGTCACTCTAGCAAAAAAACAGCAAGGCATAAGCCCACAGTCAGGAATGGTGATTTTAATTGCTAAAATCCCATTTCAGAGGCTGAAATAATGACATTAACCCATTGGCGCCGGATGCTGCGTAGCGCAGCATAGGCTTTCCTGCCGGTTGCTGCGTAGCGCAGCATAGGCTTTCCTGCCGGTTGCTGCGTAGCGCAGCATTTTGTACACGTGCTGTTTTCATGACGAATGCAGCGTATAACTCACTCTGGTTGGTTAAAATTACACATGGGATGGGTCTTAAGGCTTTGCTAAAGATCAGATGACCACCAAAATGAACTTTGGGTGGCTGAAAATCACGTCAATCAATCAGATAGCCACGCGATATTCTGTGCTTGTTTTCAGTGATACCATGCTGGCTAGCGAGAAGTAGCAGTGAAGAAGTAGCAGTGAACATGGAGTATTTTGATAGCGATGTCAGTGATTTCGACATAGATTTTGAAGGATTTGAGTCTGAGAGGGAGAAGGATAATGACTTTGTGTCAGAGGATCCATTAGATACGGCACAGGAGTGGGATTTTGTGGGCACGGAAGGAGAGGAGGAGGGATTCCAGGTGGACTGGACAACCGGCAATGATCTGGAGGTAATTATTTATGTTTTGTTTTCTTGTGCGATCTTCCGAGTTCTCTTCTCTTAGAAAACGGAATGGGCAGTAATGATAGTGGTGCTATAGCGATTACTAATGGTGATGATGGTTGATAATATATACATGCAATAATGTTAGTTATAGATACAATAATGGCATAATGAATAAATAGCATTTACATTTAGCAGACGTTTTTGTCCAAAGATTTTAGATAAGAAAAATAACGTGGAGAACTGTATAGCATAATACATCATAATGAATAGTAATACAATTATGAATAAATATAAATACTATAAATAACATTGATGGAACTGGAAATATACTATTCTGTTAGTGTAGCTTTATTGTGTATCCAACTTGAATGTGTACTCCCTGTCTGTGCCTCAAAGAGACCTGAACAATTGGCATATGAACACCTATAACCCCTATACCCTATAGACAGTCTAGTAGGCCATTGTCTTAGCACCAGCTGAGAGGGTGGGTCTCATAATAATACAATGATTGAATGCTTTGCCATACGTTTTTACAGATATCTCCATCTCCAGGATAACGTTGACCCCGCCATGGCTTCATGCTCCATGTGAACTGCGAGGCCAGCTCCACCCCAGGATGTCTCCATCCCTCTCCTCTCCTCCCTCCCCATTTCTCTTTCCCCCTCCCTCCCCCTCTTCCCCTCCCTCATAATGTTTGCATACTTTAAAATTGTATTTATTGTATTTTATATCATTGATTTATATTGTTTTTGTGTGTTTGAGAGTTTTTTACAAATGTTATTGTTGTTTGTGTGCTCAGGGAGCAGGTTTTAATAAAACCTGCAGTTCTTACCTTCACAATGCTTCTTATTTCATGTTTCTAAGTGCTACAGAGGCTTAGATATTAAGGTTTTTGTAGACGTTGACAATTCTTACTGTTTTCTCAGAAAACCCTCAGGAAATGAGGTACTTTCTCATAGAATAGCATAGGATTTAACAGGCGTTTTTAGCAGGCGTTTTAGGCAGAAATGGGTTAAATGTCAAAGTGTTTTTGTTAGTTCGTGAAGAAATGTCTCTTGACAAAGAGGTAGGTTCCACAATAAAATGACTGTCTGTTTGTGGGCTCATGTCTTATAGATTGGTGAAACTTGCTCGTACCCTGCTCTTAGGGTGCAATCACACCAGAAATAACTAAGTGAAAGCAGAAGTGGCAAAGCATTAACGCAATGCTCCCACCATAATGGGATGACTTAGTCATAGTGGTTGCTAAGTGATGATCAATTTCTTCTTCTGTGATTCCCAACACTCCAGATGTCCCACCCTATTTAGAACCTAACAGGTGGGCATTGCCGCATTGAGCATTGCATCACGCTTTGCTGCTGGCACTTTGTGATGTCCAGTGTGACTGTCACCTTATGCTTGTGGTTCCACGGCTGAGTCATAGCAAACAATAGAGAGTCTTCCACTTCTCCCGCTACCACAACTGGTCAGTGTGGTCAGCTCTTTAGGCTCTGTTCATGAATTTAAATAAGGAAAGTAACTTTTGTAACTTTTGCGTGTGACATGTCGGTCCTAGGTGCTACTGCTACTTAACAGGCTAGCTAGATAGACACAGAACCATTTTTAGCACACTAGTGTCTAAGGTCGCCAACTCTACAAGTCAGCATCTGCTGCCAACCTCTGCTGATTACATTTTGCTATTGGATTCTGCCAAAGGAACGACTGGCTTTCCTTCGTGGAACCCCACACAACTTGACAAAAGCACCTTCACCCCCTTCTATTTTTCACAAAGAGCTGCATTTGAAATTAAAACATCAAGCCCTGCTGTTAGTTCCTCCTATTCTGCATTTTGAACAAATATTTCTCACACTGACACCACCAGTCTATATATTGCAAACAAACAAGTCCCTTCACTACAACACCTGGATAATGTGTTTTACTTTATGCTTGGAGCTCATGTCTACATCCATGTAAATAAATATGTACATAAAATATGTACACACCGAAGTACATTAGAAACAACTGATATCACATAGCCCAGTTAACACTGTAATTGCAAGGA
Source organism: Sprattus sprattus (assembly GCF_963457725.1). Taxonomy (NCBI): domain Eukaryota; kingdom Metazoa; phylum Chordata; class Actinopteri; order Clupeiformes; family Clupeidae; genus Sprattus; species Sprattus sprattus. The sequence goes on from NC_137927.1 coordinate 21,957,574, forward strand.
TGGCAGAGGTTGAGTAGCATGGTGAGTTTCTAAAATATGGGTCTAGGAAGAAGTTTATTCCGTGGAAAGCCAACATTGACTTGTTTGACTGGAGTCAAAATCTGATGTGCTATAAATATACACCTTGTCCTTGTCCACCTTTGTCCAACAGCATGATTAAAGCACAGGTGTTTGTGGAACCCTAACTCAAACTGTCAACAACGGCAACAAACGACTAAGATAGCTCTCAAAATCTAACAGCTTTGTAAATGTTCTGCTTTCAACCAGCACATGAGGATCAGGTTTCAAAACATCATAGAAGACATTATCGATGGCAATGAAATGTCTGTCAATTATGAATTACAACATGAAACGTTATATACGTTATATTTTTTATGGGTGTAACAGGACAGAGCGGTACACTTTATAGGACCAGAAGATGTCATGATACTATCTATCTTCTCTACTTCCTGTCTATATTTCGTATGTGATCTTTAGGGTGTTCTTGTACACAGTATATAGAGATACAGAAATGTCACAGCTCTCTTGGGTGTGATAATCCCAGTACTGTGCAATGCAGAGCCATGATCCTACAAATGTCTTTCCCCCAATCCCTTAGATGGGAGAGCGTCTGACATTTGCTACACATTAGATAATCCATCTAATGTGATACACATTTTACACAAACTATCCCTGCAGGAAAGTCAGCACTTTCTGTTTAGAGCCGAAGCACGAGGAGGATGGGAACAAGGTCCACCGCTGGAATCAAACCAAACTTTCTGACCATTATGTTTCAAATCAAAGGTTGAAGAGCAGAAAGAGCGGGAGAGATAAGTCAGTACTTAGAAGTAGCAGCACTGAGACGGAACAGTGCAAACTCAAATTTAGTTCATGACCACATTTGCTGGGTCATTGTACGATCTCACAGATAAGTGTGAAGTTGCTCACATGCATGCATTAACATCTCAGCCCTCTACCCTGTGTCCAGAAACCAAGAGAGACAGCACTGCGCCCTGCCATGAGTCTAATGCACATAAAGAAATCAACAGTGATAGTCTACAATAAAGAATTATGAAGATTGTATACAACCTGGCAGAAGGCAAAGAAGAGTAATCCAGAGTCTATTTATCTGTGCTCAATAGTGTAATATTCACTTCATGTGATGAGAGAGAGAGAGAGAGAGAGAGAGATGAAAACGACTGTAGCTACAGTTAGGCTAGGTTAGGAACTGCCACAGTCAGTCAGCCGTGGCTGAAGTAGGACTGTCTGGAGGGGAGGGGGAAAAGAGCGACAGAGCAACAGTGTGCATGAGAAAAAGAGAGGGAGGGAGCAAAGGAGAGAGAGCTAAAGAAAGCAAGGGAGGGGGCGGGGTGTAAGCATTAAAATAAACGCAGTAATGAAGCACGCTTCCTCCATTCAGTGGAGAATGTTTACATGCAGCTGCCTGGTAATTGTCTTTTTGGTCTTTTATGTCTGGTTTTTATGTCTTTCCTAAAATTGTCAAAGATAATGTACTTCAAATATTTAGCGATCAACCTGATGGCATGGAATCTTTGTAAGCAAATGGTCTAAACGTCTTTCAGTTCTGAGATAAACAAAGATACTGAGATGTATCTCAGAGACCAGAGGATGATGTGTCCTTAACCGTCATGGCTATCCCACAAGCAAGGTTAAGCCAGTGCCATTTCATGTTTTGCCACCCACACACGCATGCAGACATGAGCATGCACACACAGTGGAACGGCTGGGTGGATTAACACACTGTGCATAACCTCCCCTATAGAGGTGGTGAGGGTCAGAGAGTAAAGGAAGTATGGAGGAGCCCACAGCAGAAGCCACATCCTCAGAGGGCACAGAGTAATGAGAAAGAGGACCTGAGGCAGAAATTACAGAATATGGAGAGACAGTGTATTATAGTAGCTATAGACTAGTTGTGAAATACTCTGTGCCTTTGTGAATATAAAGAATGCTACTATTACAACTATGTTAAAACATCATATTGACTGATGGAATACATTGTGAATTTTAAAGTACGCCCACATAAATGTATGGATTTAATGATCATTTTATGTATTGGAACGTATTTATTCTGCACACGCATGCAAACACCAATAAACACAAACACGACTTGAGGACGTCTTATCTAGCTTTGGGCGCATTTTCACTCCTGCCTTGGCCCTGTCACTGAGCCTGTGTGGGGGAAGAGTGACAGGACACTGCTAATATAGATAAGCCCTCTAGGCCACCATGGCATCCCCATGCCCCTGATGTCTGACTTGACACCTTAACCCACCCCTTCTTAAACAAACCCACAGCCGGCTGTCTCAGCAGCAGTGTGGGTGACAGTGTCACACTGCTCTGCAACTTTGGCTTCGCACGAGGCCTGCCTGCATCCGACAGGCGAGATGAGTCACTCAGACAGTTACAGAGACGTACTCACAAGCCACCGACGGCGTGGGCAAACCGCACTATCTACATGGGGGCTGCATTGACATGGCGCAGAAGAACCAGTGCTGTAGGAAAGAGATGAGGGGGGCCAAAAACCACAAGTCACATCAACAAGTGATGAGAAACGTGCAGAGGCATTACATGCCGAAAAAGAGGCCATGTGTAAGAATAGACTCAAGAATAGGCTTGAGTTGTTCCACTTTTTATAATGTTTCACAAAAGACATAAATTACCCCATGTGACTGCTAGTTTTGAAAAGAAATGAGCACTGCATGCATACAATCCCACCAACAAAACCACTTCACATCACAGAAGTCAGAAGGTTTGGTTTGAAACACCTTGGTTACCGGAAAATGAAACTGTGTTTGCATGCACTCACTAGACTGTGTGCTTGTGTGTGTTTGTTTGTGTGTCTGTCTGTGAGGGTTGTGGAAAAACCTGAGCTATGATTTGGTGCTACAGAAAACGACTGTTAAGCCTGTGCCAGATGGACACTTCAAAATCCATCATCCATCAATTAAAATCATGTCCAAAATATGGAAATAGCCTTCATAGCTTGTCAATTACAGCCACTTTAAGCATCCCCTGGGGTGAGGTGTCTGTAAACCAGGCTTTCATAATTTTAAAGACTTAAATACAGGCACATATGACAGGCAAATAAGAGAGATTTGTTTTTCAGGTCACATCTTGAGGAAGGGAGCAGGCAGGGGTAAGAGATTGTGTGAGTCACTCTTAGTACGCCTTGAGGCTAGGAGATATGGGGCTTTGGGTCTCAGGTTGACTGAGATACAGCAAGTAAGCGAGGTATTTGGTGCGCCTGTGAGTCAACAGGAAAACCAAACCTACAGAAAAATAGCTTTGTTTGAAGGTGGGCGTTAAGCATTGGTGGATGTAATGAATTGAGACGAGGGGTCAGCTTAAGGTTTGTACACGAAAGCTCTCTGACACCCACACACACACACATCTCCTCATACCCCTAGGCCCCCACCACTTCCCTTGCTGGTAGCAATGAGGGGGCTCATCGCCTTGGCTGTCACGCCACCTGTGCTTCCTACACTTGCCAATCTTCGCACTCTGCTTGTCACCATAACAGAAAGGAGATGGTGTTGCTAGCCGTTACATGTCCCTCCTGGCATGACAATCATGTCTGTCTCCCCCCCGTCTCCAGTCACCAGACAGGCAAGCTATGTAAATGATCAGGCACAATGCGCAATGTGACGTAGAGAGAGTAGTCCCAACCCATCGTGCTGTCCCTCAGCCTCCATACCCTCTAAGGAGCACCACTCTGAGTAGGCTTCCAGCCTCTCCCTCCCAGTGGGTGCCAGATTATGAGCCTGTTGTGACAGCGTTGGCCCAGGGTTGTGAAGACTAACAGAGCTGCACAACTGCAAACACCAGCAGTCAAGTCTCCACCACTGTGTAGAAAACAGGGGAGAAATAAATAGCACTGTGTTATGACAGTGGTAGAGAGATAGAAAAGGAGGGAAGCGAGGTGAGGTCTATAGGTGGTCCATATTTAACCATGTGTTAGCGTCAAGATTCAATGCCAAAATGCTCTTCAACTTCATTCAACTCAAAGGTCCACCTGTTGTCCCTTGCTTACTAACTCCTTGATTATATAATTTCCAACACAACAACTATAAATTAATGGGACTAATATTTTACTTTCTGTACTAATATGTTTAACATAAATGAAATTGCCTTAAGCCTATGGAGACAATATTTTTTTGAGTGTGGGAGAGGAAATATGAAGAGCGTATTTAGTACCAGGAAAGAGATCACACCAGGAACAGGAAGTGTCTGGATGACTAATGTCAGGTGTGTAGGATTAGGACTGAAAGGAACAGACACAAACATGAAAATATGAGGAAGTGCGCTCACAATAACAGTGAGTTCTTAAAAACTAGTGACACCACCTTATGACACTGCCTCAAATACCAGTGTTCACATGCTACATTTTACAACATAATTTCCTTGTCAAGTCAAGTAATTTTATTGTGTCTCCCAGGGGAGAAATTTGTTTGGATCTGGGTAATAGCTGCATCACATCAGTACGAAATAACATACAACCAGTTCATCACATGGGCAAGAAAAATCACAGATACGAAAACGATCAGTAAAAACTATTGGACAAACAGAGCAAAATTGTTGTACATAGTGTTGTGCAAACAAACATTCATGTGCAAAAATAGCAATCTGTAAATTCCCACACTCCTGTGCAAATAGCAATCACACCAAACACTCAGCATTCATCCTGACCAAACTGCTCCTCCATTCATACATCCTTGTAGCTGAAAAGGAATTACAGCACCTCCCTAATGAGACTGCTTCCTCTCTTAACCAAGTTTATACAAACAACGGACAATTTCGGGACAAATTGTACACATCTCCCAAGCGAAAAAGGTAAAGTAAAGGTAATGAGCAAATCTAAAAGTTATTATGACAATGCCATTATCTTTGCGAAAGGCTTTGCACACTGCCTACAAATGGTTGTAAGATTTACAGGCAACTGAAAATAATCTAAACTGTGGGCTGAGTGACTGATAATGAGCCTGTTCACTGCCACATACAGTGCTCTTCCCATGACAGTTCTGTTGTCATCTAGATCTGGGCCTCCTGGCCGAATTCAACTACTGCAGGCATATTTTTAAATGTACAGACGAAACCTGAGTGCTCATTCAGGAGCTCAGGTCCTCTGTCTGGCCTTTCGGGTTTCCACTTCAAACCACACACACCTTTTACCTATTATTTATCGTAGCATTTTCAATTAATTGGTGGGAATTTAAAACTGCTTAACAGATCGAGCTGATGGCAGAGTATCAGGTTTCTGGAGCTGAGTGGAATGCAGCCGTGTTCAGAGCGCTGTGCTAGCAGAGGACCGCTTTTGTTAAGAGTGGATGTGTGATTGGGATCAAAGTGAGCACAGACACTTGAGGACTTACAATAGCACACAGTAACCCAGCTGGACTTACTTCAGTGGGTTATTGGCAAAGACCCATACAGGTACACTTGCTAGTTGCCATGGAGCTCGGTATGGCAACCTTACAACATGAACATTATACTAATTGAATCTCCTTTTGATTGTAAATCGTCATCATGTAATTGTCCTTGCCCAACTCAGAGTGGTACGAATCCTAGAGTGATAAAATATCTAAATGTGAAACAATGTGATTGCAACATCAGTAAGTAAAGAATGCACAATCAGAATTCTTACATCTGTTGCTGTTTTAGTTGTCAATTGTCACTGCAACATACAAAATATTCTATGTGAAAATTGTAAAAGTTAAACCGTTCACATTTCAACTTAGATACCACAGCGTTTCAGTAACTGTAATGACATTATGTGAATTTTACATCTTTTACCAAATGTAACACCATTGTGAAGGTAACCTTATTTATTAACATACTGAGGGTAAAGTGACCAGTAAGACCTGTAGGCCATCTAGTGGATAGTATTCATCACTACAACCATCCAGCACTCTAAATCACAACCAAATTCAGTTACAACTCTCGAGACCTTCAAATCAGTATGGACAAACTTCAGCTAAAACATGTGCAAGACAGCAGAGGAAATATTAAGGCAGGGTAGACTGGAAAATATCTAAAGTAACTCCAAGGTGTGTTCCTCCTCCGCTGTAATGTTTTCATAAGAACATTAACCACATCTATCTTAACTGTCACACCTTAATGCCTGAACAATTATTTTCAGCGTATTTCCAACCTTAACAATTAGCTATATATTCAGCCATTATTTCTATCTTATGAACAAATACTGTTGTGTTGTATGTGTACTGGTCACTGACGGGGGGAAGTACATTAACGGTGCAGTCCGCGATCGATTTTTGTCAGATTGCAGTTTCAGCAAAACTGGTGTTTGTCCACGGTCCTGGAAAACAAATAAAGTGGCTTGGACTGTGCCATACACCATTCCAACCAATCAACACGTCGCATCCGGAGCATGGAAGGGATGGGAGTAATCTGGTGGGCTGTTGAGCTCAACTATCAGCAATCTTTTACCAGAATTGCGGACTGTAATGGAAGGAATTAGTATTAAACCAAAGCACCAACGCAATCAGCAATAACTCTAAGTGCTCACTCAGAAGCACACTCTGCAAGTGTCAGGATTTTCACAGGCTGATAAAATAATCAATGGCAGTAATCCCCAAATTGATTTACTGGGCCAAAATGGTAGAACCAGTAGCTTTATTTAGACCTGTGTTAGGTTCCGCCTCTCAGTGGATATCTGTATCCATCCTATATAGGTTGACTTGTTTGACACATAAGCATTTAAGTCATGGAAATATATGTGAAGTGTAGAACATATATTTTCAGTGCGGTGTGTCTGCACACACATACTAGCTTGTGCTAATGTGCAGCAAGACTAGATTTCATATTATGTGTCTGAATCCACTTTCCACTAGGAGGCATCACAATTCTATTTGATCTTATTTAGTCCAGCCTCATCCTGAGCTCATCTGCTTCTGAGGCCATGATTGGAGTTTCATACAGAGAGGGATATGCCAGTTCTCAGTAACAGATCTCTGCACATCAAATGATCCCTAAGACACATTCTACATTTGCTGAGGCTTTTAAAAATACATTGGTATATTTAATATACGATAAGGCCTGTGAAATATAAAGTACTAAGACCAATCCTTTTGCACCTTTCAGACTTTTAACTCGCACTAGAAACTGTGAAGAAGTTGACACAAATGTAATGAAGCTTGTAAAAGGTCTCGCTTGATGACGGAAATTACAAACTAGAATGACAATTTCAAGAGGACATTTGACCTTGCCTATTTGTGATCAAGAAGAGACAGAAAAAAAAAGATTATCACTGCGTTTAATGGAGGAAATATGATTCTTTTTAAGGACAAGCTATCTGTGGGAATGCCTAGGAAGTTCTGTTACATCCCTTATTCATGTGTGTGTGTGTGTGTGTGTGTGTGTGTGTGTGTTTTGTGTCAGTAAATGTCTATCTGTGGCAGGCCCTTGACAAGTGATGGAGACAGCTTCACGTCCACTGGCAAGGGCACCGTTTCATCCACTGGGAACTTGTGAGTTCTGAATCCCCAGGCGGCTAGTTTGCTTGTGACCCCCAGTGACCCAAGCACTCCTCTTCCACTGTTTTGTTAGTACTCAGGGCCTGTCCTGATGGTGGGTGTGCTAATTAGGTTTGACAAATGCAATGCCAGGGTGTTGGTGCACACACACACAAACACACACACACACACACACACACACACACACACACACACACACACACACACACACACACACACACACACACACACACACACACACAATAATAAATCATATATTTTTCCTTAGAAAAATGCTACTGACAACATAAATGGGTTGTGACAAACGCCAAGTAAACTGCTATGAACGTCATTGACAACTCATCTCTTTTGTCTAATTTCAAACCCTATCAATGGATAAAACACCTCTCGAGCCACACCATAACACATCATTTAAGGATTCCCCTTTAAAATATACAGAGGTTTATCTTAAGCATGTACCTATAAGAGTGACTAATCAAGAGAAGGCAACCGTGGCAACCGAAGAAGAAAACACCTGAGCTTTACCTGAACTGAGATTAAAGTGCAACTATTGGACAAAGTTACACTAAACCAAGTGGACATCATGGACTTCAAATAAATCTTATAAACCTTTCTATAAACTCAACCACAAATGTGCATCAATGTACAATACACTGCCTAAAGACTTGTTTTTCTGTTTGATGCAATGACCTTTCTTCGTTACTACTTAGAGAGGAGCAGCCCCTGAGGTATTAAAATACCAGAGACGCTTTTTAACGGCAACACCACAACCACAACTCCCCCTGAAGAGCTGGGCACTTAGCTCTGAAGATCAATTGCTCTTCTGCTGTTGGAGGAGGCTCAGGTCTCATGAGGTTTCACTAGAAGCCTCCAGTTGGGACTTGCTATGAGGCTGGACAGCCTTGAGCTCCGCTTTTTTTTTTACCATGAGAAGCTTAAGAAGAACAGCACCACAGAGAACAAGGAAGTATCTCTTCAAAATGCCTCCCCTACTACTAAACTGTACAAGTCTGCTTATGATGGTTTATGGAAAACATCATAAATCATAATCTACCATTTTTGGATCGTATGTGTCTGAAAAACACAAGGAGAAGCACCGTCCATTGGCCTACAAAAATAACTTCCCTGGGTAAATGTCTAGTGGTGTGATTATGTAACTCTATTACTGTTGTGAAAAGTGCTGATAGAAGTGAGGCAGGTCACGGAAAAGAGGGGGGTTGGCTATAACTCTATTCTATCCCAGGCGAATCAGCGCTTACTCACAGGCTTTTTCTCTACTATTTTTAACATACTTCAGTGTTACACAACTCCATCACTCTTATCTTGTAGATGTATAGCAGTTACAGAGTTCAAGTACAAGGGTGAATAGAAGACCTGTGCAACACAGTTATACAACTAAAGGCGTGGAAACTAGAGATACTATACCAAGCTCACTCCTTACATTGGTCATCTATTTGTGGCAAGAACAGCTATGCTTTCCAGAGATAATAATATTACAACTTGAGATGAGACAAACACCCATTGTAAGTCACTTAGAATCGGAACTACAATCATATATAGATGTTTCTGCTTGTGTTAGCAATACTTCCACACCAAAATCATGACAACAGTTACGTTTAAAAATGTACAATCAATAAATATTATCAGTTAACCCATACATAAATAAAACATGGATTGGTGACACTCAATTATCAGACATATTTTTCAAGAAGTCAGGGATTTGTGGGGCTTACACTGATATAGACAGCTGGTGAGCTGCATAGTACATTTGCAAGCTTTGTTGACCTTTGGTATTCTATCGGACACTTTTCAAAGGTATTGGAATATTTTTTAATCCACACCTTTAGCACTTCTCAGTAGTGTTTTCCTAATTTACAGATTAGCTGATATCTGTATTAAACAACAAATACACCTAACCTAAACAGTCATATAATCATTTGTTGCACAAACATGGTTTATATCATTTTCAAAAGGCAAATATCCGGTTACACTATATTATTATAAACAAACTCTCTGTTGAAACTCGGTTAACTACAATGTATGGTTTATTTATGGTGTGCATACCATATAAAATGCTAAACATTTGGTTGATTAACTTATAATGTGTGACAAAACTCACGTACAATTATTTGAAATGTTTGTTATAACATTTTATCATAGATTGCTTGTTTTCCTCCATAACATCATTTTTCACCTACAGTGAAAACTGTTTTTTTTGTGTTATGGTGGGAATGGACCCCGATAATCTTCTGACACACTTGCAGTGGGAATCGCAACTATTGAAATAAACATGTTAAGGAACAGCCCTTGCTCCCATTATTTCTCTCAGGATTGTTTAATGTCTATGTGAATCCATTTAGCATCCTCCACAAGTGGTTGTGATCACTTTGAACCCAAGACTGCCTTTGGCTTCAGGCTTTGGAGTAAATGGTGTTCCCAGGTTGCTATGGTTGGCAGCTAGTGAAGGGAACTTTTAAATAACCTTCAACAGTTTAAATGTCAGCGTCCCATTTGCATCAAAAATGATAGCTAGTTATCTCGCTGATGTTACAGTCTCCTGAATGTAACTGATGAAAATATAATAGGAAAAGGTAGAAACCCTAAGGGTGCCTTTGCAGCTTTATATTAACACTTTTCATATTCACTTCATAACACTGGAGAATTAACCTCAGGGCTGCAAAAATGTTACCATATCAATGCAGTTCATAGTCAGCAAATTATGGTAGTCGACCAGAAGGTTACAATAACATAATGCGTTTGATACATTTTATGTGTATGCTCAGTGCACAGGTCTGGACATTTTAGAATAGCTTTCTCGTTCTCGTGTGGATAAAAAAAAATAAAAAAAAGGTGTGTACTGTGGTCCTTTTGTGATCCATATCTGAATATGTGTCAACAAGGCCACTGACTGAGCCAAAAGCTCCATGAGGATGGCAGCCCTCTCAAGGTGGTATGATGTGACTTGCTCAACACTGCAAAACTGCAATTGTATTCTAATCAGATTCAAACTAAAAAAGTAACTTACTAAAACTAAACTAAAACTGACAAAGCGGTTTTAATCAGATTCCTGATACTGGCTTGTCAGCCTCTTCCTGGCCATGCCATGGGGAGTGGGGATGTGAACCCCTTCATGACCCTACTCTGAGGATTACAAACATTTGAAATATACAAACAAACAGAGACAAGATTACAAACACTAATCAATATGGCCGATAAGGCAGTAAGTCATTTTTTTTACACCATTAATGATTTTATTTAACTAAATATGCAGAATTTGGTCTCTATTTGCAGTATAGGTAACCAATAGTCCATTACCATCAACTCTGGCAATTTGACTGGTTCAATACTACATAGATTACTAGAAAATATTTGGGATACTTTCATATATCAAGGAGACATTTGTATAAATAGGAAACACAACTCAACAACAGGATTACTTCCATGTTTCAGTCTTCTGGGTGAGTCAGCCTGCTGTATTGCTTTGATCAGGAGCTTGTCATCCAGAAACACATTCACACCCAAGTATTAGAGCCTGCATGTCTTTCATGAAGGCATCAACACAGCCCGGCAACTCTGTCTGAACACTCCCTCTCATTCTGTCAAGACAAAGGGCAGCGCTTCATCAAATTGGGCAATGTTTCAGCATTGTGTGATAAGGCTGTTCGTATGACACCAACCAGGCTGCAAGTCACTCGCTGCAGCAAAACAGGAAGGCATTTGCATGTCTAACAAAGAGATAAAAACAGGCAATTGTGTAGAAACTGAGGAAGTGAGCTCGTCAAGTGCAATTGACTCGTAAGGGTAAAAAAGAAAAAATCCACAGTAATACTTAATGCAACAAAGAAAATACATCAATATACTTTTACTGACAAAAAATAAGACGCTACAACAGTTCATGTCCAGAAAATCATTTCATCCCTTGCACATTATAATTCACTAATGAATTGTAGTATACTCTGTTCCTGTAAAGGCTAGTAAATATAAAACGTAATGTAAATATGAACAATATCATATGCTTTGTCAGTCAATGAAAGCATTGGAAAGTGTGGAGTGTGAACAGAAGGCTTCAAGACATGTTATTCTCTGGATCTCCAGAATATTGTATGGTGTCATCATCTGTATGGGCACATTGCCTTCCCATCTCATGTCTGCAGTCACACAGCTGCTGATGGTCTTGGCTGAGCGAGTATGTCTCAGTTTGGTCCAATGGGTTGTTCAGGGAAGGCATGATGAACACAAACTGAAGCCCAGACACAAAATATCTCAGAAGGGAGCAGCTTTACCAAGAGCAGTGCTAAGGAGGAGAACATCCTCAGCGGGCTATTACTCAGGAAGAACTAACCAAAATGGCTCACAATAAAATGGCCTAGTACCTAGGCCTAGCACAGAATGCTACACTGTTAAAACATACAATTACTTGGTCAGGCTAATGTAAACTGTTTTAGTACAGGCTCAAAAAGTGGATGAAAGAAATTGTAAATTGTTTACGTGGTTAGGCTGGTGGCTATGCAGTCACAGGAACAGTTAGAGCAGTAATCAAGTAGGGTCTGACCTACCCATCAATTTCTCAACCTTAATATGGCAGGTAGGAAAAAATCTTTACATCTTAGATCATAGAGAAAGTGCATGTGTCTGCAGCCTGCAGTTCTACAGCTGAGAGGGATACACATGACAACTTAATATGAAAATAGGTGTGAGGACTTTTCTCACCTAGTATTTGTTTTACAAGACAGTTCAACAGTTCCAAGATCCCAAGAGGATCATAGTGAATTCAGATGAAGAAAATGTGTTTGGTGTGATAAAAATGGATTTCCCATGTCAGGCCAACACTCTCAAGCATTGTGCAAACACTCCTACCTTTACAAAACAGCATATCAAACACAAACAGGAGTAGTTTCAGCACCATGCTACTCTCTTGCACCTTGCCAACTCGTGAAAATAGTGCCCTTACAGAAAGTTAGAGATGCCATTCTTCCTAAATGCCATCAGGCCCGGCCACAAATAAACTGGCAGGATGTGATAACTGGTTGTTACAGTCTTGAGACAATTGCCATTTGAAATGCTAAAGTATTCCAAAACACTATTATCATCAATAGCAGCTTTCACGCTTACTTAATTCACACAGGTTTTGACGGATACTGCTGAGTGAAGAATTACTGATAGATACCTTCTGACAGAAAATAGGCCAAAGCTGTGGCTCTATTTGAGCGGGACAGTAAGCAGATGGCAGCTCAGTTTGGTGGAGCTCTAGTGAGACTTCTCACACAGAGAGGGAGATTGGCAGACATAGAGGGAAGCTGCTGCCATTGAACCCCCCCATAATGACTGGTAGAAGACCCGGACAGATGGCTTGTGTGGCTAGGCATATGGGAGCAAAAAGCGCAGGCTCTACTGTTCTCCTTCGTTGCTTGTAAATGTCATCCGTGCGATGACCCTGTCTAACTGCACATTTTGAGGAAAGTCTTTCTTTGAATACAAATATTTACATATCTCTTTACATATTGTCTGTATTGACAAACAAAAGGAGAAGCATCTTCACTACATGTGTATGCACAAAAATGTGTGTAGGCTAGACACCAAAATTATATTCTTGAACAGATTGACTTGTATATTGGCTTTGGCCATCCATTACACAGCATTGGTCTTGGTAAAATGTTTACAAGTGACTCACATGGGTTATGGCAGAAACAGTCGTTTGCAACAGATGGATGTTTACTAAAGCAAAGCAGTTCAGACAACATGGCTGCTTAAAACGATTTACTAATTTTACTAAACATCTGCGATTAGCAGATAGATTGAAGGTTATACAGCTAGAAAAACTAAATTGTTATTATACAAAAATATTGTATTTATCATCTTAAATTCCTGGTGTGGGCTTTCTATACCATCATTGGGCCTTCAAATCGTCATCAGCTCAAAAACATGTGTATCTTCAATTCCTGCTTTTCTAGACAGCTAACAACATGGACATCATCCTTTTATGTACCTCATGTCTCACACAAGAAGAACATTTTTCAATGAGACCTTTCTTGGCAAAGAACCCAAAAGACTGCTAAATGAATTGCTCTAGAGTTATTACAGCTAGTAAAGTAGGCAAGTAAACAAAAAATCCAAGGCCAACATGATAGCGCCAAGAACCGCCAAGAAATCATCCAAGTGTTTTGATATCCAATTGAGCACCATTGGATCCATATGAATAAAGTTCAAGTGGCAATCTGTTGTAAAACTAAGGCTTGGGAGAGGGATTACCTACCAGTAGGACAATTGCCCAAAGTTCAAGGCCAAAACAACAGTGGAGTGGCTCAAAAACAGTAAAGTGAACATTCTAGAATGACTCAGTCACAGCCCTGATCAAAACCCTGCTAAAAATCTGTGGCAGTACAGAAGAATGGGGGTAAAACACAGCAGAACAATGTGCAAAGATGGTACTGTCTCACTTCAGAAGACCTAAAGCAGTTACTTCAGGAAAGGGGTTCTGTACCAAGTATTAATGTATAAGGGTTTCATTTCTTTGCAAGCAGAATATATTAGAAGTCTTAATTATTAGAAGCAACTTATTTAGCCTTTTGAAATATACTAGTCCTAATTATACCTATATAAGTGTTTGCAATGAATATACTGATTGGGAAAATATGTGTTGTTATGTATCTTTTGTAAAACAGAAAATGGTCACGACTTTTAGGGGGGGTTGAATACTTTTGCAAGCCAATGTATCTTTCAATCGTATAAATGTATGCTACAAGCATTTAGCTTCCACCATCCTGCCTTAACTTTTTGATTACTTCTGCAATGGAAAAGAAGTAGAGGTGTGCAAACCTAAGCTCTGTTCAGAATATCCACTCATTCACTCACTGATTATGCAGTAAAGTCATTATTGGAGATGACCTTGTCTGGAATCTGACTTTTTACCAATGGCAGATTTCAAACACCACATCTGTACATACCAAACTATTTGGTAAACAGAGTAACAGTAATGCGGCAACAGTAAACTGAACCAACTCAACCCTTTGTGGTCGTTTCTATTCTAAATTCTAATGATACACTGCCCCTTGTATGCTTGAGAGTGTGGAGTATAAAATAATGTAGCTCTTTAGTCAGACCTGCATTGAGCTCCTTTAATGAAAAACACATCAGTGCTTTGCTAAGTGAATCCAATACAGAGATGACAGTGTTTTTAGCAGGCTTCCAACATTCAATTCTGTTTTACATGTGTTGGAAATCTCTTGAAACCAACTGTACCCAGATAGCAAGCATATATTGGTCCACCTGGTAAGCACCTCAGGGGCTGTTCTAAGACCACCATCCACTACTTGTTTTACTGGACGTAGATAATAAGAAATTTACATAAAATGAGAGCATTTCCTGGAATTTCTTAATCATATCCTTGACTTGAAAACATGAACAGAAGTTCATGGCAGTAGAAGGTTCTCAAGGTGAAAAATGACTTGGTCCACTGGCCTTTTGCTATCTGGGATACCTCCAAAGTTATGCATATTTCATAATTTTGCATCCTCTAAAAACAAAACCATTCAATAATATGCTTGATGAGGGGCTAAGACATAGGACAATGAAACATTTATATCACAAATTGACAAATTGACAATTTACAGCACATGAATCCCATGTCTTTATGTTTCCACTAGACAGCAGTTCTAGTCAGTGGAGAACCAAACATTGAGAATGCCCTGCTACTATTCTGCTTCTCTTTGCTCTGGGGGTGGGTGGCAGGCAGAGGCTCCATATTTAAAGAGCACAAAAGCATGAAATACAACACCATTCACACAAGGTCTTTTCACCATTTTATGCCACATTTCCAGGTGAGAGGGAAGCACAGAAGGCAATCACTGTATTAACTTGAGTACAAAGGACAGTGTTTTAACATTCATTGCAGTCAGGTTGTATTGAGTATAAAATGATTATACTCAATACAAGCTAGGCGAAGGCTCATGAGATAAAATGCACCATTTTGAAATCTCTAAATCTCTTAAAATGCTTAAATCTCATTTTAATTTCCCTCTAGAATGACTGAAAATGAGGTAACTAGTGTTCAGAGAAATTGCATATATAGCTTTAATCGCACCTATGTGTATTCTACTTTGTTGCTTGCAACACCTGGTACTACTTACTTAAAGCAAAATTGTGCAGTTTTTTGTGCTATTTTAATGCAGGTTTTTATGTTGGTACTAGTTTTTTTTAAAACATCCTCAAATGTGTGCTGATGGCATATGGCCATGTGAAGGAGAGATGCATACACCGGTCATTCCCGCTAGCCATCCAGGCACTTCACAAGGTTGTTTTGTAATCCAGGTCAGAAAAGCAGTGTAAATGTAAAAACAGCTTCTCATAAAATGTATGCAAAAATGAATCATTAATGAAGTAAGCTAGCTTTTGTCAGTGCTTGTGCTGTCAGTGTTTGCAAAGTAAGTGGTTGTTAGCTTGTAAGCTCACTAGTTTTAGGCAAAAACTAATGAGAAGCTCACACATTCTTTTTTTCTTGATGTTGGAACCATTGCCACATGTAACCATTGCCACAACAAGTTATCAATTTAAGTTAGGCAAATAACTGCTAGAAGTACAAAATGAAGGTCACATGTTCTGCCCTGGCTGCTTGTGTTGTTGGTTGTAGATCAGCTCCTTCTATACAGAGATGTGGAATTGAGTGCACTTAATGAGCTTAAGGAGGATAGTGTGGCCATTTGCCTGGAGACAGGCCTCGGACAGGTGTTGACCCTTCACATATTTATAAGGGGTCCGGTAGATAATAGAGGATAAAGTACATGTCCACATTCACACATTTGATGCATGTGGACAAACTCAGTTTGTTGCATAGTGCGACATTCTTAATGAGCACTTCAAGAATCCAGAAGATCCAGTCTTAAAGATACAGACAGGTTTAATATGGCTATGAAAAGATAATTAAGTTAAGGTAAATTATAAATTATGGTTACACAGTACTACTTCTCCTAGATTGCCAAGAAGTATGAAGGAGCTTCTTAATCCTGGATTAGGGCTTTCATGGTAATGGGATGGAGCAAATCCCCTGCATTGCATAACTGACTCCTGACACACAAACACACTACATGATGGCCGCATCTCAAACTCCTCTCTGACATCTTGGCATCCAGTCATGGTGAAAATCTGAATCAGACTGACATGCATCAGTCAGATGTCTTTGCCAAGCAGGTGTTTGATCCTGCGTACAGACTTGGAACAACTGGGGGGAAAAATGCAGTCTTGCACCAGCACTCTAACATATCTGGGCTGAGATGCCCTTGCACTTCATCGCAATTTTCTTGTCCTCTTCACACCCTGATCACACAACGACAAATATAAGCTGTCACCCAGAGTACTGTCTGGTGACACTTAACATTGTTAAGCGTCAGATTCCCCAAATAGATGCTGACAGTCTTTCAGACTCTCTTTTTATAGGACACTCTGACACCTACAGAATCTCTTTGCTGAGAAGTGAAATGACTGATTCTGAGCATGTCCAAAGCCTCAACCACAGACATCAGACTGCAATGTTGCAATCAGAAGATTATGTAATACCATAAAGAGATGTGGAATTGAGTGGGTTGGGTTGGGGTGTGGGGTGGGGGGGTAACTAAAGATTATTTAAGGCCACAGCTGATTTTCCTTCTAACAATCACCACTTTTTCATCTTATTGATCTCACTGTCACATTGAGCAAGGCTTTCTCTGTGAGTAAGTCAGAGACAGCTTCCTATTCCATCTGACCTCATTAAGGATGTCACAGGACTGGTGTTTGTTGTATTCTGAAAGTGTTATTATTGGTGACAGCATGTGGACTGTTTCTGGGATCATGTGCTTTCTAAACTTCTAAAACTCATGTTATCCAGCAAGAGATCACAGGGACCTACTAAAGCAAGTCATGTAGGCACCCAAGCAGATTCAAAACAGAGATCGACTCTAAGGATGGAAAACGAGTGGATCCGAGTTCATATATTCCTTGGAAAAGTCCTTAACGATTCCGCTATCGATTCCAGATTGCTGTTTCACATGCGCGATGACATCACACGCACGTAGCATTGTTTTGTTTCGACCGCAGCCTACATGGTGTCTAGGCAGAGATGTGCAAGTGTGTGGTTATATTTAACGCGAAAAGATGACCAAAGGGCTACCTGCAATGATGGCAAAACATCTATTTCGTCAAAGAGGGGAAAGACTACCAATATCCAGAAACATTTGTCCACACAGCATGCAATAACTTTGCAGAAATGTCACGTTTTTGATGCGCTAGGGAATGACGATGAAGTCAATTGTGTAAGTGCCATTTGTTTCATTGTGTAAACCAGCTTTCACTATATGAATAATCTCCATTTCCATTTAGAGTTTGTTGACCTATTCTTAGGTTTGTTTTTGGTTATTCAAAATATGTAAATGTATACATACATATTGTACGTATATGCTGTGCATCATCTATTCAGAGAATATTATATGAAAATGAATGTTAATAAACCGGTTTGTACTCAATTTTTTTGCCCAATGGGAAACGATAAGAAGAATCGAAAAATAGAATCGTTAAAACCTAATCCATTCACAGACACACAGATACACAAACACACACACATAAACAAGCCTTTTTACAGACATCTCCTTACAGACACACAGATAGACACATACATAAACACGCTTTTTTACATGTTGGGATCCATACAACACAATCAGATAACACACACACACACACACACATTAACATGCAAATCACAATCGCACACTATACAAATGCACCATACAATTCATGGTGTGGTAAAGAGCACATATCCCCATCGACTCTCGTTACAAGCAACACTCACATACAAGACGATGCTAAACAAGGACCCAACCTCTGTGTGCATGAAGCCTGCAAATGACAAAGACAAAAAGATTGCACACTTCCATGCAGTCACTAACCTTCCTCTTCCTGTTCCCCACCTGTTCATTTGAATAACACTCAACACAAGCCATTGCTGTATGCTGAAGACATAACATGCTGATGTCATATCAAATACAATATAAACCAAAGGCAGTCAATATTTTGATTTCATTGTCAAAAAAAGTATAAAAACTGAAAGAATTGATTTCCTGATAATGAATCTTGCCTAATTTCATTGAATCCTTAGAGATTTCAGATCTCTAGATGATGCATTCAGTGTGCTAATAAATGTGTCAGTGTCACAAATTGGCATCCTCACAGTCACAATAACATTCAGTTAACTCAACCAAACTGGCATTAGTTTAGAGTGCTTCATCAACCCTTACTTAAACACATTAACCAGTTCAAATATCCATCAGAGTACTGCAGGTGCTCGAGGAGAGGTCAGGGCTTCCCCTGGCTGATTGATCTTTGCACCCTTTTCAGAGGGCAGTAGGTGGTGATGACACAACTGGAGGGTGCCATGATGTCTCGTTTGGAAATGCATATCTTAGCTTTGTGTCCTGGGCTCTGATAAACACATCTCTACCGGAGATCCTTCATCTTTTCATCTCACATCTTCCCTTTGAAGGCTTGTGGCAATGGATGAGGGTGAAGAGGGGGCGATCCTAATTAGGTTTATAAATAAACTGTGACTGAGAGGGACGCATCCCACAGGGCTGTTAGGTCTACATGGCCGCTGCTACCTGTTGGCTGGAGTACAGAGGTCCACTGAGGTTTTCTGTCAAACTCCTCCCACCTCATTACCTCTGTCAGCCATGCATGCAGGACACTGCTTACAGTCAATGAGATCGCACAGGAGAAGACTGATACGGAGCAAGAGCGATTGCATACGAGAAGACTGATACAGAGCAAGAGAGGTCGCATAGGTCAAGACTGATACCGAGCAAGAGAGATTACATAGGAGAAGACTGATACCGAGCAAGAGATCAACACTGTGCTGACAGAAAAATAAAAACTCCAAGATTCTAATTCATTACAACAGCAACAACATATTGATCAACAACTAATTCTAAAGTTCAAACTGTTAACTTTTAAACATAAGCTCCTACCAAGTCAGCTCAACAGAGCCCAGTTCTTCTTCAGTCTAATCAGAAGCATGGTGTCAGGTATTTTCTACGGCATTCAGAGATGACCTCAAAGAACGGATTCCACAGAAGTCCAGAAACAGTTGCATTACACACATACGTACACCCACTCACAGTTTCTGAATAATCTCTGGATAACAGCGCTGGTTAGACCTGTGACTCATACCATAGTTGATAACCATCCTAGCAGCATGGGTCAAATTCTAATATTTGTAGCTAGGAAGCTAAAACGCTATTCTAATGTAATTGTAATACAGGACAGATGCAGCATGGCACACCCACTCTGACATACATATACACACCCGTATGTGCAGATACAGCTGCTAAAAAGAGCTTTCATTCACACACAGTGGAATCTACTGACTGTCTACATGTACCATAACTCTATCCCGCGCAGTGTGGCAGTGCCTATCAACAGATCTTAGTCAAGAACTGATGACCAACACAAAGACTTGTTTACTTTATCATAGTTTGCTCAGCCTAATGGCACAAACACCCTGGAAGATAGAGAGTGGTCCACCATATCAAACCGTATACATAACCTCAGCTCGACTAGCAACAGAGACTACTCTACCTGGAGTCCAGCTGGCACTGTATACCAATGAGAACCAAGCCAGGAGCCTTCCACTCACCTCCTGCCAAACAAACGTAGTCCAGTGAAGGCCTTTGTAGTGTGGCGGCGTCCAGTGGCTGCTCTTTCACCCTCAGGCAGCAAAATGGACGGAAGATCGGAATTTGAGGAGGAGGCAGAGGTCGCGGGGTCATCCACCTCTTGCTGCCCCCCCTGGCTTGAGGGCTCCCCAAAGGCATCACACCTTGCCCCTGTGTCACACTGCTGCTCCATGGCAATGTCAGAAGCCCAGATCCAGTAAGGAAGGAGCAAACAAAAAGAGCCGCTCTTTAGGTCATAAAGGTAACATGAACGAGGTCAAAGGAAAGGTCAGTGTCGGCGGCGGTAAACAAACAAAGAAACAAAAAAGGGCAACTTTAAATCCCACCCAAAGCACCGGCAGGTCAGAGGAGAAGAAATTCTTCTAAGGCTTGGCCAGTGGGACCCTCTCCCACCCTGTGTCTCTCAAGAAAAAAAAAAGAGAGAGACAAGGACAAAATGAAACCATAAAAGAAAGGCAAATGAGTGATCACTCCTTCAGGTCCTGGTTAGCTTCCACGTGCGACAGACTTCCCATTTTGCCATGGGGAGAGGTAATCCTATAAGCTATGCCCCGCATTCCTCTTTCTCTACCCTCTCCCCTTTTTCAGTCTTTTGTCTTTATCTCTCTTTCCCCTTGTCCGTCTTTCCCCGGTTTAACAAGTTCCACACAAACACACTCCAGAGGAAGTTCAGACTTGCCCCAACAATCTCTCAGCTCACTTGCCTGAGTCCTGTGCCTTCAGTTGTTCTCTGTCCAGGGCTGAGGGACAGAGTCAGCCAGCTGGTTGTTGCTTTCTGCTAAGTCCCCCTCTTCTCTCCCCCCACCCCCTCTCCTTCTCTCCCCACCTCCTGTTCCCTCTTGTTGCCCCTCTCCAACATGCACGTCCGTGTAAGCCTCAGCGTTGCGTCTCTCAGCTGTGACTGCGAGTCTTTCTGTCAAGTACACTTACGTTCACACACACAGGCACGCACGCTCGGCTTCTGGCTCCCTTGCTCCCTCCCACACATACATATATGCACACACATACACACACACGCGCGCACACACACACACACATGCATGCGCATTCACGAACACTCTC
The DNA here is from genome assembly GCF_963457725.1 of Sprattus sprattus. Taxonomy (NCBI): domain Eukaryota; kingdom Metazoa; phylum Chordata; class Actinopteri; order Clupeiformes; family Clupeidae; genus Sprattus; species Sprattus sprattus. The sequence continues at coordinate 21,978,821 of NC_137927.1, forward strand.
TAATGCTCTCTAGCAAGATCTGCCGGCTCCCTGTACAGAACACTGAAAGAGTCCAGGAAGTGTCAAACTCAGAAGAGAGGCAGTCAAAGGACCCCAAACATAGGTGCCTGTTCAACTGCCTAATTGTTTCCTCTCTCTCTAAAAGTCTGCATTTTATGCTCCATTCAGGCTCTCCTTCAACATGAGTTGTTTTCTACTGTAAGCAAAAAGTGGTTTTATTCCTAAGTCTTAATGTATTGCTAACATGTTCTATAGGGTATATTTTCCTAAATCAAGAGTACTCCCTCACTGGCAAACAACCACTGAAACGTTTGCTCTCTCCCCTTCTCTCTCTAGCCCTCCCTCACTCCTCCTCAAAACAGATTAGCCCGAGGTGGAAAGAAGCAGATGCATTGCCCTCCACTGGCAGATCATTAGAAATACATGAGACAGAAAGAGGCCAGCCAGGGTGGGGAGGAACCACACATACACATAGACATAGACTCACACCTACACATAAACATACACATACACATACACATACACATACACATACACATACACATACACATACACATACACATACACTTCCACATACACATACACATACACATAAACATACACATAGACTTCCACATACACATACACATAAACATACACATTTACACATACACATCTATACACATACACTGGACTTACACGTTGGCATGCAGAAACATAAGTTGTGAAACCTCTTACATGTCAAGATTAAGCCAAGTGGCTGATATCAGATAGTTTTATAAAGGCAATCCTCTAATCTTTTCTTGGCTCTAACATCATCACCAAGCTCAATATGGCCCAGAGAGAAGGGGATTGATGTCACATTGGAAGAGACCCATTTGGATTGCTTACTGCACATCTAACTGCTCATCCTTTATTACACAGTCCACAGTGTGTGTGTGTGTGTGTGTGTGTGTGTGTGTGTGTGTGTGTGTGTCTATAAGACATGTGTGCCTAGAGCTTTTTATGGATTACTGTGAAAGTATGTGGGAGTCCAAGTCTCTCCAGCTTTAGTGCCTATAACTCCAACACAGAGTATGTATGGAGCTCTACCTTTACTGCCTATAACTCCAACACAGAGTATGTATGGAGTAAGTACAAAACAGATTATGTATGGAGCTCTACCTTTTCAACAGTCATCAGATGAGTTTGTAGAGCTTGACACACCAACAGGACAACAATGAATAGAATTTCAGAAGTTTTTGTTTATGTTACGAAATACAAAAGTATGTTCCATATCTGCTATGTAAGGGATATCAGACACTAAGCTGTCCCGTTACACGAAAATATGGCGGAGAAATTATGAAATTTAAAACAAGAAAATAAGGATACCTTGTCTACACTACATTTGGTTTCTGGAGGCAATTGACACTTATCCCTACATAATGCCAGAAAATAAAACTAAATTCAGCGTCCGTCCCTACCACATAATGTGACTGGCTATGCTTCACAATAATGGCAAGTGCATTTTTTTCACATCCCCATGTGTGTGCATGACTAAAATGTATTGCGTGATTTCAACTCGGCAACAATTTGTGCCTGGGGTTGTCATAAATTCACTCTCTTTAAGTAACATATTCCACAGAAACACAATGTAGTGAAAACACTAGTTCTAAAGGTATCCTTATGTCCTTGTTTTACATTTCTCATGCACACACATTGGAGCATGTGATGCAGGGGGGTGGGTAGCTTGTGTGTTGCTGAGAGACAAGTAGGTAGTAAAACAGTCATTACCAAGCCACCAAATGACATCAGCCGCTAATGGAGCTAATTCCTGGGCCACATCCTCCCACCAGCTTGGAAAATACAAACAGTAGATTGGAGGAGGGAGGGAGTGGCAGAGCTGTGACCACAGCAAAATGGATTAGGACAAAGAAAAATGGACCTTCATCTGAATGGGGGGTCTGCAGAGTCTAAAAGCCTAGTGTTTTATGAGGATCTCTTGGTGCAGGTTTTACAAATTAAATACTACATTTCTCATGGCTTAGTTTTCAAGTGAACTAACTGATGTTCCAGGAAATATGAACAGATTAGACAAACAAACTGTGGTTGAGGGCAGATGAGATGACACTCAGGACTCTGTTTAGACAGTGGATAAAGATACAAAGACTCTACATCCTTAAAAGGCCATACCTATATAACTATCAATAAGGAAATATGCACCTCACAGAGACATCAAGTGCATCAATGCAACCTCCAAATATAATAAATATACAAATGCACAAACGCAAAAGACTGAAGAGTGCATATCTCTGTTGAACAGAAACAACCCAACGGAAAGTCATTGTAACTTGAAGTCAGCAAGTAACAGGTTCCCACGCAACACCTCAAGTTGTATTCGCATGAAGATTTTTTTTCTCCTAAGCAGAAGTCACGAAACGGCAGTAAAACCATTAAAAATAGGTATTTTGGAGGAATGTCTTAATGTTTTGGCTCATTCTTCCCGTCAGGATTTATTTTCCTATACTGACCTGCGACCTATACATTATCCCTTACATATGGCGTCATATTCTGTATGGATTACAAATAAAAGTGCTTGCAAATGAATGTAGGATTAGGCCTCGCATGGGCGTACTCCAGCATATCACCCAATCTAACATGTGGGGAGCCCCCTCACACCTGCAGCCAGAGAGGAGCAGAAGCAACAGTGTAGCCCCTCTGCTTTAACCTGATCCAACTCACTTGTGTCTTCCTACACAGGAAGGATATAACGTCATAAGCAAGCGAGTTGTACACAATTACGGTTTGACCACAAACCATGAGTGGCTTCCTGCTATTCTTCTGCCAGTTTCCTGCTGAAATCTTTCTCTTTCATTTCTGTTACAAGGGGGATTGTGATTGTATGAGACTGTGTGTTTGAAAATAATCTGTATCTTCAGTAAGTGTATACCAAGTGTGTGTATATGTGTATCTCTCTATCTCTATGTATGTGTGTGTGTGTGTGTGTGTGTGTGTGTGTTTGGGGGGAGGGGGGATGTGTGTGTGTGTGTGTGTGTGTGTGTGTGTGTGTGTGTGAAAAGAAACTGTATCTTGAATAAGTGTATAGCAAATCAATTAAACAATTTAACAATTGCTTTAATACAGCATACTGTTTCATGTAAAGCAAACCAGACACAGATCAGCAAATTCCGACCCTATCAGCACCCATGCACTTAAGACTGCTTTAATCCCACTGAAGGGTTTCAGATAACCAATCATCCTTCAGGTGGAGCGGAATTGAATCTAGAGCCATCAATAACATGATGCCAGATGAACGTATATTATGGAGCTTTGAAGCTAGGCTTGGGTGGCTATGATCTGTTATGTATATGTCAAATAGGTAAGAAAACGAGAATTCAATTTTTTGTCTATATAGTCATACATCAGTACAATAGAGCATGCTTTAATTTAGCCTCTCAGAATAATACTGTATTTCCATATCTGTAAAAGTATTTCAACTTCTCTTGAAACCTACTAAGATGATCCTAACATTTTTGTTCAGTGTACTTAGTCCTCCACCTAGTGGCTGTTTTATTTAATTGCATTATTTTCCATTTGCACTGGAGTGACAGTTTTTTGCATGCATGTCTTTGAAAATGGTTTTGAAAACAAGTTATGGCCCCTAATTAAAACTTGGTTCAGCACACCGTGTTTTGACCTGCAGACACTCGATGAAACCCATCATGAACATGTTTAAAAGCACTAATCTAGGGGAAATGACCTTCTATTTTCTGGTTCCTGGCTTGAATGGAGATTCTTTATGGGTTTAAACAAGAAGCATGCCTGATGATGAAATGCTTATTCTGATTGTATAGCAGACATTGTGTAAATGCAATATTTGAAAATAAAACTCTCAAAGAAGAAGGCTGTGTATATATACATCAGAGGTGATGACAGAACTGTTAGAGCAAAGCTTCAGATGCCACTGAGGAACACAACTGTTCCGCTATCTAGAGGAAGTTTGAAAAGTAATTTCAGTATGAACTCCCTTTGAAAATACGGCAAACTAGAGCAGGCAATATTGTACTTCCCTGTACACCACAAACCGTTACAGAGATGGCTCTGTTCAGCATAGAGTAAGACACCAATCCAGATGTAAAATGTGGACAAAGTGTAAACAGTGAAAACTGTTAAAACTGTGCAGGAGAAAGAAAGTGAAAAATGCAGAGTGAAAACAGATTGAAAGTAGGTCGTCACCAAACATGCATTTCCTACTGATTTCTCACCAGTGCTGAATTCTGCTACTGATGGAGATTGCAGAGGTTACTTTACCTTTGAAGAGTGATTGCAGGAGGGGTTGGGGGTACATCCCAGTTCCCCCGGTGATTCCACATCAGTGCTCCGCCGCTATACTGAGCCTAGCCTCGGGGCTGTTTGGAATGTAGTCATCCGTGCTGGATGCTCTTCTCAACGTGGCCTTTACCACATCTCCACTGTCTAGCACTCTTACGCTCGAACTTTATGTGACCTCTGTCTGATAGAGACAGAAATGTACAATCTCCCCTCTGTCTTGTCTAACTTTGCTCTCAAATCCTCCTTCTGTCTTTTCCTCTCCCTCTATTCTGAGGACAGGAGCTTCCCTGAGTCGTTGTCAAACAGTGATGACTGGGTTTCTCTCTCAGGGCGATCTCATTTCTGTCTCGGACCAAACCCCCACCCCCCTACTAACTTCCTGTTTTATGACTTCCTCATGGCTTATGACACGAGACTGTAAAGAAAATGAGAGTGAAGGAGGGGGGGGGGGGGAAAGAGAAAGAGACAGAGCTAAACACTGAGAAAAGAGAAACAACATGTACAGAGAGAAAGAGAGAGAGAATAAGATACAGGAGAGTGACAGAATTACTTTTCATGATCTTACACGAGTTGTTGCAAAAAAAAAAGCATGAGTTGGCCAAACTGGCCGCAGGCCCACTTCTGGAGCTATTTATAGACTGCTGGAGGAGATTCCCTCTCCCCTTTCTCTTTGCCAATGTTTGTCTTTTCCTGGCAGTGCTGAAATACTGACTGAGGATCAGGATCTATGATCACTACAGCACAGAGCTTGAGCTGAAATACTGACTGAGGATCAGGATCTATGATCACTACAGCACAGAGCTTGAGAGAGCCCCTTGGCCTTCAGGTCAACTGTTAACAGATGACAGTACTGCTCTTAGAGAAACTGAGGCCTCTAGAAGTCTAAACAGCTATGGAAGTACTTAAAGCAGTGAAGCGTTTTCCTCCTCTCTTAAATAGACTTTTTCCTTGGGAGCTTTGTATCTTTATTTTCTATTACTTGCATTTCCACTACTTGCATTTCCGAAAGAAATTTTGGTATGACCTATGGTAGCTATTAAAACGTGTAGAAATAGGAACATAATCAAACACGATCAAGGAACCCATGGAAATAGTAAAAAAAAATCTAACCACAGCTAGTTGTGACTTCTTTACTCATATCCGTATTGAGATAACACAATCTATATTCTGCGTAGAGAGCTGATGTAGGGCAGCCAACATACATGAATACATGCTGAAAAACACTGAAAAGCACTGACTGCACATCTTCAGTCGTATGCAAAAGTTTAGGCACCCCTGATAATCTTCATTACTTTCATTTATACATTGTTGGGCGTTTGGATCAGGAACATCTTTGTCACATATATTACTACATGGACACAGTGATATTTTAGAAGTGAAATAAGGTTAATTAGATAACAGAGAATATGCTAAGTGTATAATAACAGAATTAGACAGGTGCATAAATTTGGGCACCCCAACAGAAAAATCACAATAATATTTACTAGAGCCTCCTTTTGCCAAAATAACAGCCCCTAGATGCTTCTTATAGCCTCTGATGAGTGTCTGGATTCTGGATGAAGGTATTTTGGACCATTCTTCCTTACAATACAGCTCCAGCTCCGTTTGAGCTGAAGCTGTTTGATGGGTGCATAGCGTGGACAGCCCGCTTCAAGTCATCCTATAGATTTTCAAATATATTCAAGTCTGGGGACTGGGATGGCCTTTCCAGAACATTGTAGTTGTTCCTCTGCATAAATGGCTTAGTGGATTTGGAGCAATGTTTTGTGTTATTGTCCTGCTGGAACACCTAACTCCGCCGTAACTTCAACTTTGTTACAGATTCTAGAACATTATTGTCAAGATTTTGCTGGTACTAAGTTGAATCCATGCGACCATCAACTTTAACTAGATTTCCAGTTCCTGTACTAGCCACACAGTCCCACAGCATGATGGACCCCCCACCAAATTTGACTGTGGGCAGCAAGTGCTTTTCTAGGAATGCTGTATTCATTTGCCTCCATGCGTAACGCCTCTTGTTGTGACCAAATATCTCTATCTTTGTCTCATCATTCCACAGCACTTTGTTACAAAAAGAGCCTGGCTTGTTCAAATATAGTATGGCAAACCTCAAGCGAGCTTGTTTGTGGCGTGTGTGCGGAAAAGGCTTCTTCTGCATCACTCTCCCGTACAGCTGTTTTCTGTGCAATGTGAGCTGAATGGTTGAGCAATGCACAGTGTCACCATCTGCAGCAAGATGACCTTGCAGGTCTTTGGAGGTGGTCTGAGGGTTGTCCTTGACCATTCTGACCATTATTCGCCTTTGCCTCTTTGTTATTTTTCTTGGCCTGCCACTTCTGGCCTTAGCAAGAACTGTGCCTGTTGCCTTCCACTTCATAATAAAATTCATCACAGTGGCTGATAGCTGAAACCTCCAGGATAACTTTTTGTAGCCTTCCCCTAAACCAAACTGCTGAACAATCTTTGTTTTCAGATCATTTGATAGCTGTTTTGATGCCCCCATGTTGCCACTGTTCAGAGGAGAATCAAAGAGAAGCACAACTTGCAATTGGCTACCTTAAATACCTTTTCTAATGGTTGGATGCACCTTTCTATGGAATTGAAGGCTTAACGAGCTAATCAGACTAAGGCCCAATCTCAATACTTCCCCTTACCCCTTATCTTACCCCTTACCCTTGAAATTGCGCGTTCATGTGAGAGCTAGTGGTGTCTCAATACCCAACTTGATCAAGATTAAGGGGTAAGTTTAAGGGGTGTATGGCCCTCGTTTTTGAGATGATCGGAGAGCTACCTTACTCCTCCAAGGGCTATCCCAGAGCACACCGCGAAACCAGCTCGGGAATTTTCAAAAAAACATGGCTGCTTGAAGCGAGGAATATTTTACATGAATAAAGCTATCTACACAACTTTTTATATGTTTATAATGACTCGGTTTGATCTGAAATGTGCTACTCGAACGATGCATAGTATTGTCGGTCTTAACTGAAGCTTTCAAACGGTAGTTTTAGGATACAAATTAGCGCGTATACCACCACTGCATTGGCTTATATGGTAGCTTGCCAGCTATCATGCTACATACACTACATGTAAGTATTTTTGGCTTATAATTAATTTAAAAATGACGACAGTCTTGTTTCGTGCTCTACACAGTTATATATATTTGCAACCATGTTCTTCATTAGACTTTTTTTAAATCGCTAGTTTCATAGCTCATACAGTCACGCATGACGTACCCGAAACCGAGTGGCGTCTCATTTCATAGGGGAAAGATCTCAGCCCTTGGCCCTTACACTTGCAAGTGCTAGGGTTAAGACTAAGACAAGACTAAGCAAAAGGGGCAAGGAGAAGAATCGAGATTCGGCCTAATTCTGTGTTGCAGTTTATCAGAATTGAGTAGGTACAGGTATTCAAATCAACAAAATTATGAGGGTGCCCAAACTTTTGCACAGCCTATTTTTCACATTTGATTTAATTTCACACCACTAAATACTGCTACACTAAATATCTTTGTCTGCAAAACACCCCAGCACTCAGTGATAACTAGAAAATTAATATTTTTTGGGGAAGACTCTGGGGAGAGTAAATTATCATGCAGCCTTAGAGGAGTGCCTAAACTTTTGCATACTACTGTACACCAAACTCCATCCCCTTCAGCTACAGCTGAACGTCACCCTCTCATCGCATGGTTAAACACTCTGATCATACCAAGCAGAATCCATTATTTGATCTCAATCTCTATCGCAACTGTGTCTTTTCATACATATGTTCAGTCTCAAGGTCTATTTCTGTTTCATTCCTCTTAAACCAGTGCATGGTTCTCAGGTCAGTGTGACTGTGCGTGGGTGACAGGGGAAAAACATAAAGCAACCCCCTGCCTGTGGTGAACACATCACACAAAGAACTATATACAGTGTTCTGCAGTGTATAAATAAGACCTTGGGTACAAAGTGCTCTACATGTTCTCAGAAGCACTGGGTGGAAAAAGGAAGCAGACCGAAGCACGACACTCTTTATTTGTAAACTGTGCTTGTTTGAGCATAAATGTCATGACTAAATTAAATAGAATCTGAATCTAAATAAATGTCTGGACAATGACAAAAGAAAATCTAAATTGCTATGGAATATATGCAACAAACTTAAAATACTTTTGGGGTAAAAACCACTACGTACAAAATGTGCACAAATACACATTTGATTCATGTGGTTATTTCTGTCAGGCTGCAGTAATTATCAAAATCTCTTAGCTTTAAAAGAAAAAACAGGGCTGAGAAACCATCCTTAATACTATGCATGGATATGACTATGCAAAACTACCACTAGAAGGTGTAGTGGTGCACTTTCCAAATGACGGTCGCTTCAGTAGCAGAAATAGCTATCCAGATCACACACGTCTACTGCTATGTAACTCTCAGTCAGAAAGCAAAGTGCTTCAATCCTCCCACACTGGGCTTTAGCTGAATGCCGCCCACACTCCCCGGCCCGGCAGCTCCCACACACACAAACAACAGGGATGCCACTGCTCCTGCCTCTCCTGATGGAGCTGGGGCTGGACCCAAGAGGGCCAGGGTGTCCTGCTTCTCCTACTCAAGCACACTCACCCTACAGAGGCAGGTGGAGCTATAAAAAATAACTCTTCTGAGGGAGCACTTCTGAGAGAAACTCCTGAAATGGGATGTGGAAGTTGCTTGTGAGGCATATGTGCACTCGGCAGCATTGGGGAGATGTTGGAGGAGGCTTGCTTACTGGCACACGGTTATCTGACAGCCAATAAAGCTCCAGGAGATAAAGAACTGGTTGCCAGGACGTTGGTTACCAAGTGACTGTTTTTGATAGCGGCTTGTGGGTGGATGGGATGAGGAGCTGAGAGCTCACAGCACTCTTCACACTAAAGAGCCCAAGTGGAATCAAGGGATGTTCCAAGTGAACTCAGGAGTGTGTGCCAGCACTGTACTGAGCACAAGTAGTCCCCAAGTGTTATTACTACAATATTGTGACATAGACTTTAAAGTTCATATATAAAAAAAATATAGAACTTATCATTTATTAAAATTTCTATCTATATAATTTGAAGGAGTTACAGTTGGAACCGATGCCGGTACAATGAGGCTTTTGCATGTGTAGGTCAATGTTCTGATAAAATAGCTTCCTCACCCGTTTCTGATGAAAAAACACAGCTGTAACAGTGGCTCTAACTGCTGCTGGTAGGGTAGTCTTATGATTTATCTATTGCATGCTTTGAGCTGGCCTTTTTATTTAATTTAAACTGGATTTGAGTTTTGGGTGGTGGCTCCTCGCACAAAGCGGATGATTGTATCCTATGGATTATACGAAGGGATTACAAAGATGCTCCAGAGTACGGAAGACCGGCAGACATCTTGCTTGTCACACAATGTCAGCAGTACAGCAGGACAGGACAGGTTTAAAGTGATCCGACCTAACCACCAGCAGGCACTGACATTATGACAGTTAGTGTGTCAGTAGCCCCCTCTACAAGACTTTATCTACTTTAAAATGTCCCCCCTGTGACCAGAGGCTCAGTGAAGTGCTTTGTAGTTCTGTTCAAACTGCACCATCAAAATTAATTCAATGAACAATGTGTTTGAATCTTTCATCATCCATTTTGTTCAATTACTTCACAAATGGATAATTGTCTCAATTTCGTTTTGAACTGTTCGCTTAATTATTTTAACAGTCTAGTTTTTCCATGTCTGCGTTTTGCTCTTGTGGTTGGACTGTACCATTAGCTTCCTGGAGGGTCCCCTACAGCCATCTGGACCCAGCAGCGCAGCCACATACTCTATTATGTAGTAGTGCATCTGACCATGCAATCATTTATTGGCTAACCTCTATGCTAGGCAATACTCCATGCCTGGAATGCACACATAATCCTGTCAAAGGGTGCACTAGATTTTCAGTTTACGGCCCACCTGAGGACCACTCGGATCCCGCTCAGTTTCCAGCTTGCTGTTGACATTGCAGCTGACTAATTTAGTAGTGGAGGTCCTCTAACCTATCCTGGTCAACCTGTCCTTGTGATAAATGTGTTGTGCTTGTCTTTCAGGTCACAGTGAACAGGAGGCTTTGGAGGTGTACATGAGTTCTGCTTGTCTTCCCGGTCACAGTGAACAAGAGGCTTTGGAGGTGTACATGAGTTCTGCTTGTCTTTCAGGTCACAGTGAACAGGAGGCTTTGGAGATGTACATGAGTTCTGCTTGTCTTTCAGGTCGCAGTGTAGAGGAGGCTTTGGAGAAGTTTATCTGTTTTGCTTGTCTTTCAGGTCACAGTGAGCAGGAGGCTTTGGAGATCTATATAAGCACCACTCATATTTGACTTAACCTTTGCTTTAGATGACTTCAGATTAAACATAATTCTGAGTGTATCACAGCGTCCCCTTCCCCCCTGCAACTGGCCCGGAGACAGGGGCAGAAAACACAGGGGGGACAAGGGGTTCTTAATTTCCATATTGCTAATGCATTTATCCCTAAATGGGATTTATCCAAACGTACAGAAACAAAGCAAGAGAAGGAAAACCACAGAAGAAACAAAATGGCAAACGATATAATCACCTGTGTGTGTGTGTGTGTGAGTGTGTGTGTGTGTGTGTGTGTGTGTGTGTGTGTGTGTGTGTGTGTGTGTGTGTGTGTGTGTGTAAAGACAGGAGAGAGTAAAACAACCTCTTGGACAGAGACCTTTCCTTCTCCGTTACAGAAACCAGGAGGTGCACCTCGTGGAGCAGTCAGAGGGCACACCTTAGTCAAAGCTCCATCGACAGGTGAAAAAACACCAAGTAGAGCAAACACAAAGTCAGGAGGCACACATTCACAACACTTACAGTGGGGAAAATAAGTATTTGAACCCCTGCCGACTTCTGTAATCTAGAATTTTAATGGTAGGTGTATTTTAACAGTGAGAAACAGAATATCAATGCAACAAATGCAAATAAAGTCATAAATCTTATAAAATGCAGTTTTCTGGATTTTTTGTTGATATTCTGTTTCTAACTGTTAATATACACCTACCATTACAATTATAGATCACACATTTCTTTGCAAGTGGCCAAACTTGTGAAATCGCAAGGGGTTCAAATACTTATTTTCCCCACTGTATATTAACTTTGGCACTGTAGCCTTTCATACTTCTGTACTTTTTCAGGTAATTGAAGTTAAAAGCACTGCTCTCCCATGCCCACATCCACGGCTGAGGTGCCCTTGAGCAAGGCACCTAACCCCGATCACTGCTCCCCGGGCGCCGCCAATGGCATGCTCCGGGTACGTAGCATAAAGCAGTCCAAAACCAGCCATTCATATAGACTTGCTGCAATAACAACCTGCTCTCCTGTAGGAGTGCTTTCCACATGAATTTTTAAACTGCAGGTTTCACACTGCATCAATACCAAAGAGGTCCTCTAGCTTTTTACAGTGGTAATGTAAATAATGTGACTTCTTACATCACTCAACATTTACCTTTTTCCCCGTCGCTCACTGACAAAAGCACCATCAATTCACAATGGAGGGGCTATGGATGTGTTGGCCTGCACCATAGCAACATTTAATTAGCATAGATTGAACCTGCATATTCCATTGTGTTCGCCAATAACATGGAGTTGTTCTGCAAATGGACGTCAGCACAGGATTGTGTGATCGGCTCAGACTGATATGGTTAGAAAATACGTATCGAAATTAATCTGAACAGTACAACAAAAGAATGAGATCTTAGAACTCAATGAACAAGAGAGTGCCAGTGTGATGTCTTGCCCAAACTATAAAAAACTGCTATAGTCCATTACTCACTTACCAGGTCTTACAACTGTTACATTTAGGCAGAGAGTGCCCCTGGCAACAATCAAACCAGGATATTCCACTACGCTGCGAGAAATTGAAGCTAAATGTATCACTCTAGACAACACATTCCCACCGTCTCGAGTTAAGTCAATGGTGGGACACCAGTTCTTGCACTCATGCTGGCCTGACCAGTTTCAAACTTGGTAGTTAGTGAGTGTTGCCACTGTGGACAAATGACCTTACCTCACTTCAGGACTTACTTCACAATAACAGTACTTAAATTTGACTTAAATTTGACTAGCACTGACAGTATGGGATAAAGGGCACTAAAAACTACAAAGATACAATACTGTTGTCTCTACAAAACAGAGCAGACACGGATGACTGGCTTCATCACCATATCAGCCCTTCAGGGAACACAGAGGCTCTGTTCCATGACTCACAGGCGAGAGCAGCTGTGAACACAAGTTTTTGGATGGCCTTTTTGTGTCTGAAAGCTCCTCTTCCTTAGGAACTGGCTGGCGTTGTTCACGCTGACGGTTCCAATCATATTTTTTGATATTATCTGAATTTGTGAACTCATTTGTAACTGGGCTCAAATGTCTACATCTTATTGTTACAAAGGGTTTTCAGTCTGACAGCTCAGATCATGTGTTTATTCATCACTTACAAGGCAAAAGACTACCTATTTTGGCGGTCTACACTCACCCTTGTCCTCAGTCTCACACACCGCTGTTGGCGCACCATCTCACGCAACACTGATCGTTGGGGACTTGATCATCGGGCATGTGAGCCCAGACCTTCTGTTTTCCTGGAGCTGAGGTCTGTGATATTATCGACCAACTTCCCAAGCTGCAAGCCCAGTTTTCTTCATCAGCCACGAATCTTGTTGTGCATGTGGGTTTAAACTATGTCTCTAAGGGGAATAGTATATGTTGAAGTGCAAAACTTTTGAATGTTCTAATGCACACTAAAATGAGCATTTTTATTGCTGGGCCAATCTTCATGTTGGGGTGATTCGTGAATTCAGAAAAAATACAAAGAGATTACATCCAAACTGTTGCCGTCCATTTATTCTCTTATGCTTCTAAAGTCAACAATAGACTTTCCTAAGCTTTGAAAGACATCTCTATTTAACCAACATGATATGTGACAATTTTCACAAATTACTTTAGCTTATAAGTCTGTGAAACCAAAAGTGAAAAAGATTTAAGCAATGCTGTCTATTCTCGTTTAAGATTCTGACAATTCTAACACCCATTCACTCATTTTACCATCAGGTTATTTTAAGAGAGTGTGGATAGGATAAAGTATATCTTTCAGACTGGAAGTGGAGTGTGTACGATTCCTTTAAAACGCAGCAATGCACCAGCTCTAGGATTGACTAAAGCGGAGAAAGAAGCAGGAATCTGAGACTATGCCTTGGTCTATTTGAATAATGACATATACAGATATCTGCGAGAGCTCTGACTTAGTTTAGATAAACTGTATCTTACAGACACGTATGTAAGGGATAATGTATTGTTCGGAGGTCATTATCCCCAAATAAATCCCGACGGGGTGAACAGCACCCCGACGCGCAGCGGAGCCCATTTTGGAGCCAAAAATAGAATTAATTGTAAAAGAATTTTTTTCAGCTATGAGGTGTCCAGAACAACATACTTAAAGTCTTAAGAAGTCCTAGTTGAGGAAATATGTTTAATTCTAATCAATCTGAGATGTGTGCTAATAATGCATGGAAAAAGTAACTTTTTTTGGTACTACAAGTTTCTTTTGAAATTAATTTGAATATGCACATGAGCGTCACAGTTATTGAATATCTCTTGATCGCATAGGCAGAAACACCATACCCCTGGCAGGTACTACCAAGCCAGGCAGTTTTCAGGTTAGAGGCCAGTCTAAAATTAACATTGCCATCTCCCATTGGCAGTAGGATGATTGGATGAACCATGGGCTGATGTATTTGTCATACATATGAATGGTGTTTCTGCCTGATGGACATATTCAATAAGTGTGGAGCTCATGTGCATATTAAAATGAATTTCACAAGAAAGTTGTTCAAAGTTCAAACATTTTTACTTTTCATGGGTACTTTCATTGGGTAAAGTTTCATATGGTTTGATATGGTTAAGAATTACAAAAAATTACATTTTTGCATGCATGCATCCTTAGCACACAACTCAGATTGATAAGAATTAAACATATTTTCTCAACTAGGATTTCTTAGGACTTTTAGTATGTTGTTCGGTCTCCTCATAGAAATAATCTATGCTGATATTTTTTTTTTTTTAACAATTAGTCTGTCGAAAAACGCAATTTTGCCTGGCCTATGATCTTTCTATTTTGCAAGAATGTGCAGGTGCTGTTGGGGAGGTTGTCTGGATTTGACTTGTATTAGCAGAACTATTTTTGTAATCTGATATTTGCAATAAATTATTCACCTATTGTGTTTGGTCTGTTTCTCGCCCACTGAGGTTCCAGCTCTGGGTTATAAAGGCCTCTCTATTTTAGTTTGCTATACTGACTTTTGACCTTTTTCCATTTATTCTTAAAGCCTTCACAGCCTATAAACACTGAGCTAGTTTGCACTTTCTCAGTGGGTTCACTACGTCTCTGCTTCTCCCCTACTCTGCTGCAACATGACTCAAACTTAATATCCAGTGGAGCTGGATTCATTTAAATTGTATTTGCAAAAATGTATTACTGACTTCCAGTCAAAACATGTGGTGAGTAAACACCAGGACTGAGTTATTGTTCATTTAATATGAACACAAAATTGGAAATCAGGTTCATCTGCAGAGAACCAACATTGGAAGACAAAAATGCATCTGTATGACAAGAAAAAGGGGATGATATTCACTGAACTGACAGCTATATTTGATGATGAGACAAACAATAAGGCTTCACAGAACCTATGGGAAATTGAGTTTAGAATGGCTTCATTCACACCACACAATCCCATTATCCCTATAAAAACTTACAAAATAATAAATTACTTAATATAACTGTCAGCAGTGATGCAGGGAACAATCAACTCATCGTCTCTACATGAACATGCAAAACTACAGCAAAAAAATAAAAAGAGATGTACTCCATACACTTTGCATAATGTCATATGAGAACGCAAGCCCATGTTGATGAATTGAGATTATTGTTCTATCTGATATTTGCAAGCATCAGCAGGCTTATGGTGATATAACAGTTAACCATTTCTAGTTATTAGCATTTAAAGCATTCTTGTTAGATCGTGGTGTTGATATATATCTATTCAGCTAACTAGCTAGCCAACAAGTTGTCTTACAGTGTTGCTTGGTTCTAGGACAATGTTTTAAAACCTGTGAACGAAACCCTGTTTCTTACTTTTTAGCTAAGGTTAGTAACCTAGCTCAACTGCATTTATGACATTTGTGATATTTACAAAATGAAGCATTGTTGCAAAGCCACATGAGTATATTATAAAAGTCACTGTAGAAAAATGTCCTTAATGTGATCTGCTTAGCTTTATGCTAACATTGTATGAAAATTCCCTATTATGAGCAAACAGGATTAGGTCCATTCATAATGCTTTTACAAAACTGTGGGGTTAGGTTTCAAAAGATACAAAGCCAAATAAAAAATAATTACACTAAGTAATTACAACTAACAACAAGGTGTTCGGGAAGTAGAAAAGAATACATGTTCAAAGTGGTTGTTAGTTCCAGTAGCTTTCACTTTCGTAGCTCTTACTTTCATACTTCTATTGCCAAGATAGCATACCCTAGCATTCTATTGAGCCTTAGTTCAGTAGAAACACTGTGTTCCTTAGCCCAAATGTAGTATAACAGTACTAAAAACTATTTCAGACAAATGTAACATTCTGCTTCTTTCTGTACTTCCATTGGTCAACTTATCTGTAACTGTCACAAAGCAACAGTTCATGGCTTGATCTGAACTGACTTAACATCAGTGAGACCTTGGTCATTTAACCCTGATGCGTCCCAGGTCATTGCTTTGTTTATCTTGAAACCCTCCAGGCTAGATGAACACAGAAAAGTGTCTACTGAACTCATCCAAGGCACACACCCTTATACAGAGAATCAGGGGAACAGACCAGCCATGCAACTATAGTAAAGGAAATCAAAAATCTGCCACAACCACCGTTATCTAGGAAAAAACTATTAACCACTAAATTCAATTGCTTACACTTTACTGATCCCTGCATCCACAACAACTAATGAAATTTAATCAGGCACCAAAAGAAAGTTCTTTCATTCCTGTAGCACCGCTCAGTATCTGTCATGGTAAAGCATAGTATACCATATTCAAACAATAGTAGTTCAAATATTTGGAAAAAAAAAAATCCTTGCTTCTGGCTGTTGTTCAAGCAAAAGCTAATGGGATGCACTTGACTTGAAAACAACAGAACAACAGCAAGACCGCTCTCCAGTGAGATACAAGGTGACCACAGAGACAGCATGCATCCCAAAATGAGCTCCTTACACACACACACACACACACTAGTGTTTCATTATCTACACCCTCTCAAGCCATCCTCCCCACAGCTAACAAACTGATACTGGACATGTTACCATAGCAACCACTGTCAGCTGTTGCTGTCCTCAGTACCGCTAGTTCAAGGAGATCCAGCATAACCTTCACGTTGTGCCTAACAACTCCCCTTACCTGTTCTAAAATCAGCGCAAAACACGGCCTCTTGGGGCTTATTGCTTAATTATAAAAGCTGGAATTGTGACCTGTCATCGCTGTGATTGCTGATTTACCACTGTGGAATACGGCTGAGAATGTGGCCCAACAATGTAATAGCACAAAACACAATTTATATCTGGCAATTATAAAGCACCAGCACTAATGATTGTACTTTGCAGTCAGTGCTCATGGGCACAGAAAACAATGTCACATTAGCAAAAGGCCTGAACAAATGCATTTCAGAATGACAGACTATAACCATTTATCCACTTACTGGGCTCTAGCGTTCCAGAGTTCATTACACATACCATGCAAGCAAACAGAGCCAGACATGGCAATTAAGTCAGCATGTAGTTAAGCAACAATAACAGTCCCATTTTAGTTTATAATGCACTTGTTTTTTCTTTTTGAATCGGCATGAACAAACATGCATTAACTCTACATCAATGCATACATGGTCTTTATGCACGTTGGTGTGCTTAAAACGGCTATATATATATATATATATATATATATATATATTTATATATACAGTGCCACTTGAAAGTAGTGCCACTTGAAAGTATGTGAACCCCTTGAGCAGAGTTTTCTGTTGTTTTACCATGATTTTTCATTTTTTTCATCACCAACTTTCCATAGATGAAATATCAGGTTTATGTTTATCATTTGCATGTACTTGTTTAGAGGGAATTGTTTGAGTAGCCAAAAAACTACACGAAACATGGAATTAGTGTATTTTCAAAAGTAAGTGAACCCCCAGCTGCATTGGTAAAGTCAAGCAGGTAACAGATTCGGTGAAACATATTTGGATGCTTAATTAGTCAATTAAGCAAACCAATCAACTGAGACATCCTTAGGAAAAGGGTTGGGCAAAACAGATTAAAAGAGAGAGTAAACCAACCAAACTACTGTAGTGCCAAGGTGTACCCACACAGATCAACAATGCCGAGAGGAAACGAGATATCCGAGAACATCAGGAAGAAGGAACTGACAGCCCATCAGTCTTGGGACCCCAAAACTAAACGTTGGGGGAGGGACTACCACTGACTGAAAATATTCAATCAAGATTACAACATAGTCTCAGTTGGTGTCTGAAAATGTGTTTTGTGGTTCCTGATGTCAGAAGTCAACACTGCATCGCTTTCTCTAGCTTGCATTAAATGAACACATTCAATGAGCTAATTGATTATTTAATATTCTAATCACACACCATGAACAGTTCACAAAATACATAATATTTACAGTTATCATAAACTAGATTTACCCAGGGTTGACTGCACTCCTTTGAAATGAAGGAAACAGCATATATCTACTGGTAAGGATCTGTAAGATATGGTTCATACTGAAATGATACTGTACTGTGTTTTGTTTTATTTAAACACGGTCATGTTTACCACATTTACCATATTCCCGCTGTTGATGAGGAATTCTGTACATGAAGACCAATCGGATTTATTTGTGTGACGTGATTGCTACATTAGAATTTCGATTACGATGTTACATTTTTAATCCACTGTGTCTGCGAAATAAAGATATGGTCTTCAACAGAAAGGTGTTGTTCTTTGTGCTGATGAGGAAGACGCAAGATGTCTCAATAAAAAAAATGGGGACAAAAACACTCAGCTTAAAAATACCCCAGCCATACTGAATAAGAGGTAGAAAGTACTGTGTGGATTACGTTCAAATTGGATAAAACTTGAATGCAACTGCCTCTTTTGAGATTAAGCAAGTGAATTTACAAAATTAGATTGATCTAGATGAAACTACAGATGAAGATACTATCAGCTGTCTTAGGGCCTCATGTACTAACAGGATTGCGCCCATTTCAGGCGTAAAATAGCGGGTAAAAACACAAAACCGTATTTACAAAGGCGCCGCACTTTAGATTACCACTACTGGGCGGAAGATGGGAGGAGAATCGAGAGTGCGCCTAATTATACATTCCGTCGTATTTAGTAAGACTGCCTGACGAGAGTGCGTTTGTAATTTGCATGATAATTCTCTGCCTCATAAAAGCAGGTCTAAACCAGGTCGGTTCCATTTGTAATGAAACAAGAGCTGTTTTAGCATGACATATCAGCTCAGAAATGTTAGGCAATTCATTGAAAATATAACAGAAATATTATTTGTTTACATGTTTATATTTCATATATCATTTAATATAGGCATATACAAAATTGTCCCACCAGGTAGCTGTTTGGCCAGGTCTTACACGTTCAAGCACACGGAGTACAGCGCTCGCCTTCTGCGTTGGAGTAATGCGTATCTATTTAGGAAAAGTACTTGTACCTGAAGTACACTAAATAAACTAAGTAAATTGTAGAGTCAGAGCAGCATATTTATTTCACCTTCCATGTTTATGTTGACGTAATAGTCTCTCGAGCGCAAGCTACCCCCAGTGCCATGGCAAGCCATGAGTAACCCTGATGGTCAGCCTGCCAAACCCTAGGTGTAAGAAAACGTTGAGTACTGTAAACATTGTATCCCTTCAATCAGAATTAATTTAAGATGAAACAGACTCCACTGGGCCTTCTTGAAATCAGAGCACATTATCCTTCCTCTTCATGTGGTACGTGACACCCAGTCATGAGGCACAAAGAACATGTTTCATAATTCATGAGAGTCTGGTAGCTTTAATGGCATTAGGCTACTTCAATGAGCCATGCAGGGGCTTTGAAAAAGCACAGCTGGTACCTCATAATTTGTCTTCATGGATGAATATGGCCTGGGTCTGGAAGTAAGAGCATGCCTCAGCTGCCATGTCCCCATCCAGTTCACAGGTAGGGAACAGCCAAGGAAAGGCACCACTCATGTTTGAAGGAACTGGGATCAAAGCAAGAGCTTTTCCAGTACAGACGCCCTATTTAAAAATCAAAGGATGTGACTCACACCACCCATATTCTTACTAAATGGAGAGCCCAGAGATGATTAAAGAATATCAGACAGCAATGTGGCTGAATATTAGACTGAGCTTCAGCTGTGGCATCTTTCAGCAAATCTATTCAGAGTACAGTCAATGGTGTGATTACATGTTTTGAAATTATATGTATTTTATTAGTATAACACTCTGATCAGAATTTAAATAGCAGCACACTCTTATAATGGTTCTTAAATCATATTCTATGGGTCATCCTGTTACTCAGACACAGACGACCCAAGCAACTACCAAGATGTGCTTGTTTTATTAATCCCAATCCGGATTACACTGAGAGTTAATCTCCTTCACAGCATAACCCAAGATAGCCTCTCGCTTTATGAGAGCGGAGACTGGATATGTTCTACCGACTATATTTAAAAAAGCAAACCCAGTCAAATCTCTTTGACAATCACAAACAAACAAGTAGCAATGTAGTATTGCACCGACTCTACAAGATAAGTGTCCCCTGCAAACAGGTTATTACTCCAAACTAATTAAATGAAATGCTAACCTATTTTGATTGCACTTATTACAAATTCCAGTGTAAAGTTTTGATGTATATATACTGTATATAAAGCTTTAATACAGATGTACTTCAACTACTGTACTTCTGAAGAAACATTAAAAAAAGACAGCAGGATACAATATTCCTGTGATTTACATTAATGGAATTGTTTGTTCAGATAAATACACTCTGGGGTTGCTAAATGCTACACAGGAATCATTTGCAGGACTAGTGAAACAGGAAGTAGTGGGGTTTAAAACTGTGTTTGCACTTCTATGGCCACGGACTTGGAAAAGGTCTGAAGCACTTTAACTTGGTAAACAAACTGCTGGCTCATTGGAGAGTGTGTGCATGTTATTTAATGTCATGGTTCTGGGCATGTAAGTCTCTGCGTGTATAACATCAAATGAGGCTTATTTAGTTACTTTATGACTAGCACCGTTTCACTGTGATTTTATTCAGTACCTTTTAGTTGGCTTTACATGTAGTATTGGAAGCACAAGCTGCACTCTTCTAATGATTGGATGAATGAAGGTAAGCTATGGTTTGCCCCATACTAACACCCTCCACCCCACCCCAATCACACTTAATGAATGAATGAATGAATGAATGAATGAATGGAAAAGGGAAACAACATGGTTTCAAAGTCTGAAAGTGACCAAGACATTTCATGTGATCATGCAAACGAGAAACCTAGGGGATGTTAACTTAGACTGAGGTTGTCACAATAGTCAATACAAGAGTTGATAGCTGTTCCAACTTTTGATCAAAACGTGGCAACATGGCCTAATATACTCGCTTCCCTGGGCTCGAACCTCACAATCTTGGTTTATACATGAGAACACGTAAGCCTGTATGTGACCATGTTTGTGACTCGTGTTTGCTTCAACATTTGCTGAAATTGCTAACCCTGTTATCAGGGTGCCTTTTGATAGTTCCGAGCGATGTTCAGCCATACTGCACAGATCTCTAACTAATCTAATCCCTTTGTACATGCTGATAATAGTCTTTCCCCAGCAACAGGAGAAGAGGGAATTATAAATTATAAGCCCATATAATGAATCCATATATAACTCACTAAAGCCAGAATTAGACAGTAAAGCCTGGAGGAATTAATAGAAAAGTAGTGGAACACAGTAGGTTAAGAAAATATACTGGAAACATGCATATCTGAATCACCTGTTTAACTCACAGAGCATTCCTGGTATAGAGTTACCAGAAAAACCCAATGCGTCAAATAACCCACTGTGAAAAAGGTATACTTACAAATGCAAAGTGACAAATATCTCAAAGCCATTAATAATGGTAAACTTGTGTTCAAATGTTATATCACTGATTAGCTGTTCTATTGTCTGCAAACAGTTGAAGAAATCATAGTATCCTCAAATTATTCATGAAACATCCAAACATCCATTGGTCCATGAGAATTTTCAAAGAATGATTATCATTTGTGTAACACATAATACATGGGTTACAAGATTTCCATTTTGATTGGCTGAGGAACAAATCATAAATAATTTCTACAATGAGCTCCTGTGGTAGAAAGGTGCTTGTGATCAAGGAGGACAGCTTGCACATTCTGTTCATCTCCCCAGAAGAAAAAAAACATGCATATGACTACAATACTCTGCTTTTCACAACCTCATTGGTTCCATTCTGCAGCTGTATTTTCACCTCTGAAAAGTGCTGAGCCACTCAATTGAAATCATTACCTCTGGGGCTTTTGAAGAGGGAGTACAACATAAACAGTGATAAACCCATTAGTTTCCTGCTAAGATGAGTCTTACCTGTCAGTGGAGCTAATTACAAAATAACCCCTCACAACCTAAACCCTCCATGGAGCATCAGGCTGGATCTGCTAATCTTGTTGCACAGGAAAGAAAACCAGATTACTTTTTGCTGTTGGTTCAATGTTCAAGTGATCAAGTCAACTCCACACTGAGGCTGGTTATTGATTGCGTCCCATACCCACTGCACTCTCTGACTTGCTGCTCCCTCCCCATAAATCACTGCTCTAGTTGCACACAAAAACAGAGAGAGAGGGGCCCTGCTAAACTCCCACTGGCCGTCTGCTGCCACAGCTCCCTGAATCACTTCCCAAACAAAAGCAGACAGGCTACAGAATCAGGTTTGAATACTCAACATGAACCACACACCCAAGTGTGCATGATGGTGTCCCTATGGCTAACCACTGTAACCAGGCATTCGATTCACATTAGCAGTAGAGTGATGACAAGCATATCAAGGTAAATGGCACAATTTTTTGACTGGATTGTTTCAGCCAATGACTGCAACATTTAATAAAGAATGCACGCAAATATATGCCTAGGTCTATGCAACAATTTTTCATTTTTATCTTCCTTTTTTAATTTTTGTTTTTTCTATGTTTTAGACTAATCAAAGTCTAGACATAGTCAAGGTAAATACCACAATTCTTTGACTTGATTGTTTCAGCCAATGACTGCAACATTTAATAAAGAATGCATGCAAATATATGCCGGGCCTATGCAACAACAGTTTTGTTGCAGGGGAGAAAACAAACTGACAAAGCTCAAATTTAGTATATTCCTTGGCTTATATGGATGAGGCCAAAGCCACCACCCTATCCAGGTCTATTCTTAAATATCCTTTTATTTACCGTTCAAACAGCATGCTGATCCCTGTTCAGTCTGGCATGCTTCTCATCGCATTACATAAGAGCAGCTTGCTGCTGCTGCATCCTCTGCCAGCCTCAGACCCCCACCCCCCTCCGTTTCCCTCCCAACGTCATTCAAATTAGAGTGTGCTGCTCAGGGATTGGGGAAATCTGCTCGGCTTTACATAATTTCATAGGGATTGGAGAGGGAAACTGGGAAATTGAGGCTGTAGTCATCCTTGCTGAAATGTGTTGCACACACTGGCAGAACCTGATTGAGCACTTAGTCGTTGGTTTACATGATAAGCGATTGACTAACTTCACTCTTTGGTTGTTAATGCCATTTGATCAGGGAATTTTCTCTAACCAACCAACAATACAACATCATGGATTGAACAGTGGGATTTCAATGGTGTGTGCCTGCAAGTGGGTGTCATTGAGTGCACTGGAAATCCCTATAGTAAGATATTTCAATGATTAATATAAGCCATGTGAGCCGGTCCTAGAGTCCATGAGCCAAACAAAATTATGACAAAGCAGGACAAAGAGATTAACCTGTAGGCCATTGCGCCAAAACGCATTATGAACACAACAAAAAGCTGTGATTACAAAAGAGGGTGACAATAATGTTCAAGGACATATTGTAAGATTAAATACATCATATTTATTTAGTAAGCCTACTCATTTTATATTGGTCTTGGCCATTAATGAAACATGCTGGACCATTTATTTCCCTAATTGTGATGTAATATCAGTGAAAACGCAGTGGAAAAGTAATCACAGAAAATAAAACCTAGGCTAGCTTATCATGACAAATATGACAGTCGTACAGTAATTGATGGGCCACAGGGTAAATAAAAGGCCACCACACACGACCACAGGCCTTTACTGTCTAAGGGGAATCTTTACAAATGGTCGGGTCTGTGAACTAGCTAGTCACACGAGAATTACCCAACGACAAGTTGAAACGCCGTGACAGTGTATCCTTGCATATTGTTTATTTGGCTACGTTAAAATCAAAAATGTATTCAGTTGAGTACATTCACCACCAACTTAATTTGTCAAAGTAAGTTATTTACACGGGACTGACCAACCCGTGGTTGCACTTAGCGACAGCAAATACGCTAACCGCTGCAAATCAAATAGAAGGAAGTTGTCAATATCCGAAATTCACAGAGGCACGCAGGTCCTACCTGTATGACACCTGCTTCCGGATTGTGAGATGAAGAAACTCGTTCTCCATCTGACTCTCCAGCCGGAACGCCGTGGTTTCCCTCCGTGTCTGGAGAGTCTGTGAATCGTTAACAGGGCATTCCCGTGTCCTGAGAGTTGTCCTGTCTTCTCCACTGTAGGGCAAGAATACGTCCTCCTCTTCTGCCAAATCTTCGAGACTTGTTGGCACCATGATTGTATTGGAGGACTCCGCGGAACTATTAGCCGCACGAGTGGAACTGTCCCCGGTGAAATCAGTTGCTTCAGCCATCTACACGTTTGCTGGAGCTTTGAAATTCAAAACTCCTCAAAGCTGTTCAGACAGGGTTTAGCGCGTGTTAATATAATACTGAACGATAATTTGTATTACTTTTTTATGCTGTGTAGGTTTTTAACCTAAAATCTAATGTCAGTCAGTTTACTCAAGACGCAGTAGCCTACAATGCCGAATCTCTCAGCTGTAGACCCGCCCCCTCTAATCAGTAGAGCATCAGCCAACCACAATCGACAACCAGTCCATAGTACTAGAACGGTTATGGCACCAGATAATTCCTCTCGTTGTGTGCGCTTGTTACAAGACATGCCCAGCCTTGTAACATAGGCCTATCATGTGATTTAACAGTTTAAACTGAGCATTCTGATATAACAAAATAAGACTCAGCCTTTTCTACAATCACGGCAATATTCACATTCATGCGTGAGAGTATCTCGGGATGTTTCAGTGTTTCTTAGTAGTTTAATCATTGGGAAATTACTGTTTGTGCCCTGGACAAGGCCATGTTTGAACAACACATCTCCTGTTCCACATCTTCCAGAAAGGGTATTTACACAAGGAAGAACACGTTAAACCAGTTCTGAGACTTGACTTCACAGGAGGCCACTATTCCATTTAGTTTTCTCCTGGAGGCCTAGGCTTAGGTAAAAGCAACACAAGATTGATCAGAGGGGGGGGGGGATCAAGAGCTATATAGTGCATAAAAAGGTCATGTGCACCCAGAGAAAAAGTTCTGGTTAACAAAAAAAACAATCACGCCTTCTTGGCTTTAGGTGAATCATTGAGCTTGAATTATGTTGATGCAAAAAAAAAATGTATTGATGTGACTATATAGCAAACCAAAGCTATACAGGCCTTACACAAATAATACGCCTATGGTGAACTGGATCCCCTTCCTGAACTGAAGTCTGTCAGGTGAAGGTCTCTCTCTCTCTCTCTCTCTCTCTCTCTCTCTCTCTCTCTCTCGCTCTCTTTCTCTTAGTTGAATACAGTTTAAAAAGATTTGCTTTATTGACATGACCATAAGAAACAGAATTGCCAAAGCAAACCTGTGGAACAAAACACATACAAGGCTATATAGGAATGAAAAAAAAAAACGAAATAGTTTTCTCTTTTTTCATGCATGTAATCTTGAAGTAACACTATGGAGTTTCTGGAGCCGCCAGGTAGGGGGCTACTTTCTGCTGGACTATTCAGTAACTTTTTCGCCGCTTGCTTTGTCTTGTGTTGCACTTGCTTGATGTTTGACTCTGTTAGGAAAGTTGTTAGCAAGCTAGCCAACATAGCTATAACAATAACATTGCAAAGAAGCCGACGTGGGAGCACTTATTATTAGCATCAATGTCCAAGCGTGTTATAACAAGCTTGCTAACATTGCTAACGAGATGCCTTGCTAGTGGCGAAACCTGCTCAAACTTTGTTTATGACAAATTAGCGAGTCAACAACTTTCCTAACACAGTCGAACATCAAGCAAGTGCAACACAAGACAAAGCAAGACAGCAAATACATTAATTTATCTCAATTTAACATCCAAATAAATTTCTCACGCCAAAAAGTTTGATCAGTCCTCGTCAATCTCATGCCAAATAAGCATTGGAAGTGTGCAACCCTGAAAACCTAACTCAACTAGCTTGTTGTAAAATTACACTGTCCAATGTATAATATTCACAACATGTGCCTTTACATTTTATTACATTACACATGCTCCACATTCAAATTTGTTGTCATTTTGGTCCACAGCTAAAAGAATCTTTCCTCTGTCCACCTGAAAGCCACAACAGCAGCATTTCTCTTCACTGTGTTTACACACGCTAGAGAGCACTCTGTCATCTTACTATACATACTGGTATGTAGGAACATCTCGTAGGAGTCAAAGTAGGCAGGAAAATATAAATATATTTTGCTGTGGTGTCATGGGGAGTCCCAGCAGCCAAATTGTTGTTCTTCAATTATGTCTCAATACAAGCCCCGATCGTCATTCCCGATGTGCATATTCAGGCCCAACGCGGTTAATTTGTCGATGAAAAAGGGAAGTTGTTAGTCATCCATGCTTTTACATCTTTCAGGCAAGCTTACAGTATATCTTGGGTAGCTGTACCATTTTTGTCAGATTTCATGGATAGGTAAAGTTGGGTGTCATTACCATAGCAATGAATGTTAATGCTATGCTTCCTTATGACAACACGTAAGAATAGCACAAAGAAAAGAGCAAGGGTCCAAGCACAGAGCTTTGGGGAACACCATAACCAACTGTGGTGTGATTGGGTGGTTCGTTTTGGACATGGACACGCTGAAGACGTTCATAGAGGTAAGATCTTTACCAGGATAGGGCACAGCCTTTGATGCCAATATGATAATCAAGTCTCTGTAGAAAAATATGATGATCTATAATCTCGAAAGCAGCACTTAGGTCTAGAAGAACCAGTATTGAAATCCACCCATGATCAGATGTGATTAGTAGGTCATTCAGAACTTTGACCAAGACAGTATTGATGCTGTGATGGGCTCTGATGCTTATTGGATATGTAGAGAGGAAGTAAGTTGCTTTGCTACTACTTTTTCAGGTATTTTGACAAGAAAAGGAGGTTGGATAGAGGCCTACAGTTAGCCAGATTGTCAGGATCAGGGTTATGTTTTTCAAGAGATGGTTTGACTGTTTGATTGTAGGACGTATCCTGAATTTAGTGAATTGTTCATTCCTTTAAATAGTGTCTCAAAAGCAATTTAAATGGGGTGAAAATCTGTATAATAGCAATTAATAAATTGCTCTCGGTGTGAGTGGGAATTACATGTAAGAGAAAAGATGCCTCTGATAGTATAATGAAATGGTTTGAGGCTCATGACTCTCTGACATAGATAGGTTGTATAAACAATTTTGACGGAAACGGTGATTCTTGTTTTCTTTGGATAGTGTTCTAATGATGGAAATAGAAAGTGTTCTAATGATGGAAATAGACATTTAGTTTCCTTAAAAATAGGCATTTAAGAGTGGCAAGAACAATAATAGGTAAGAACTATAATAGGTAATAGGTAGGTACAATAATAGGTCCACACATAGCTTTAATACAGTGACTAAGAACCAGTGACAAACTGGAACAATTGATTTATGTTGTCTCTGTTGTTCAATACCAAACCCCACACGGCACAGTAACCCTGTTTGTCACTGGCTACACATCAATATTAACAGGGTTTTTCACATGAACAGTTTGCCACACCACACCATCAGGAGTAGCATTATGTTACTCATGTAAATATGACACAGCTTAAATAGAATGTTCATTCAGAGATAATATTTGGAAACTGTATAATCTTCCAAATCAACCATTTTAATGGGTGTGAAATATGTCTCTACTTTGGATTAACTAGGATGAATGGAAGGTGTCAGAATAGTGGAATCTGGAGTTGCTTGCTTTGTCTGCAAAGATTAATTTACATGTAAGACATTTTCTTTTGACAAGGCATACAGTACATCATGGGGCACTAATATGCACAGGAGGGGCTTACACTAAAAGACAGCGACAGTGTTTCAATGAGAGAGAACTCTATTTACTCACACCACAGACATCAAAGCTCACATTTAGTTCAGTAATAAAATTATGATGATTCAAAGAGCACATTATCAAAAGGGGGAATGCATTACCACACATTGATCAAAGTTATAGATTTGATTGTGATGTGGGCTAAAATCCATGAGCTTGTCGTCCTGTGGAGCCCATCAGTTGGTCACCAGGTTGAGCATAGGGTGTAATGTTTGGTGTAATGGCAATTTAGTAATCATGGGGGTTATATTTAGAGTGAAATATTTGTATCTTGTGAATTTATCATGCTGATTGTCAGACTGCTTTAGTCTTGTTGTTGTGTGTCAAAATAGTATGTATGTATATATTCTATGTGTCCTGTGACAAAATAATTCTAGTGTCCAAGCCTGCTACTCAAATGGAGATTATGCTCGCAAAAAACCTGAAACGTGCCCTTAACCATTGTATTTACAACTGTCACACAGTGTTGAAGTATTTGGGGGATTTAGTCCAGAATGACTGTGATTGAGTCATTAGTGTTGTGGATTGCATATAAATAACAAATGTCCTTGTACCTTGTAAAGAAACTGTAGGTTAGTATAGGATCTGTATATGAAATGACAATGTTTGTTCTAACATTGCACTAAACAGTCTGTATTCTCTTTTGTGTGATTGATAGTAGTGTAGTGTTGTGAGAGGATGGTGGATGCTGTTCCTCAAATTATTTTCTAATGATTGGGGGCTGCTTATTTGATTAAGGTCTTCTGTGAAATCAAGATGATGTGATATAGACAAGTAATTTTATTTCACGAGGGTCAACATTATCAACTTAACTGTGACGTTTAACTCACAGAACAGATGAGTGAACTCCCTGGCTGAGGTTTTAAAAATGACATAGAATTCAATAGAAGAAGAATATGTCTGGAGAGATGGAGAGATTTCATCATGAACTCCAATGGCTTACAGTTATCTTGTTATCATCAACTGTATTTCAGTGAATCTATAATGTTTACATGAGCATATGGTTAAAACAAAATAAATTCCAAATGAATAAAAATGAGGAAACTTAGAGGATAGTACTCAGTGAAAGTTTAGTAGCGTTGGATATGTTTTAGAATGGACTACTGGAAAGACACATTTTCAAGCTTGAACGTTACAGCGGTAAATCTTACAAACTAACTGCACAGACTTGCTAGCTGACTGTCTGTTGATTAAAGCTGCAGACATATAGACCCCCGCACTGTGATAATGGCCCACAGAGTCTAGCCCAGCCCGGTCATTATCAGGTGCACAGCGCTGCCAGCTGCTGGGAGGGGGGTCATGGTGACACAGCATGCTGAGTCATAGCTCAGTCCTTACAGTCATGCAATACATTACAAATTAATGAAGTAATCTATTTCACGTTTTGATGTGAATGTGAATGGTATATGTTGTACATTTGTACATGTTGTACAATGGTACAGTTGTTATATATATTTATTTGGTTCTTTGATACAAAAGGACACTCCCAATTTGGATTTATTTGGATTTTATTTATTAATGTACACTGTCCCTCTTCAAACAAATAAACAAACTGAAATTGAAATATATAATTTATATTGTTTGGAATGCATAATAGGACAGATTTAGCCACATACAGTAACTGAACTTAACTTTGGCGGTGGGCTCTTGCATCACAGAGCCTACTCTATAGAAGGAGCATGTTGACAGTGATGTGCTGCAGATGGACTGGGTGGACCAAGAGATGACTCCAGCAAGACAGTGAAACATGGACACTGACATGGATCAACATACTCAGCATCTTTAACTTGTTTATTATCTTCAATCCATTCATGTGGAGTCATGCCCAGCACCATTTTATACAATAGATTGAAAAATTATACTTGGGACACTGACACCATCTAAAAGAAAATTCCATACTGTGTTGTGTGTCTGTAGGGCAATACGCTATAAATTAGCCCTGTGGTTTGGGAAACTTATCTTGAGTAAAGACTGACACCCAGTGGCAGCGTAACATAACATAACTCCCATTATGTTCAAAAGAAAAAGGCAATTTTTTTGTTACAAGGAATATTAGGTTAGATATCTTGGCTACTCTAATCAAGTATAACATGATGTGTTTATACATCACAAATACAGTATATAACTCTATTGCTGCTTGTATTACATATCACAAATACAGTATATAAGTCTTGTGCTGCTTGTATTATTATATATCACAAATACAGTATAAAAGATGTGTGCTGCTTGTACTGTCCACTGTCTTGTCACACTCTATTAGCATTTATATTATTCAGCCGCTTCTATAAGCAAAAATGAACATGATTTTTTAACAGTGTTTTGTGCACAAATGAGGGGAGGCTGCGTTTGCTTCTGCATTTTTAATATGTTGCTTATCTAAATCTACTGGACAGGAGACAGATACAAGAAAGATAATGAGAATGGTCACTACAGAAATGCATGCACTTTCAACAGTACGAAATTGTACGAAAGAGATGAGACACAGGCAGTCCTCCAAAGATGCCAAGTGAATACCAAAATACATCAATACATTACAAATACAAAAATACATTCTCAGTATTTACAGTAAACACTTCACTTGCACATATGTACAGAGGATAACACAAATGTAAGGTCAGACTAAGAAAACAGCTGTGGAATGTCTTGGAAGAAAGGTTTACATAAACAGGACAGGATTACATTTGGTGTGTCGCTCACATTTGCCATACAGGTTTGATATCATTAATTTGCCACTCTGAACAGGCAGGTTAGATGTGGATACAACATCTGACAAACACAATTAAAGGCACAGTCCGTACTTCTAATCCAATTTCCTTTTTGTCCAATTCAAAAATAGCTTCTCGCAGTCCTAGCTATCTGTCTGTCCGTGTATTGTGATGTTCGTGTATTGTCCTATTTCTGTAAATGAAAAACTAAGGAAGTGGCTTGGGCCAAACCATCCCAGTGTTCTATCATGTTGCTTAAGGAGTACAGAAGGAAGGGGTTTAATTTGATTGGCTGCTGAGCTCATACATCAACAACCTTTCACCAGAATCATGGACTGTACATTTAAGATGTAAGTAAAGTGGTAAATGTGAAAACGACAGTGAGAAGAACAAACATGTTTTTACAAAGATTTTAGGTGATGCCTTCCTTTAACGGTAAGCTTGTGCAGAAATGACCACTGACAGTGTCCAACACTATTGACCATATACCATACTGTGAAACTCATACACATATACAACCAGACAATGGTATCATACAATTGCACAGAAATTTGACAAAAAGTATCCTTTCACGTACCTTTCTAAAAAAAATTGGCAATTTGATATCTAATTTATACCATAAACCATGTTGCTATACATCTTTGTGCAACTGAAAGGAAACGAAAAGGTAATATTTGCTCATAACAGTGCTTTTCCTTTGGTCATTGTGTTAAATTACAGGCATAAGTGGACAGGAAAACATATCCTCCTTCAAAATGAATAGGCAACCTGGTTATTTCTGCTGAAACACCATAGATAAAAATAATCCAATGCATTTCAAAAATATACATAACTATAGAAAATATAATAGTAAATCATGTATATGTTTTGAAGCACTCCATAAGACTGTAAAAAAAAAAATTTGTGAGGGACTTTCACCATAAGAAAAGAAAACCTAAAAAGTGAGATTAAGGCTTAAATCTTCAATTTCTCCTATGATGTAAAAGGAGAGAGATCTCAAAGGGGTCAAAACTCATGATCAGCTTTTACTAAATATTTTAAGATCTCAATATTACCTTTTCTGTTTCTCTCTTAAGACAACCTTGGTGTTTGGGGATGAGGCACACGTCTTCACAATAAAGTGCATTTAACTAGCCTATGACGAGAGGACTGTTCAAAGCTGTTGCTGTTGTTGAGAGGGGTAGCTAGGAGATTTTTTGGCAATCACGGTAGATTTTTACAATATAGTGCCTCATTTGTCTCAAACTTTTAGGTGATATCTGCGGATAAATTGATTCATAATTGAAACAATAATGAGATCACATCTGGGCCTCCTGAGCGATTAAAGATCCATCTTTTTTTAACTCAAATATTCCTATAGGTGGTCAATCTCAAAAGTAGATTTACGTGTCATTTCAAACAATGTGATTATCCCTGTCAAATTTTGAATGAGGTTAAGCTTCCAGGTGGCATACTGATGTACCAAAATATAGATGAATGATAAAAACTAGGGGCTTATAAGGGTGTAATTTAAGCGAATAATTTCATTTCAAATAGCAGTACTGGTTATACATTTTTGTCTTGCTACACCAACCACAGGAGAGATCAATGAACCCATTCCTATTTCCTTAAACCGGACTGCACAAAAATAACTTAATCATTTAATTTGGGTTATACTTACACCAAGGACAGTGAATTGAGGCTATTTACTCAGTGGCCAAATGGTAGTCATTATGTGGTTTGGCTTGACTAAATTCACTTGTAAGACATTTGGTAAGTCCTAAGGAATGCAATAGAATTCATATTATGAATTCATTTTGTCATTTTTTGTCAGCAAATGTTTACAGTTGATGATCCCTCTTCCTTTCTTTTGACTGTTTATATACAAATTATTCTCTTACAGAAATAAAAATATCAAACTTTTTAAGTATTAAAACATGACACCATCATTTTCATAGATAAAAACACACAATTCTTTTTTTTTCATTGCATAAAATAAATATGCACTTTTGTGATGCAGATAATACTTACATATATATTACAGGTATTATACTTTCCATAAAAATACCTTTGACAGCTTGACAGTTATGACATTAATCCACTGTATGTGTCGATAGAACTTAGATAATTGTTTCACAATTTTTTTGTTGCATAAGATAAATATGCCATTTTTGATGCTAACAATACTTACATATTTTACAGATGCTATACTTCCCATAAAAATACCTCTGATTTTTTTATTTATATTTTAAGATATAAGTAAAATGATGAAAATAAATCTAAAAAGAGGACTGGGTGTTTGAGGAATATAATATTAAAATAATTTCACTGAGGAGACTGAAGGCACTTAAATGAACTTGAATCCAAAAATATTTTTCCCATGCAGGCATTAAATAAGTCTAAATAGTTATTCAAATAAAAAAGTTCAATGAAGAATATTTCTGCAGTTGAAATGAAGGATTTGAGAAAAATAACACCTCAAAGAATGTAGCATGGTAACGTTCTACCATAGTACTGTATAGATGAATATAGCTAGTGTTGCATCATCACATCTATACCCAAACATAGTGCCAGCATTTTAAGAAAAGAAACTAAATATATTTGTAAAAAATACACACTCTTGAGTTTCAGTCACATGGCAATTGAAAAAAGACATCCTATTCTTTTTAAGTTCCTCTGTTTAATTTACTCTGTTTAGATCAATATGCTGCTCTAAAATCCCATCTAAATACAGCACAGCTCTTTTTAAAGTTTGAAAAACAGCAACATACATGAAGATTCTGGGGAACACTTGTATAGATCTCGCTCTAATTTGTGGTTTGCCCATTCTTGGGTTCAGGCACATGGACTACGGGCTCCAATCCAGTGCTCTGAATGCAACACTCTCCCCATAGTTAAGAAGGTCCAATAAGTAAATCTGTGCAGCAAAATGTATTATTCCACTTCTTTGGAGCTGTCAATGTTTCCTCCCTCACTTCCCCCCTTTCTTATCCTTGTTTGTCACTGTTGGTTTGTCTTGGGATGGATTGCTGGGGGTGGTGCCAGTGGATTACTAGGAAAGAGCTTGGAGACACATGGCATGGCATGATCTGGAAGTGTCTCCAAGGTCTGGTGGGCAACTGCTGGAGTCAGGAAGCTGTAGTGGGGGTGTGCATGGCAGCTCTGCTCAAGTCGTCAGAAGTATTCCGCTCCACCTTCAGGGGTTGGCTCTCTGAGTGAGGGAGGCAGAGGTGGACCCAGATAAATCAGTGAGTCAATGCAAACAGTTCCTTTAGAACAATGCAGTCAGTACCCAGCAACAGTGTCACAAAAACAAGCTAAACAATCACATGACTGGTTTTGCTACTTGCCTCCCGTTCTCTCACCTTTCATGGTACTGCTCCTTGCTGTGGAGGAATGGGGCGCCGGTCCTGTTATCGTAGGCCACAGGGTCTGAGTGTTCTTTGCTCAGGTACTTATTGGTTTCATGTGTGGCATGGTCCACCTGTTTTGGCTGGTCCGCTGTGTAGTCAAGGGGCGCCCCCTCCCATCCATCCCCTGCCTCCACTCTCAGGAAGCTGCCATGGCTGTCCTCCAGCGGTGAGCTCTCGTCGTAGAGGAGGAGGCTGCGGGAACGGACTGAAAAAACACACAGACCCACAACATGGATTGAGATTCACATACTGAATTCCTATAGGTTTCTGTATTCAGAGCTGTGTAACAAGGGGAAATTCAACAATAACTTCTTTCTCATTTAGTCAGCATCATACAACAGGTTTTCCTGGAAACAGATACTGTAATACCTGCAGCCATAGCCAACTTGTATCATCATCATGAACAGACAAAGCTTTAGTAACTATTGTGACAACTATTGGTGTATTTGTGGCAAATACACACCTAAGGAAGAGCATGATAACCTCAGTACTCTTTTAATTTGGGTAATGTCAGTGATGAGCATAGAAAAATATATTATCAAGTAATTTCATAAATAGAAACCAGCTATCAAGATCATTTTAACTGGAAGATTACTGATGATTCCTGCAAAGGAAAAAGCAGCAAGTTACAGCAATTGTCTTGAGCACTTTTCGACACTTAAGAGAAATTTTGATAGCCTCTAAATTTATAATCATGATAGCCAGTCATTTTGAAACACTTTTTATGTGTGGATAACTCAAAATCCTGATATGCTCACACATTCCGGTTTTAGATTTGAAATCTGATTTGGCCTAGATCACTTATTTTTCTCCCGGTAGCATACGAAATAGTTTTTTTTTTTTGTCCAGTATTTCTTTACTGTATTTTTGAGAATACAGAGATAGAAAAAGAAAGATAACGAAATCCATTCTTTAGATTCTCTGATTACATGTTTTCATCTTTGGTGGATTGAATAGATGAGCACACAGCTGAAGTAGGTATTATAAGATATTAGAAACAGCAATGTTATTTTAGGTCATCAAGCAACAATAAATGAGGAGCCCTGGCCAAAAGCAGTAAGCCCGTGTCTGATCACATCTACCTCAGCTGAGAACTGGCATAGATGTATATGAATGCCTAACCCAAGCTATGGTCAGGGTGAATGGATCACCAATCACCATATCTGCAGGGTGGGATTGATTTCTATCATATCAGTTTGGCAGACAGGGAAAGTTGGATGTGAAGCGACAGGGTGGAAGGGCACACATACCCTGGCTGGTGGTGTAGACGTCAGCCGAGGGAAGGGGTGAGGACTTCACCATGTGCGACGTGGTAGAACGTTCGGGCAGACATGGCACAAGTGAACCCAGCACAAGGACAAAGCACAGAACCACCACCTGGTCAGAAAGAACCAGACTCTGTGAACAGGGCGTTGGCTGTGTGGGCAGAGGCTAGCCCTCAGAGCTGATCTGAAATTAGCACGTCACCATCGCGGTTACATCGAGGGACTTTGAGCTACAGCGTCTCATGTCTCATGCATGGATGTAAGAGGGGGCTACACAGAAGGCTCTGGCCTCCACCGACTGAGGATTCTGAGACACTGTCATCTCACTCTCACTGAATCTTAATGTCAGCATTATGAACTTGCGGAATTGCCCTCATAGACTTACATTGAACATAATGTAGTATTATTGTTAATATCATTGTTGATGCTGCTGCTGCTGTTGTTGTTGTCATTACATATCTTTGATTACTTTTATATTTAGGCTGCATCAAAGCAGAATATCTGCACAATTGCCCCCTTTGATGACATACTTGTAAAACTGAATTGTTTTTAGCCCTTTTGAACACCCTTGTATAGTCCACAGAAGCCAACACAGTCAGAGTCTCTATTTTAGGCACTGCTGCAGGGCTTTACTTCCAGGAGATATATTTGCAGAGACATTTTTTTAAATCTCTAATTCATCCCCATTGTTGGAGCTAGATTAGAAGCCCAAAGATACCCACAAAGAATAACATGAAATAATTACAACACCTGATTGTTTCCTCTCTGTGTGTGCATGCTTGTGAGTTTTATAAGTTCATTTTCATTGCTCACCATGAGACAGGTTCCTGTTTGTGTAGAGGCCATCCTGCAGGACCGAGGCACTTTGCCTGATACAAGAGCCTGGAGTTTCTGTAGCTGCTGAAGAAGAGATCTGCAGTGGTAAGAAAACATAAACGTTATAAACTGAGTGTTATTAAGTACATTTGTAGGCCACAGATCAGATTCAAATAAACCTTTAGTGTGGACTCTCCAATAAAAGTCCCTTAGCTTGTACGTCTATGCCCCCTGATCTTTCACTGTACTAATCTCATGCTTTTACAAAGGGATCATATAAGGACAGTGGACTGAAGGATCAGCCATGTTACATAAGCTGCACTGCATTTCTACTTTGGGTTTCAGGGCATCTGTGTAGAAACCACAAAATACAAGCTTTGTATGGATACTATGTAGTTTCACTGTAACCTCTGGTAATTCCTCCTCCCACTCAGCCTCATCCCTCCATCCCAGAACAGCACCCACAGAGGGAAACAAATGCATCCAATGGAAAGCATTCACGTCTGACCCTAAAGGTGGGTTCAATCTCAAGTGAAATATTCTTAGCAGCGGCAGCAATGACTGTATTAACAGCCTGAGGCACTCATGAAGACCTGCGACACAGTAAGATGTACTCTCTGCTTGCTTCTGTGTGAGCACTGAGCCCTACTTAAACCTTTATGTGTGTGTGTGTGTGTGTGTGTGTGTGTGTGTGTGTGTGTGTGTGTGTGTGTGTGTGTGTGTGTGTGTGTGTGTGTGTGTGTGTGTGTAATGCTCATACTGTAATTAAAGCTGGGCTTCAAAACCTTTACAGACCAGTAGAGGGAGCCGTCTGATTAGGCCTTCAGATATGGGATGTACTGTTTCTATGGTTAAATGGAGTCTTAGTGGTGTGGATAGGCACGTTGTCATGTAGCTGAGTGTGCACACAAAACTGTGTTCTCTACATATTTTGCCTGCACACATGTATGAGGGCTACAGAAAAGAAGATGTTTGGAAATTATGTGAACATGATACCCTTCACAGAATTCATAACCGTTCATAACTCCATACCTAATTATTTGTTTCGAACTATTTATGTACTTGTCTGCCTGTAAAACATTGCTACTAATAATTTGTCAGAGCTCAAAATAACTGAACTGACTATCCAATACTGAGGTAATACAACATGTTAAGTCTGATGTTAATTCTGAGGTAAAACAACATGTAAAGTCTGATGTTAATTCATTGTGTTCAATCTCCGTAGTAGTACCAGCACCAGTACAAATATTTTCTGACTTCCACACGACTTCTGCACATCCACTTCTGTATGACTGCCAACACTCATAGAGAATGTACCAACGTAATTGTCAGCGTTACCAAAACAGACATTTAAACAGTATCTCTGTACAGACCTCTAAAATAAACAGTATTTTTACCAGCTTTCACAGAAGCTTCGACTGAATAGTTGGCTTCTGCGGAGAGAACCCCCTATACAGCTTCTGTACTGGGTGTGCTCTCCTTTGAACTCCAGTAGCTGAGTCAGAGAGGCTTTTTCTCCTAGGGGGCCTGTGGTTTCTGCCAGAGGTCAAGTCATTAAACAGCAGATTGGAGCCAGCTCTTCAGAGGAGATCTTTTATTTTACACCATAATTAAGGGGAGACATGACACCCCACTGTGTGTTCAATGCAAGCAAACCATAAATGTCTATTATTAATGAGAGGTGGGCAGCATTACCTCCTGGGCCCTTTAACTAGCCTGAGGATTGGGTTTAAGTTGCTGGAACATGTTTGACTCCATAGTGATATCTGTACAGTATGGTTGGTGAATATTGTGTGGATAGTTTTTTATTAGATATGGCCTTAAGTGTTTTGAAGGAAACAAGTGAGGTTTGTTTATGTACTATGAATAATCTTTGCAACTCATAATGACAGAAAAAGTGATAGTGTTCTCAAGAAAACCAAATTATTTGGTTCTGCACAGTCTTTGATACTGCAGCACAGTCTTTTATACTGCAGCACAGTCTTTTATACTGCAGCACAGTCTTTGATTCTGCAGCACAGTCTTTTATACTGCTGCACAGTCTTTGATTCTGCAGCACAGTCTTTGATTCTGCAGCACAGTCTTTTATACTGCAGCACAGTCTTTTATACTGAAGCACAGTCTTTTATACTGAAGCACAGTCTTTTATACTGCAGCACAGTCTTTTATACTGAAGTACAGTCTTTTATACTGCAGCACAGTCTTTTATACTGCAGCACAGTCTTTGATACTACAGCACAGTCTTTGATACTGCAGCACAGTCTTTGATACTGCAGCACAGTCTTTGATACTACAGCACAGTCTTTTATACTGCAGCACAGTCTTTGATACTACAGCACAGTCTTTTATACTGCAGCACAGTCTTTTATACTGCAGCACAGTCTTTGATACTACAGCACAGTCTTTGATACTGCAGCACAGTCTTTGATACTGCAGCACAGTCTTTGATTCTGCAGCACAGTCTTTGATACTGCAGCACAGTCTTTGATACTGAAGTACAGTCTTTTATACTGCAGCACAGCTTTTTCTGTCCTGGTTCTATTGTACAGTAGGAGATGTTTAGAGTATCTTTCACTCCCACAGCAAATTCCAACTTAAACTCCAAAGGGCCACCCACGTTGGAGGGAATCAAACGGATAGCAAGCATCAGCATATGGTCTGATTTAGTGTTACCTGTTATCATTTAATGCAACGCCATCCATACAGCTCATTAAGTTGCTCATTTAACCCATCTCCCATTGTAAGAAATAACAGTGTGGTCGGTTTGGGGATTTAAAAAATGGCCTTAGAAATTTCCATGAAAATATCATACTGGCTTTGCCAAATGAAGGCTGACAGTAATTACTTTTTCTCTCAGATATGATTCTAACTGCTCTAACTGTAATCATTTGTACATCTGATATATTACAGCATCATTCCATTGCACCTCTCCTAAAATCCCATACAGATTCATCACTGAAACAGAAGCTCTTCTTTTTATGACACCTTCTGACACCAATGGCTCACCTGTTTGCAGTCTCTAGGGTCTCCACCTTCTTCCACAGCTCATTATTCTCTGAAGTATATGTTTCCACTCTGGTGAGACATATTGACAATATTAGCCATCAATCATACAAATAATGGTTATTATTTCTGCCAAATAATTATAACAATGTATTGTACACAGATAAATTAATAAATAATAGTTTGGTAATCATACTTAACAATACAATTACAATGGCAATCATGTGTCAATGGAAGGAATAAGGCCCTCAAATTGAGACCTTAAAGTTAGTGGAGAGTCTGTATGTAATATTCCAAACCACTTTTCCCCTACACAGAAACATTCTCCAAAGTCCTTGAGCTCCAGTGAATTATTCAAATGTGTATGAGTCATATGGCCTGCGCCACTGCATGGTGATGGAAAGAAGCCATCGGCATTAGACTGAGAACAACAGCACTAGTGGGGTAAAACATTTTCATGCCAGAAGTAGAACTTGAAATGAGGCTAAGGATAGGGGTGTTAATAGAGTAAAATAGTGATCAGGGGTGAACAAACACAGGAGGACAGAGAGAATGATATTCTACTGTGCCAGCAGGGGAGAACAAAAAAAAAATCAGGAGAAAGAAATTTCCAGCTTACTTTTTCTCCAGGCATTCCACATACTCCTTCTTCTTTCTGCGACTTTCCTGGGCTGAGATCTTCATTCAGGAGAAAACATGGAATGGTTATTTCCTAACCAAAACAAGACTGATCCTGTCTTTACTTATAAAGCTATTACCAACATTTGCTTTTTTGGTAGTATATCTTTGTTTTGGGATATGGGATTTTTGTTTTGGGGTTTGTTTGACATGATGCCAGAGTCATCTCAGAAAAATTAATAAAATCTAAATAGTTTTACAGTATATATCTACCCACTGGTATAAATACACAGTTGAGGTGCGTGTACTATATAGCTTTGAGATTTAACTAAAGTAGGTTTTTTATTGTCATGAGAAAGTCCAGCTTTTTATTTGTTGCTCATACCTTGTTTTTTATCTTCCGGCGGACCCTCTTGAGCGACTTCTCTTCAGTCTTGGTGAGTGGTAGTTTGTTGGGCACAGGATACCCCTCTGCAATCAAGGTGCGCTTCTCCTCCTCTGTTAGCATGAGTGGGCCAGAGGTGCCCTGCAGCTTCTGCTAATCAAACACAAAACTCATGACTTTGGGGACTGGCTAATAGTCAAGATTAATATAATCATATAATGATCATATTTATGTTTATAATTACATATTCTATAAAGCTCAGAGGTACTGTGGAAACACATTTTCTACACATTCCACAAACACATTAACTGGAGTTGAGCAACAAATGTAGAGAGTCGGATCAGGAATTTGCCCAGCTGCTCAGCTGCTTTCTGTGGGAGGCTCAGCTGAGCAGGACGGCTCGGAGAGGGGCCTGCTGAAGCCAGGGCCGGGAGCCAATAGGAAACCATCTAAGGTACAGCCGGAGGTCATCCAGGAGTTGTCAGTGGAAAACACTGGGGATGATGATGGTCAGCACTGGGTGAGAAACTATATAGTGGAGGCCCACAGACTTACATGAGGCGCAGTGAGGAGGGGTGAGGTGGAGATGGCTGCAGAGGTACGGGCCTGCAGGCGCGCAGGGCTGGAGGGGGGCAGGGAGTGGGGGCTCTGAGAGCCATCGCTGTCACTGCCATGGCTGCTAGGAGGAGTGGGCGGCAGCTGCAGGTGCTCATCTGTTGGGATTCAGTAACAGGTTAGGGTTAGGGCTCTTGATTTGCAAGGTTTTAAATAGGATTAATGCTAATCAGCCAAGAAAACTATTGCACATCCATTGTACATGTAAAATAATATCATCATACATTTGATCATCATAGAGATGAGGGGAGTTATGAATTAATGGGTTTCTATTCAGCTCATGCCTATGCACTACCCTAAAGAGTTTGAAGGTCAGTAAAGACTCAAGGCTGTCATCAGTCATCATCCATAGCCTCATCAATTCTACTGCATTGGGCTGAGTGGTCTTTATTGTGTTTATATGGTGGAACTGTATACCTCATAAAACACTGCCCTTTGCCAAGGCCTTCATAATTAAAATGGCAAATGACTTCCAGGACTATGCCAGGTCAAACAGAGACGCTTCGGTTCCAGTGAGCGGAGAGGCTGACACTAAATGTGAGCAGACCAGGCAGAGTTCCCCCCATGCGAAAACACCTACCACCCACTCTGACTGATTCTGGAATGACCAGTGTGTTTGGTTTGACCAGCATCCAGAGTAAACACAACCCAGTTTTAATTCTGTTAGTACTGGAAAAGGAAGTCTAGGACCAGAAGCGGGAGGGGGGAGGGCGACAGAAGCCAGATACAATGCAGACACGAGTAGACATTTCATTAGTTCATTACATTTGTCTAGCTTCTGCAGTTGCTCACTAGAAGCACGTTAGTGAGAGGCAGAAAAGAGATTTATGATGCGCCAGGCAGGAGCTGAACATGGGGGTCTGAAGGTGCCTGTAGTGCCCTTGTCTCCCTGACCTCTCAGCCAGTAAACGTGTCTCTTTAACTACTAAGCACTCAGGCAGTCATGCAGGTGCAGCCATTTCCATACAGGGGAATTTCTGGTCAGTTCTTCCCATAATTCACACTGGCCCAAGATCACTGCCCTACTTCACCATCTGGTGCTTAGCCAGGTGTGTGGGGTGTACCCAAATCTGAATATTCAGGAAGGCACAAATGCGACGGAAAGATATTTCTTCTACCCGTAGTTGCTCAGCTCATTGACTGAAACATTTCTTCAAATCGATTCATATCAATGTAGACAAACACAAGGTCAAATTCAGTTTGCAACTTAGGCCTACACATTCACGACACATTATTGAAACATAGGCCTACACATTTACTATAACATAGGACTACACATTCACTAAACATGATTGAAACAAAGGCCTACGCATTAACTACACATTATTTAAAACGTGGTCACTATACTCTGTAGTCGCCCCCACCGAGTCAGCGTACAGTAGGCAGTGGGCTGAGAGCTGACCGTGCCCAGCAACACTCAGGATGATGCATCCTGTGTTGCTCAATGTCCACCAGTTAAAGGGGTGATGTGGTTCAGACAGTTAATAAAACTGAGTTTAGTGAAAAAAATAGAAGAGAGAGAGACATGAAAGGTATATATTTCATAATCAATTATATGCCAATATTGAATCAATTTAATGCCTTGAAGGCACAACAATTGCATTGCCGTGCCCCCTTTCGCACAAAGATACAGGGCCATATAATTGTATTGGTTGAACAGATACAGATGATGACATCTCTGTACGCCTCTCGTAAATCTCCTATCAGAGTCTTCTTGTGCTATACTACTGCAGAAATCACAATGGGAAGAGGCATACTAGCACAGTCTAGACATGACCCACACACTGACGTATCTTATCATGTCAGGGGACCAGACATTACCAATAATGACTGCTGTACAGGCAACCTAGTGTTTTCAAAAAACTGCAAAGGAAATGATGCTCAAATCAGACCTGCGTTCTAAAGTAAAACAAAAAAAATGTGCTGATTAAGCACTTTAAATGAGCCACTGAGTTTGATGATAGCAGCTATAAAAAGCAAAATGCCACAAACGTCACATCTGAACAATTCCCGTAGACGTTTGAAGTTGTACTCATTAAACTGGATGAGCCGACTGACTGGATGAGTATTATTCAGAGGGAGGACGCAATACTCAGAGATCGAGTTCCAGTTATCATGTTCTTTCAGGTGTACTGGTACACAGTGAGTCACAGTGACGCATGCTCCACCAAAACCAGGATGCTAATAGATTTCGAAAGCAATGGGGAGGGAGGGAGGGAATAAGCCATGATGACGCAACGTGTTATTTCAGCTTAGTGGAGAGAAACACCTGTGTGTTCAATGCACAATGAACTGTGCACGCTCTGATATAGCGGCAGCTTGATGGGATCAAAATGATTTGGAAAAGAAGGACATGCACTGTTGTACCTGTTGGTGTTGAGGAGATGGATTAAAAATGTATTTCATAATTTTAACATAATGACAGACTTCACAAAAAAAACCTACCTGTTGGGACACTGAGAAACTGATTGACCTCCCTGGGTTCATCTTTGATCGTAGGCACTTGATTGCATTTCACTTCTTTTGATTCCTGAAACCAGATTTCAAAGTCATCAACCAATATTGAAACATCTTGCAGCTGTAAATAACTAGGTCTCTAAGTATCTTGCTGGAAACATTTTAGGACACAAATCTATTTACACTACAAAAGACTTGGAATATGGAGGGATGTTTGCATGAAGCCAATTACTCAAACAGTAAACACAGCTGACAACTGCCCAATATTGACATTGAGATGTCAAGCTTTAGGGCTTCTCGCACGACTTTAATGAAACGAAACGGAATTTGGCTAAATAATTTTACAATGACAGTCAGGGTCGTATTGTGACTCGGTTCTAGAGTTTCAA
Source organism: Sprattus sprattus (assembly GCF_963457725.1). Lineage (NCBI taxonomy): Eukaryota > Metazoa > Chordata > Actinopteri > Clupeiformes > Clupeidae > Sprattus > Sprattus sprattus. The sequence continues at coordinate 22,022,306 of NC_137927.1, forward strand.
CCCCAAATATACAGAATAATACGACACTGAGGGACAGATGCATTAATTCTGTTAGTGCCCGTTTGATGTGTAATTACGTCATAACGTGCGCCTAAACAGCGTAGCATTTATGAACAGACCGCACATGGCCAAAACCGCATTCTGCCTGCAGCAGTAGCGCTGCATATGCATTCATGAGAAGGTTGTGTGAAACGTGGGTGTTTAAAATTATGGGAAGAGGTGTGCAAGTACTTCTGGAATTGTTTATGATTCGGTTTGTTTCCCATTTACAGAGCCAGGACTGTGTACGAACTAATCGTTTTGAGCTCACGTACTAAACAGACTTGAGGATCGTGAAGAGCAATTTGCCAAATTTGACTAATGTATCTATTTCTTCACCAATACACTTTAGTTTTCTTTTCTGTCAGTTGGCGATTCCATGATTCTATTCAATTGATTCCTTTCCACAAAGTAATGTTACAGGTGACATACTTTCCTTACACGATCAGCTGCAGGTTTATTACTTTCAACGTAAAATAAAAAGAGACAGCTGCCTTTTTTACTGACTGGCCAAATTGCTGATTAGGCCTACACTGCACTCTCCTACATGCATACATCTCCCCCTGTTTGAATTGCATAATGAGAATGGAAATCACTAGCAAATACAGGTCGCAGCTTGTGGTGCTTTTTACGAATTATTAGGGGAAAAACTGCTTTAATTCATGATGAAACCAGGTAGGCTACACATGATGCATTTTGTCCATGGAAAAATAAAAAATTTCATACAGAAAATAGCCCTAATTGCGTTGAATGTTAACAAAGGAAAGTGTCTGCATTTTTCCTTGCCAGGCACACTAGTAAGAATTCATCCGATTCATCCAATCCTGTTTATTAGTCTATATGTCTACTATGTATTTAAAAGACCTGACAGGGACCCACCTTATCCTCAGGGGCATTTCTCTGGGGCGGAGGGGCAAGGGTGAGAGGTGGAGGGCCAGCACTGACCACTGAAGAGGCTGCTGGAACAGGGTCTAACAAAAGACTGGGCTCCTGTTTCACCAAAATGGCTGTCAGATCCTGGCTGAAGGACCACATTCCTTCTGATTCTGTTGAAAGAAGATTTATTTAATTCAAAATTATAATTTAATTTGAGACAGTTATTAAAATACTGGATGAGGAAATATGAGGCTTTTTCATTCTGAATTCTAAACATCCCGAAATTCACTAATCAAATGAAGTAGTGGTATGGAATGCCAAGGTGTTACTGAAAGAACTCTTAAATTCCAGACCCTAAAACAGCAGCAGTAAGGAGTTTTGGTCCAAAACTAGCGAGCTAGCTACCTAAAAGGCTTCCAAAAACCTTGCAAACACCAACATCAGCCCAGGTGGCACTGGCAAAAGCTTTCTAAAATGCTAGTTTGTCATCTTTTGGTGGTGTAGTTGGCTGTGCTGTGAAAGCTTTTCTTACATCTTTGTAGGGTGTTCTGGCCCATAACACAGAACTATATAGTTAATTTCTAGATGGCTAGGTGGGGAAAACAGGTGTGTTTATCTGTCCTACACATGACCATATACGTATAATCAAAACGAATCTATATATAAGTGGCAAATTGTTGCATAGAGCTGCTTTAACCATATGTAAATAGCTAACTATTTCTCTTATTTGCAACTCAATATAAAACAAATTAGTAATATCTGCATTCTCGTTCTGCACATTTTTCCCTGCTGGCTCTTTCTTTGATTTATATTAACCACATTGTCATCCTCAAGGTCAGCTTATTTTCCAATTACTTCAGTTCTCTAGTGTGGAAATTATATTGCACTGTCATGTTGAACTAAGCATGATGAGATGCGCAAGCGTCCATCTAACATTAAATTGGATGGTATCAGAGGAGTGAGTGTCTTGACCAATGGGGAGAAGGGAAATAAAGAGGCTTATATTACCACCCTGTCTCCTCTTACCCATGTGTGTGTTGGTTCAGCTTAGATACATCAGTAAAACATTACAGAGACTCGTTAAGAGGTGGAGGGTAACTTTTAAGTTGTGCTTAGAAAGAGGAAAAGCACCCTGCAGGAGACGGGTTGCCAGCAGGGTGTTATCCCCCACATACCCCACCCCCTACTTCAGTTTTTATGTCCTCCGACAGCGTCAGTTGTCCAAAGTGCATATTCCACACATTGTTTTCGAAACACATTGCACAATTACATTTTGAGTAATGAATTGCTGTCTAATGAATGAGTTGCTCAACTGGTACAGTAAGGTGTATGATCGTGGGTTCAGTGATCAGGGAGCACATAAACTGATGAGAATGCATATCTGACTGTACTACGTTCCTTTGGGTAAAAAAAAGCATCTGCTAAATGAATAAATATAAATGTATTCTGGTGTTGCTTACAGACTCTTATCTAGTTCCCAATGGGTGTTAGGACTGTCTTTGAAGATTTTTCTTTTCATAGCAGTACAGTTGTTAAAGTTAGAGGAACTCCGGTTCAGCTGTGTTGGTTGTGGCCAAGTTGGGGGAGCAGGTCTCATTAGGCAGGTCTCATGTTGAAACTAGTTTGATCTCGCCACAGTGCACCAGGAGATCCTGTAAAGTCTGCTCCTAGTTTTTTAACAGCCTCCTAATATAAGGCAGGGCTTTAACTCGGGGGAACCCTTGGAGGAAGGGGGTGGTGTGGAGCATCATGTCTGCAATATCTTAACTTAGAAGTGGTGTTGTGGTTTGGGCCGTGTGTCAAACTCAGGATGATGCAACAGGACAAAAAAGAGCCAGTACTTTTTTTTCCACGACCAACCCACCAGCCCAGCCGAGCTTATTTTCAGTTGCTTTTCCATCTGAACTGGAAAGCACTAGATCTCCTTTTTCATTTTATTGATGGCTCCCTATTATCTTGGCCCCAAGCACAGAAAACAGCATCAGCAGCTGGGAGTCATTGGGAGTCACTGGGAGCCACATGGCTTGTCTGAGCACGAGTATGTGCCTGGGAGTGTGTGTTTATGTGTATGAGAGAGAGAGAGAGAAAGAAAGAGAGAGCTAGAAAGAGAGAGAGAGTGAGTGAGTGTGTATGTTGGCTGACCGCCTGTAATCCCCTGACTGACTTCCTCTGGGGCAGTCAGAGCTAGGAGCATGCTCAGTAGGCTGGGATTTCTGCGCTGCACAGGCGCTGAAGGAGATAGGGCAGGGAAGTGGAGTACACTAAAACACACAATATAGGCTACGAAGGGCCTGTGTGGAAGTGGAGTATACTAAAACACACGATATAGGCTAGGAAGAGCCTATGTCTGTTAGTCAACCTATACTACACTATATTACAAAGTGTACTCTTTATGTGGAAAATACCTTTTTTTTGTGGAGAATGTATTTAATGATATGTATAAAATGGCATGAATGACAGTGTCAGACACACAGTTGGCAGCTTGTAGTCCTCACCTATCCTGTCATTGTCTATTTCAGAGGTGAAGTGCAGAGATGTAAGAACTGAGTGACCGACAAGCTCTAAACACAAGATAAAATAGAACATAGGGTGTAATCAGGAGGTCATCAAAGTATGGGGTCTGACCTGCTTCCTCGTCCATTTTGATCGGCATAGAGGGACTCTGGGGGGCCGAGTCTCCGCTCAGAGAGTAGCTGTGCTCAGCCTGGATGGCAGGATTGGGTGGGTCCAACTCCATGTCCAGCAGAGGATGTCTCTCTGCCAGTAGTGGGTCATCAAAGAAACTACTGAAGAGGTCATTCGACAAGTCCTCCATCTGCTCTGAGAAGTGCTGAAGATCACACAGAGAGCACACAGAAGGCTTCATGTAAACCAGTCAGAAGTTGTTTCATTAAAAGAGCTCATGTTAACATACAGTATTTGTTTAATCAGTAATTTTTGTCAGCAGCATTCATGTTTGAGTTTTGTTTTTTCTTTTGTAATGTCAGGCCAGTGGACTGAACCTTAAATATTATGTTATAGGTCTTTAAGCTGTTGTTTAAATGACCAAAATAATTACTAGAATTGACTCTAAATCAGTGGTTCCCAAACATTTCATGGCAGGGCCCCCTCTTACATTGAAAAACTATTGCAGATTGAGACACTAAAATATTACTGGCCACTTAAGTTTTAATTTAAAACTGCTGATTCACATGTATAGTGTCAACTCAACATCAGGGTCTTCAACAATTTTTCAAGATAAGGCCAAAGTCGTGCACTTCTAGATGTCATTTAAAAATCAAATTACTTATCGGAATATGACCGCCAATCTCATCTTTATCTTTCAACTACACTGGATCTGATCTGAACTGATTGCATGAAGACCCAAACAGGCCTGCGGAAAACTGGTAACCTTTGGGACCATACATTTGTAACACAGAAACTTTATTCAACTTAACTTGTAAGCGACCCATTCTATTGAAAATAAGCATCTTTTTAAAGTGCATCACCTTAGGCCTGAGTCCACTTAGCAAGCCTGTGGCAACAAGAAAGACAAGGAGACGTCTACTGAGATGACACTGACATCGTACCCCAACATACTTCAGGGATAAAGCTACCTCTTTGCTATGATCAAGTGATGGGGCTTTTTTATATTCTCCTGGCCTTCCAGAATAAGCCCCTGATATTTAAAACAAACAGTGTCATCTCTTGTAGAACACTGCCATGTTTTATTACACCTATAAGATGAAATGGCTGTGGCATGCCAAAGCAAATATCCTGAAGGATAACCTCAGGTCTACATAATCAAATACGCTTTAAACTTTACTCATGAAGGAGTGTCACCACAACTGAACACTTGTGGTGGTCAGATGTGTTTGCTGAGGAGGGGAGGGGCTGTGGTGCAACGACACCCCATGCTGTTTACATCCTGTTAGGTCAGGCGTGGTATGGGAAACACACAGCTGCGGAGTGGTGTGCACCCAGAGGAATCCACCAATCGAAAAGCAACCGTTCTAACACTCAGGTAGTGCACCTGCCAGGGCCCCGGATAGGGAACTCTTGCACCAGGATATGGCTGATATACCCTTCATATCACCTGGGAATGTCCATGGTCAATCTAATGGTCCTTAAAAGTAAGTATTAATAAATATGATATATTTACAAAATCATCATATCCAATTGATGAATACACTTGCCATGACACATGAGGAGAACTGTACCTTCATGATTTGCATAAAACCAAGTTTGATGATCCAGGCAAGTGCGTAAAAAGAACCTGCCTTCCTGGTAACACCCAGGATTATACAGTTGAATTGTTGACGCAACAGATCTGACGTCAGCAGCTACCTAATAATTTTCAATGAATGCGCAGCAGCATACACAGTCCCGCCCTGCTTCATTCATATGAAGCGGCAAGGTTCCTGTGTCTGTTGTTGATCTGTTTAACACCTTGGTAATTAAGGCAACTATTATTGCTAAAACCATTCAAATGAATGTGATAGGAAGGTGTCCTTCCTGGTAAAGTAACTTGTTTTCAGAGTCCACTCTGAAGTCTAATGAAACACAGTTTAGAAAACCTGGCAGCAATATAATATATTGTCTCATTGTGCAGACATTTAGTCAAGTATTCATGTTTAAAAGAATGACAAAAAAGTAAGGTATATGTTGTTTTTTGTAAACTGATAAAGATATGCTTGTTAATTTATTTGAAAAGTTGAAGCCCTTAAAAAAACTGAGGGAGACTCTATCTGATAGGTTTCTTTTTCTTAACTGTTTTTTTTTAGGGCCTATCAGGTTCAGGGGCCCTTTCTGTAGTACTGAGGTAGTAAGTGGTGATGCAAGACTGCTGATGCAAGACCTCTGAAATTTCACATCTGGCCTTCTCTTCAAAATCCCAGAGATGGAGCTGTGGAATGTCAGCTGCAGACAGAAGGCCCTTTTTCCCAGTGGCACTAGGATAGCCTTCAGACGGCCTCAGAAAGCCATACTTTCTCTGGATCTGGGTCATATTACCATAGAGGTAAAAATAGAGACTCATTCACTTTTGGTGGTATGACAGTTTATTTACGCTCTAGCCCCAAGACAACAGAAGGGCCTGCAAAGCCCCCTTTTTACTGTGGCAAAAAATGCTGCAGTAGAGTGCACAGCTACTGTAAATATGATGTCTATGGCATGTCTCTAGTGCCTAACTTCCTCCTCTGTCCTCGTATTGCATCCTAGCACTGCAACCAATGATCCACAGAAGTAACACAACCTGCGGTTAATACATTTTCCCTCAATGATCATGACAAATATTATGAAAGGAGATGACACAGAGCGCTTAGACAGAGTGAATAGTGTCCAGCATGAGCACCTAAGTGGCTGGCAGTGCAGGTCTGAAGCAGACAGCACCCTTGGAGTTCAGAAGCACTCACAGGCAAAGGCTTAGTCTTAAGCAATCATGTGCAGTCTACATACCTTTAAAGGATATTGGGTATCTTACTGCCTGCACAATAACAGTGTTTCTTTAACTGCATTACTTTTGAGAATTAAACATATTTCCCTTTAAGATTAAAATGTTGAGTGGTGTTGATGATAGTTTGTTCATAACACTACATTTAGTAATCTATCCACATCTAAAAACATTTTTTCTAATGTGACTCTAAAATGTCCTGTCCTTTAGAATACCATTTCATACAAACAATGATTCATCATTTCCTTATATTTTTTCAAATGTTTGACTTTTGAAATGTTTGTAATCAAGTTGTACAGGATGTCCAGATTTGGCCTGCTGGTGGCATTACGGGGGTTCTGCTGCAAACCCTCAAACTAGTGAAAGCTTGTGTTAGGCCATTCCTGCATATAATATTTTACAATTGCCTGGGGAAACTTCCCTTAGCACATACATACTGTTACAAATAAATAATGCAATAACAATGTGTCAATCAAAAGTCATTTTGATTATATATCTGTATTTAAATGTGCAGTTTATGTGGTTGGAAGCTTGACTTTCAGACGGAGGTAGAAGCCAGAAAATGATTACTTAGCCCTAACTTGTTAACTCTAGATGTTTTTGTCACACTTGAAACATTGACTTTATAATGTTAAAGTGATGTCTTTTCGACACCTCTGGCTAGGTCATACCCAGATGTCTCCCAGCATTCCTTTTGCTGATTCAAACAATCCAGCTGTATGCTGGCCAATCAGCACAGAGCATGCAAATTCCCCGGCTGCAGCAGCAACAGCAGAGGAGCAGGAGTGCAAGGTTAGCATGGAGCGGGCCTGCAAGGCTACAACACTGCTCAAAAACCTAATGAGCACATCCAACCATGGGGTCAGAAACAGGACTATTAATATATATATAGGTATAGAACTGTTTGAACACTGAGACACAAATCTGCAACAATAAGGAGTTTGAGTGCTGATGTGCCTTACTCCTTTAAAAGACAATAAAGAGAACTGAATACATTCGTGTGAGGTTAGATCTGACATATTCAGTTGCAATAAAAGTGGCCACATCATACATGATTAAAATCTTTTAAACTAAAAGCGGCTGGTATGTCCAGCATATGTGTAAGTCAAAGCCAAGGGTATAGTTTTAAAAGGGATGCGCGCAGACAAAAATAGCCTCTGACATTTTGAATTAAATAGAAAGTGATTGCCTGCCCATACATTGGTCTGGCGTACGGGAGTGTCTGAGCCAGCATGTGCTCAAATACGTGAATGTTTTCACCTGTCTCCAAATCCTCACACATGTCACATCCTGGCTTGTTGCCCTGCAGCTCACACAACACCTTTGCCAGATGGAGACACATGTGGAGTCCGGGGCACACCACCTCTCCTCACTAACATCCAAATGTAATAGTCTGTACCAAATGCTTCTATAATACAGGTGCATACAGAACCATGAGGAGTTATCCCACACACACACACACACACACACATGTTCACGTGCAGAAACCGCACACACATACACACATAAAGATCTCTTTTCAGCAGAATAAATTATTATGTTATAAAGGAACACAAACTGCCATGAAACACATCGTTTAAAAATCTCAGATGGGTTGTTCTTTGAAAGAAGTTCATTGACTTCTGTAGTTGGTGTGCAGGCCTGCATTGTGAGACTTTGAAAAGGTTAAATGAATCACGTATGTGTGCACTCCACACACTCTTCATAAATCAACAGGAGGTATGACAGCAGCACTGTGTGTAATTACCCAAACTTGCAACAAAGACAAGTAGGCTTTAGAACATCCCAAATCCATCTGGGTCACCCGGTCCCTTCAAACCAAAAGACAGCTTTTGAATGCCTTGTGGTCAAGAGGGTACAGTTCTGTGTCCTGTCTCTTCCCTTCAAACTAGTCCACCCCACCTCCTACACACAGAGTGAGCAGTCTCCCCACAAGTATAGCATTGTGGTGACAAGCACCCATCCCCCACTGTCCATGGGTGGAGCAGCCTGGTTTCTTAATTCCAGCTCATGCTTTCTTTAGCATGCTACAGGGGTTGGCTAACCACAAGCACTGGAGACAGGCTTCTGTGTGTCACCGTGGCTGGTTTTCCATCCCTCAAAGGACCACTTTTGAACCATGATGCATGATGGGATGAATCTAAGGTAATGGACCAAAGATGGCTGAGAGAAGGTCAAAGAGGAAAGATTGTCTGCTAAAGATACTTTGTAACTTAAATCAGAAAACTGACAAAACTCCTCACAACTTTAATCTAATCTTTCTACCAGTAAAGGATCATTAGTTACATTTCCAAACAAACTGTGACTCCATGTGTTCCCTATTGGGTATAATTTTAGCCACCTGAAAGTCTGTAACCATAGTCTGCAAACTTTGACAAGTCAGTCCAGAGTAACGTTTTGCCTACTGCTGTCAACTGCTGTTTCAAGGTAGTGGTTAGATGGGAGCAATCACCTAGTTAATACAAAGGGTCCTGTGAGTGAACATATGTGAAGTGCTACAAGCTGCTGAATCCTCACAGAATGCATGGGAACAGCACTCACAGGTATTTGCACACAAGACTATGATGAAAACGGTTGACCTCCCATAAATGCTAACACTAATGCCTGATATTGACTCAAGCCCTGGGAGCACCACAGCAGTTGAGCTTAAGGGGAACTGCTCACCATCTGAGGCTTGGCATCTGAACTGGTTAGGGATCTTTTGTCTTTTCTAAGAACTGCCATTGGTTAGTAACTAAGAGTTTAAGAATTTATGAACCAAGTATGAGGATATTTAGAAAGAACTATAAAATACTATAAAATATATGAAAATACTAAAGACATTAAAACCATTTGGTATCTGCAGAAGAAACAAAAGTACAAGAACCCCTTAACCTCTCTATACTGGGAAGATGGGAAAAACCTTGCAACACATTTCAGTTTCAGCAAAAAAAAAAAAAAAAAAACATTTAGCTTCAAAAATGAATAAGGAAGGGGTTTACAATAAACATTAAGAATGGTAGAACCAGCATTGGAAATCCAAGGGGAGAAAATCTTACATTGGGCCACTTTGGTTATAGCTATCGGAAGAGAGGTCACAGAAATGTATAAGTACCAGTGGTCTAGAACCCCACCTGATCACTGCAGGTGTGGGGCTGGGTGACAAGTGTGTACATGCGTGACCTTCAAATAAGCTCAACATCCTTTCTCAAACAGAAAAGAATGCTGCAAATGCATACCTCATGAGATGCCGCTCGCCTCTGAGCAACCTTTGTGGCTAATTCAGTCATTGGCCTATGCATTGCATAAATTACATAACACCACTGCTGCCTGCTCTGCTGAATGGGATCCAGCATCAGTATAGTGTTGCCAGCAGCAGTGAGTCCCGGTAGGAGTCTGGTTGGTTCGAATGCTGCTTCCCTCCCCCCTTGGTTCTAAGGCCCTAGGGTTCGACTAGGGCTGTCACAGGCCCCCACTCACTTCATTCCCCTCCCTGAATCAGATTAGGTTAGTGGTATGGCCCCAACTTGCCACAGCCAGGAGTATTGTTTTGCCTTCGCACAGGCCTGTCTGGAATGCAGGTGTGCTCACTGGTTGATAATGGGTTCACTGGCCACCACCTGCCAGCTGAGCTCTGCATCCAACACAACTGCCATAAATAAATAAAAACGCTTCAGAGCCAGAGGCAACATGGCACAGTCGGTAAACACCACAAGCGACACCATCATGCCACTAAACATTCCCACGGCTCTCTCTCTCTCTCTCTCTCTCTCTCTCTCGCTTTCTCTCTCTCTCTTTCTCTTTCTCTCTCTCTCTATCTCTCTCTCTGTCATGTACTGTATACATCTATTTCATCTGCACAGGATCAGTGTTTGGTGTCACGTATGTCATATGGGTGTAGAAGCACGTGTCTTTCCACCCACCATTACATCTGTAATGTAGCATATCATTCCCTTCAGGTCCCTTTTGTCAGGTGTGTATTAGAGCCCATCCTTTAGTTAGAATGGTTTGTTGAAGATGTCGTCAAACACAGAACATCTTGATAATGGTTTTAGACAGGTGTTTCCAGACAAACCAGTGCTATTCATAAGGGTAAAAGGGTGTGCACCTAGCAATTGTCACTTTTCAGAACAAAGATGATAATAAGTAATGATGAGCTTGCGTACACAAAACGTTTTGTTTATAGACTTTCATTATCACCCTCACCACTGACACAAACCAGTCAAAATCCAGGTCGTTATGAGACAAGCCTGGCCGGCACAACTGCATTCTTCTTTCAGTAAGCTGCTATTACCTGTGATCCCAACAAAAGATTTGTTTGATGTGTAAGTTCATCCCCAGCTCTGGGCTTACTCCACCCACTACATGATTTTGAAAATATAAATAAAAATGACACGCATGGCCAGGGACTGGGGGAAGTATGTCACCGGTTTCATGACGTAAATATGTACCAAATGGTCATAGATACAGTAGCATTTTAGGGCGCATTTACACTTTAAGTTAAATATTGGAGAGAAATATACAGATGGCCAGCACCAATGTAGGGAGGGACCATTAATGAATGTCATGGGTGCACATGAGGTTAGTTGGTGGAAAAAACTCTTGGTGTCTACAACAAATAAATATGCCTTGTCTTCAGCATCGTGAAATGTCACTCCAATAAACACTGTCCTCTCACTCAGCTCTGTCTGGTTCAATCACCTTTAAGAGCGGGGAAAGGCCATCAATTCCACATGTTCAATCTTCACCTCATTTCATCCGACTGGGGAAGAACGCTGTACTATTTCTCTAGTGGTCCTCTGTACAGCAAATAACCAACTATTCTTTCAGCCTAACTTTAGGCTAACATGTTTTTTTAAACCCAAAAAAGTTTGAATATATTATTGAATTAAAATCTAGTGCTAAGGATAGGAACTAACAGAAGCAATACCAAACACTAACAGTAGCAGTAACTATAAATAAAATTGTTTCTGGTCCAAGCCGTTGCAGCATTCACTCCATATCTGATTTGCAACCGGTGAGAAATTGGCTGGTAATTATTCTTAATACAACCGACTGAAGGAAACAGCTGACGGCCCTTACACCACAAGCCATAAGATAACATTCTTAGCTACAAAACAGTGGCATAGTAAGGCCTAGGGGCCAAATCCTCAAATAACCTGCATATATTTATATCCTTGTAATGGTAGGTCAAACAAACTGAGACTGTGATTCAGCCCCGGGCCAGTTAAGCGAAAGTTTAAACTGCAAGAGGGGTGAGCATGCTGCCTACCACTCCAGGACACAAAGAGTCTTTCACTGAGGGGCCTCGCCCCTAATGCTTCGTTTACCTTGCCTCTAACCCCATCCCAAAAACTGTGGGGCCATGCAGACAGAGGGCCTTGGAGAGGGCTCAGACAGACCTCTATTTACCTTAGATCTTTCTCCCCCCCCCCCCCCCTCTCTCTGTCTCCCTCCCTCTCTCTCTCTCTCTCAATACGATCACACCATGATGCTTATAAGAGCAAGCGATTACAACTGTGCAGCACATATAAACATCTTAACTCTGGTGCATATGCAGCTTCATTTGTTGAACCAGAGAATCCACAATGCCAAGATTGTAGCTGATGGACTTACTAATGGATTAACTAAAGAAAATTCTCAAAGAATTGCCACAAGTGGACTCCAGGCTACTATGCATTTGGGTGAAATGGAGATTACCCAGCGAAGAAATAGTATGATGGATGGAGGTCCATGCATACAGTCACTCTGGAAACATCATTTTGTGTGCCTGATGCCTAATAGATTTCATGGAGTAAACTAACCAGCAGCTATGCCCAGGAACCCACTGGTAGCCAAAGTCTAATTTTCCACTGATTTAATTATAGACTACTGAAACAGCCTGATGAATAAATTCTCTCGAGATTAAAAAGTAGCTTTGAGATGTGATTCTAACTGGGCTTGGGTGAATAAACACATTTGTGGGATACGTTTCTAAATTACGCTTCAATGGGACCACTCAAATGGTAAAGGGACTTATTAAATGGCCAATAGATTGACTTTTGACTTTTCAGTTCTCACCCTAAAGCCGGATAAGAGAAGGTCCGGGAGGCGTGGAATGGCGAATTTACTTACGTCGGTAACACGCCCACTTAAAGGGTTATCATATGGTAAAGCAGAACGTGTAGAAAACAGCTGCTAAGTTAATTACAGACGATTTAGAATCTACATGCTTCTTATATACACACAGATTTCTTCTACGGAGGGTGGCACGACGTTTCAAGCACATATAGGCTAAATACTTCGGAAAATGCGCGTGACAGTAACACATATGGAGTTCCTGCATGACACGCTTACGAAGTTCACAAATAAATTTGAGCTGTATGACATGATGCGTTCATTCAGGAGTATGCAAGCTACATTCATCCTTGGTAGGCAGGTCACCCGTATACTACAGCATATATTGCAGGTGAAATAATACTCAACTGACTACGCATATGCTGTCTCATCCCTTCATGAAATGCGAAATGAGGCATATTCTCTGCTCAATGTAAAATACACATCAGTAGAATAATACATGACTTACTAAGCAGCGATTATGAGACGTTTAGAAATATTAAGTAGGATGTAAAGTGTAAGATTGGAACATACCACATTACTAAGAAAATCGGTTTCATTCAAATCCTCGAGGTCCAACAGGTTGGAATTAGGGAAAAGTTTGTCCGAGGTGAAATTGTCCAAAATGGTGTCCATAACAAAAAAAAAACGATATAATATCTCAACAGAATAGGACAAACTGTCTAATAAAAAAAATAAAAGGAATAATTAAATAGCCTATACTGCAGAGCAACGGTAACTGACGATGTGATCGTGGCGCTAACCAACCACCATCGGGCTTGACGGACTGGTTCATGCAGTGGTCAATAAATACAAAATGTATCTTGGCAAAATTTTAAGCAATGCGTTCTCTCTTGGTTTCTGTAAAATCTGTCACATTCAGCTGGTGCTGTCTCTAAGGGACAGCACAGCTCATTCATATTAATGTTAACACCGCCCAACTTTTCCTTCAGTTCTTTTAGATCCCTCCCATCTCTTCCTCAAGTTAAGGTGGTAGAGCTCGCAGCTCCTTTCGCATTGAGCCAAATACTGTGAGGTCTACTACACTCCACTGGTATCCACACTAGGAACATGCACATAAAATATACACATTTCTTCAAAACAGGTAACACCATAGTTCTAACGAAATGCTGGATTTAAGTGATGGGAAGAACCCAAATATGTGTGTGGCCACTGATACGGTTGCCACCATCCACATTCTCAAAACAATAACCAATGGAGAATTTCGTTAAATACACTTATGTATATCCACGATCAATGCGGCATTTTCCAGTATAATGGATAGAAATAATACATCAACTGGTCATTATATACATGAGGATGGGTCTTCTACAATGGGCGAGGAGTATTTTTCAACCAATTTGTTTTTACAAACTCTCCATCAGCTAATGAGGTGAAATATTTTTGTGTTGCGTGAAGTCTTTCTATTTAGGATCATATAGCTCAATGGGTAAATGACTAAGAACACCAGGGTCATAGGTTTGATACCCAGGGGACACACATACCTATGTGGGCCTTCTGTTCTATAGCATACTTAAGGTTTGGAGAACAGCCTCCTCTGGTGAATCTGTAGATGTAAATGTTTGGCCTGGAGTCCTGATACAGTAATATGGTTCTGATGTTCTTGCTGGGCCTGGAGTCCTGATACAGTTATATGGTTCTGATGCTCTTGCTGGGCCTGGAGTCCTGATACAGTTATATGGTTCTGATGCTCTTGCTGGACCAGGGGGATTTGCAGGTAGAAATATTTGAAACAACTGAATGGTACAGAGGGGAAAGTAAGTATTTGACCCCCTGCCAATTTAGCAAGATTGGCCACTTGCAAAGAAATGCATGATCTATTATTGTAATGGTAGGTCTATTTTAACCGTGAAAGACAGAATATCAACAAAAACATCCAGAAAACTGCGTTTTATAACAGTTGTGAAATGATTTGCATTTGATCGCAGGAAATAAGTATTTGATCCCCTACCAATCAGCAAGAATTTTGGCTCCCACAGACCAGTTACAGCATGTGCCCACGAGGCACACAGATTAGTCCTCATTAGGCCTAACAAGGTACACCTGAACTCAACTGGTGACGTGTATAAAAGAAACCTGTCCAAAGAAGCATACTTCACACCTTCAACCTCACCACCATGGGCAAGGCCCAATAGTTGTCCAAGGATGTCAGAGATAAGATTGTAGACCTGCACAAGCCTGGAATAGGCTACAAAACCATCGGCAAGCAGCTTGGTGAGAAGCAGACAACTGTTGGTGTGATCATTCGCAAATAGAAGCAACACCAAACAACTGTCAATCACCCTTGGTCTGGGCTCCATGCAAGATCTCGCCTCTTTCAGTATAGGTGGTCATTCGAAAGGTGCGGGATAACCCCAGAACAACGCGTTGGGAGCTTGTGAATGATCTTAAGGCAGCTGGGACCACAGTCACCAAGAATACAATTGAGACCAAAATCAAGCTCTTTGGCATCAACTTGACTCGTCGCATTTGGAGGGGGAAGAATGCAGAAAATGACCCTAAGAACACCATCCCCACTGTCAAGCATGGAGGTGGAAACATTATGCTTTTGGGCTGTTTCTCTGCCAAGGGTACAGGACGACTCCACCACATTGAAGGGACTATGAATGGGGCCATGTACCGTGGAATCTTGAGCGAGAACCTCCTTCCCTCAGCCAGGACATTGAAAACCTTCTGAGATGTGTGTAAACCTGTGTGACCAACTACAAGAAATGTCTGATATCTGTGCTTGCCAACAAGTGCTATTCCACCGAGTACTAAGTCATGTTTTGCTAGGAGATCAAATACTTATTCACCTTGATCAAATGCAAATCATTTCAAAACTGTTATAAAATGCAGTTTTCGTAGTTTTTTTTTTTTTACTAAAACCTTTTGATTAAAAGGCTTTTTAGTGAATGACTGGATGGTTGCCTGCTCTACCCTACTGTGCTTGAGGATGCTATTCAATCTGGGAAGATCACCTGGCATACCTCTGGCCCTTTCACACAAGCAGCACACAGGGTTCTTCTCACCCCAGCTAATGTTACCATTGAAAAGGGTTGGCCTCGTCACTTGAGGGACTTCTGTGGTGCCCTAGTTTACAGATACCTGCTCAACAATGCAACCAATTCACCTTTGTTTGGAGGTTTTCTCTTAATATAATACCACACAAAGGAATAGTGGTACCACTCACATGTTATGTAATCTTGCCACTTCTACTGATTTTATCATTTTTTTTTATTTAGCAAATTTCATATGTTTTTTGTTACACTTAGTAGCAAACAGATTCTAGCACTAACATGACAGTGTTGTCATGTCTGACAATAGGTCCCTTTGGATCCCATAGAACCTCTGGCTTCATCAGCAGCCCGTGGCCTGGTTTTAAGCTGGAGAGGCTACATCATTGCTCCACTAACAAATGAGTCCTGTTGAGAAGTGGTAGGCTTCTAAGAAGACTTTGGAACTTGACATTTCTTTATTTGCAAAGTGAGATCATTATACTCAATTATGAGTGCAGATGTCTCAGCCTGGTCCTAGGCACGCAGCGCCATTGACGATGACAGTTATGCCACAGAGCTGTGTTATTACACAGGATTTTTTGTTTGTTCAGGTAAAAAGGATGAAAATGTAATCAGGTCTAAAATACAGTGTTTATAATGAAAAGTATTTTTTTTTATACGTATGAAGGCTCACACTGAAATGTATATTTTCTTCAGCACACACAAGTCATCAAACTTATTTACTTAGGAGTGTTTCTATTACTACTTCAATAACACGAGCCATCTGTCATGCATGTTGCTACTGAATCTTTTGGCATGTTACAAATCTTGATTAGAAATGATATTTCAAAATTATATCTTTTTCACTTTCAACGTGCATTTTTGACATGAAAATACTGTGTATCCAGTGTTTCAGTTGTACTGATGGCAGTGATTTCAAATGAACCCAACTATTTTCAGGATAAGTGTTTGTCTTCCTTGCTCAAGGTCAGTTTCAGTCCCCCAGTAGCACCAGTGGTACACTGTAATGTTCTAACACCTTGTAAATCTTGAGTGTGTTCGGTTCCCTAACCTCAGCGCATGTTACTTCAAACTAACAGCCAGGACAGCGCCAACACCTGGCAGGATTTCCCTGTTGACACCCCCTCAAACGATGGCTCCAGGCCTTTTACAGCCTCTGTGAGAACTCTTCCCTCTGCTCCCAGATCCTTGTAAACCTATTGCCCTGGTGACAATGGAGACATATAATCTATATTGTACTCAATCCGAATTTCCTTCACGTCCAACCAAAGGAACGACATAAGTGTTTCACTGATGGGAACCAGGACTTCAAGTCAAGTAAAAGTGCATTGACTGTAAGTAGGCTCCCTGACATTCACTTACATTGAAGGCCTCTCCTCAGCTTTGTTACAGGCCGTTTCTTAATGAAATATATTGGGGGTGTTCATGGCTAGGTAGCAATACTTTCCTTTTGTATTGCTCCTGTTCATTAAGAACAAACTAAATAAAAATGGTCTAATATGTTCTAATGTGGCTCTTACCATCACTGTTATCATTGCTATCACCAACACACACACAGAGACACATGTGATTGGTGGACTAGTGCCTATTGACAGGTCATCTTAACTGTTGCTGACAGTGAAAGGATCTGATTTGAAGGTAGCGAGGTGACCTTTACCATTTCTATTGCACTATTCAATTATACCCCACAGGAGAAGACTGCTACCAAAGATGTGAATACTCCATTTGTTTACATCCGTCTCTGCAAACATGCTCTCCTTTGCATTAGACAAACAGTGAAAGTGAGTCACTGGACCATATGGGCATTCCAGAGTGAAAGCGCTGTGTTGCCTTTACTGTGAGATGCATGTGGTTCCTTTCAGGGTATGGTCCAAGGGGTACTTTATCCTCTGGTCTCATTGATCTCTCCAGGAGCCAAGCTTACCATTATGGAAACTCAGCTCTCTGTTACACCACAATTCATATCCGGCAGTGGTTTTAATTACCAGGCACCATGGAGTCCATCTCATGGGCTGCACCTTGCTCATGAAATCAAGCTACACCCTTGTAAACTGTCAAGAAACCCCTCTGTAATAGAAAGATGCAGACATTTTTTTTCCACTCGCCAGTATCCTGAGAAGCAGCTTCTCTCCAGGTATCGACCCAGTGAAGGGTTTTCTCATTACAGAATGATCTGTGGCTCGCTAAGCTGATTTTCACTCTCTAAACATGTTAGAATGACCAATAACTTGACCAATAAGTCACTGTACATCTGTAAAAAACTGGTAGCAGGGGTATGGCCTACGATCTATCACAAATAAACCAATGTCACTGCTATAGACCTTCTGTAGAATGACCTTTCAGTGATTCACAAGATGTATTTGGCCTTCTCTACTCGAGCATGGCACGAGATATGCTTTGCCTGAGAAACAAAACGTTTAACCTTCCCATAAAAATCTTGGCATTTTCCGGTCTGGTCCCCTTTGTCAGTCTGTCTGAAACGTGCAATCATCTCTCCAGCCATGTCATTATGTTAAGCATGACCCCTCATTCTGCTGGTTGCTGCCTGTGGAGTGGACACTGATTGGACAGTCTCTTTTCAGAGCCAGAGATGAATCCCCTGCCTTTGGACACAGATCTGTTGGCCACACTCCCCTTGTCTGCACCTTTAACAAAGCATGATGTAATTCTAACTTACCTCTTATGTATTGGTAGAATGAAACTTTACTCTGTGAACGGTACACCTGCTAGGGTCCTTTTTCAGAGGGTAAAAAAGAAGCCTGAGAAAGAAAAGTGAGGTCAAGGGAAAGCATGTTACTGTAACTAGCAGTCTTGCAACCCTGTGTTGGAGAACTTGAATGCATAACTTTAGAGGCTATAAGAAAAGTAGGCAAGAATGTATTATCACACAATTGAGTATTGTACTTGTGAAATGATTTACAGTAACAAAAGTCATCAACTCATGATTTAATTATTAATTTAAAGATACAAATTAAAAATAAAATTACAATCCTAGGAAGAAGATCTCCTGAAGATCTGCTTATGCATAGTCACCTGTCACACTATATGTCTTACAAACACAGAATAAATGTAGTAAATAAACTACAATAAAATAAACACAATAAAAACAACCTTTTTGCAAGGATCGCAAACATTGCCAGAGAAGATGTGTGAAGTGGTCCTGAGATGAGAGGGTTGTAGATAGCACCTGCGTGAGTGAGCTTCTGGCGTCAACATGTGACATCCTCTCTGGTCAAGTTCGCTTCCCCTCATCAGCCACGCTCATTAGCTCCCAGTGTAACATGCTGCCTTTAAAATGCATAGACAATTAGCCAATGCACCTCCGACGCTCCAGTGCTCCACACAGGCCACGGGGGAGAATATTCTTAATTAAAGGGGTGACTGTGGAGTGCAGTAGCTGTTTCAGCAGACACGGAAACAAGGTGAATCGGGTTTAACGTAGTCAAAAGGGTGCTACTCAAGCTATTACTACACGGGGCAAATGAATGTCTGCTTTGAAACTGCTCCTGCCTCATTGAACTCCTCTAATTACAGGGAAGCATGCACAGAGAATGGGAGGTGGTGACAACACTTTTCCTCTGTGAATGTGTGTGTGTGTGTGTGTGTGTGTGTGTGCGCGATTGTTTATGGGGGTGCTTGTGCTTGTGCGTGTGTGTGTGTTTGCGTGTGTCTGTGAGTCTGTGTGTCTGTGTGTGACCACAGCAGCTACAATGTAGGCAAGCTGAACATTACTTTTGTTGTGTAACACTCCTCCCTTGGGGCATGCAAACCACACACACACACACACACACACTTTCTCTCCAGTCAGTCTTACAAGTGCAGGTTTTCACATTTGAACAGTCACCACATCTTCCAGCAGTATTTTTGTGTGTAAACATGGGTTTTTGCTTTTTGACGTTTTCTCATCATGAAAAGAAAATATCAAATCCCAGGGCAGAAGTTCATCTAAACATGGAAGGACAATGCATTTATGTGAAGTAGAACCAGGTGCATCAAATAACATTTTTTTTTTCAAAACATTTTAACTTTCAGTGATGGAATGGTTTTATTTTGACCAATTAGACCAATATGTCATGGCTTTTTATGTTGTGTGGATTTTATAACATCTCAGAATATACAATACATGTTTATGGCATAAAAATAGTATAACCCCTGATGGCAATATCTTGCGACTATGAATTAGACTTTGAGGATAATTTACATTTCACCTGAACGATTTGCCACCTGTTACTGGTATGACTCCCATCTTCCCAACATTACAGGTGGAAGGAAGATATTGACAGGGGAAAGAGTTTTTTGATACTCCCTGCAATACGATGAGAGAGCTCTGGTGGAGGGACCAGGCCATAGTCAGGAAATACAAACACATGAGGAGTAACATGACAATGCACTACACCGCTGAGTCTTGGCTCATAATGCACACCAGTAAGTTACACCCTCTACTTAGACAAACTCTCTATCCTGATACTGATCAAATCAGTTCAATATGTCTATGCACGACTAGTCACAGGAAGACTGTAATGTTGTCTGTGGCTCTGTCATATAATTGAGAACAGGGACATTCTGTCCTTCATCATAACAGACTAGGGTCTGGGTCTACCTTCATCATAACAGACTAGGGTCTAGGTCAACCTTCATGCTCAATGCAGTCTTGTCAGATTGAGATATAACCAAAGGTTTTATAACCTGGTCAGCTGGTTGAAGAGAATTGTCCTGTCTTGGTGAGTCCTTGTCCACTGAGAGAATATGTATTACATTGCCATGCTCTCAGGCCCTGAACAAACAATAGCCTGCATTCTGAAAAGGGTTGCCTCTGTTTACACTGCTGCGATACTTGATGGGTAGTATCTGTATCTGTTGAGGTAAGATTTTACATCCGTTTCATAACTGCAGATGTTTGATTTAACTGATTATGCCTGTATATGTTTGATTATGAATACTCCATTCTTGTGCTGAATTACTCTAAATATTCATGTGACATTCTACACACCCGACTGACAGCATATTATTGGCATGTCTAAATGTTTGTGAGTTCTTCTATCTGCTTGTACTGTATATGATGCATACTATTTCCAAAGCTGAATTAGCAGCAGAATTTAAACATCACTATCTAGGTGACTTGTACTCAGATCAGATGTACAGTATGTCCAAGCGTTGTTTTACCTCACCTTTTATCAAGGTGCCTCCTGGTCACTCCAGACATGTCCCTTGACGTCAGACAACTGGATGGAACTGCGAGCCCAACTGACTCATCGTCCAGTCAGGCAGCTACCGAGAGGCACTGCTCGGTGCCATGGCAACAGAGTCAACGAGGCTGATGAATAAACATTGAAAGAGCAAAGTGAACGAGGGGAAAAACATGTTCCACATGTGCTGGTAATCACTGGAGCTTTAACTACAAAACACAGCAGAGCCCAAGAGGTGTGCTTCCTACTGCTTCAAGAGATCGCCTTACTCTTTGACATTAGGTTCACGTCAGTACTGTAAAAACTGTCATAAAATATTTTATCTTCATTTTCTGTTTTTTTTTAGACACACTAAACACTGAAATAAAATATCCAAGAGACAAATACATTTTCTATTTCAAGTTAAAGACACTAAAGGTTTTTAGAGTTTGTAGGAGTTAGAGTTGCTAGAAGAGTTTACAGGTAATTTTGTTTAATTATGTGAGAAAATAACACAGAGACTTCAGGACACAATATGTCGATCAGAGTTTCATCTTGTTCTTCATCTGACAGAAATATATCAGGACACAAGTTTTTAGTTTTTAGTACCTGATTCCCATTTTGACAGGTCTGTCCTTTGTGTTCTTGAGCTCTACACTGTAAACCCAGACAGTTCTACTAACTCATTAACATTATGTATTCAGTACTTAAAACCTGGTATTTAGTTGACCCAACTTAAAATGTATTAGTTTTCTGAGCAAGTGCAGATGTTTTAATTGTATAGGAATGTATTTGTTTGAGTTAACATTGCCTGATAACTCAATTTTTTTTAGTATCTGACGTCATCAACGTCGTTGAGAACACCATTGCAAAGCTCTTGTGATGAGAGACGGACACAGCAGACTTAAGGTAGAGGAGTCGTTTAGTAATCCAGAGGTTGGAAGGTGGCTAGTTCGATTCCCCACTCCTCCTTACCAAGTGTATTAGTGTGAACCCCTAAACTGCTCATGATCTATGAATGCAAAATTCCTTGTCAATCGCTTTGGATAAAAGCGTCTGCTAAATCACAGATGTAAATGTAAATGCAGTGGCAACACTGGAAAGGCGGATGAACAATGACAGTTCTCTCTACAGTAAGAGCTTGCGCAAGAACTTGGAACGTAAGGAAGATACCCTTTCAAAAACTTGTAAGGGCGTAATAACTAGTTTGAGAAAGACCCAGAGAAACACATATATCTGACAAGGCTAAATCCTTTACGATTTTGGAATAATATGAGTTCAGAGAACTCAAAAATTTTGAAAATGATAACACAAAAAAATCAGAATAGCCGATGTATAATTTTTGAGTAAGTTTGCTTAAAAAAAATTATATATGTACTCAAATGTTCTTATGTAATCGGTTACATCAAAAGTTTTGAGTTCTCTGAGCTTGTTCAGGTTTACAGTGTAGGTTCATGTATCTCCAAAGTTGTTGAAATTTTTTATAGACAACAACAAACAAATACAATTTTTCTCTTTCTCTCTCTCGCAAACACACATATGAACACACACACTATTGGATTTGGCTTATTTTGACTTGTTCAAAAATCAAGTTGGTAAAAGGCCAAAAGGCTGTTTTTTGCTACTTAGCTTCAGGTTATGCCTATCAGGGCACAATTCGGCGGTTTAGCGAGCTAATTTTCAGGCTAAAATAAAAAACGCCCCTCTTTTTGGTTTGTGGAAGTTTGTAATTCATTTACAAGACCTTCTCGAGTCATTTATTGCAAACACCACAGTCGAATTTTGACTGTATTGCGCATTTATTCTTGAATCCCTTACTTTGCTGAGAGGGCTGACATGTTCAATGACATTTGTGAACCACAGTCCAGGTTTGACATTTGAGTGTACCTCAAAACATTGGCATGCATGCTTGGCCTAATAGATGTTGAGAACTATTATGAAGAATAAAGAAAATCAAGTTTTTAACCTTTATAACATGTCCATATTGTCCTATCATGAGCAAACTAAGCAGTACTCGGCCATGGCTTAGTATTTACACCTTGGAACTGCAGTGCACCAATGACACACCAATGACACACCACTGACACACGTAAATAGATGTGGGGCTACTTTGCATATTCATAGAACCATGAATACTATATGAGGCAAAGGTGCAGCGCTACTTCCAAACCATCAAGGGATTTTTTTCATCAAAAAAACTAATTTTGAGGAACAGAGTTGAGATTTTAGGGTTTTGATCAATGCCAGGAGAGGACCTTTGATTGAGTGTCAACTATTTTGCTTTGCTCACCTGATTCATCTTATCTTGATGTGAAATAGACTGCCTCAATAGTGAAATAGACTGCCTCAACTGGAAGATTCCAAAACAATTGTTTTCATGAGTGATATTTCTGAAACTATTTATGTTGTTTGATGAACACGAAGCAAAGGTCCATCTCTCTTAGTCATCTGCAGTATGAAGGGTTTAAATCTGCTCTTGTGGAAAATCAAGTCAGAGGATTGTGTTGGCTCCCTGACATCAGCACAAACCCCAGAGACACAGCTGGCCTCAATGAAGCCTGCTGTCACCTTATTCTCTCTCTCTCTCACTCTCGCACTCTCTCTCTCTCTCTCTCACTCTTTCTCTTTTTCTCTCTCTCTCTCACTCTCTCTCTTTCTCTCTCTATCTCTCACTCACTCTCTTTGTGAGTGTATTTGTTTGTGTGTATGTGTGCTAGCAACAACTTTCAGTACCCACTGAATTTGTGCAGATTAGAATAAATACACAGAGAAAACACACTTCAAAGCAGTCACCAGTTCAATTATATTACAATTCAAATGTTTGGCTGTCCTTGAACTGAACTGTCCTTGAACTGAACACTGACTGCTTGAAGACATTTTTGAATGCCTACCAGAATGTTCACATGAACACAAATGCAGTGTAAAGGGTTAATGTGTTTCAAGGGTTAATGTGAACTATTCAGTACTTAAGAATCAGTGTCAGAGATATGCATGGTTTGACATTAACAGAATGGGACCTTATTTCAAAAAATTTAACTTCAGTAACAAGTAACATCAGTTCAAAATTAGTGGCAAGGATTGCATGTTGTTTGTTCATAATGACAGCCAAATTATTTTTTTTATTAGCTTTGCATACTTGCATACTAAGTGTTTAATCATTAGCCCAAGACCAGGACTGGGGGACCTAGATGGCTATATTTCATGATTTCCTAAGGAACTGCTATGTTTCGAAAGCACACAGGTCAATCAAGGGTGAGTCACCAAGTCATGCTCATGAGTCATGAGTAATGGACATTGCGCTGTTCAACCTCTGAATCTGCCTCTCTGGAGCGTGGTAACAAACTTTAATCATCCGAGTCCACTAACTCGATGGCCAGAGTGGCCTACTCTCCTTATACACTTCAGCTGACTCCTCAGAGGGGGTGCAAAGAAGTGAAGTGCACCGAGGCAAAACAACTTTTTTCAAGAGGTGGAGTGGCCAGACCATAGAGTGACCAAGAGTGGCCAGACCATAGAGTTTCAGGGTTGCTGTTCCCACCTGGGCTGTTATCCAAAATACATGAAACTGCTCTCCCAATACTAATCTCTTTTCTTTCTTCTGCCTTCATCTCACAATCTGGATGTGAAGAGAGTTAAACATATGCCCAGTGCACATTCTTCTACTTCCAAATCCACATCCATGTTAAATATCCTCCCGTCATTATTAATCTAAGGGCTAATCCACATGTAAACACATCCACCCAACCTCATGCCATTTGAGAGCCCTTAGAGACACAGGTTGGGACTAACCCCACAGGCATCATTAATGTGTGCTAAATGCTAATAGTTCCATAAAGATTTCCCAGGTGGATACCGACTTTTCTGACACGTCTTTCTAATGGACGCAGTGCCATTAAGACCTACATCGAATGGGAGGTGGGAAAAGGTGCCATAATTAGATCCATTTAATGAGGTTATGTGGGAATGATAGCCTGGTGGAAGGGCTTATTAATTACTAGTAACCTTATTCTGACCACTGCTGCACCGACTTTTTTTCACCGATTGTTGGTCCCTAATATCATATACTTAGACTTAACCAATCCACATTGAAACCTGGCAAGAATGTAGCCCCACATGGCTGATACAGAATATAAGGTTTGTGTCCCTAGGCTGGCGGGTCCCTTTCCACTAGTGCCCCCCTGAAGTGGGGGTAGGCTCAAAAACCTTTTGGGCAAGAGCTTGGCAACTGTTTCACCAAATTTATTTACCTCTAGGAGGTGCCCGACCCTAGCTCATTATAATTTCAATAATGTTCTAAATCTTGTGCTTTATTAGTCAAGATCTTGTGATGTAAAGGCTCAGAATTCACAAAATTTGACACGCCGCATTGATACCCCATTTTTGGGATGCACGCCAAATTTTGAGAAATTTCGTGTGTAGGGGGTGCTGCAACTGACAAGATCCAATCTCAACATCAGCTTAAAGTAAAGTTTGGAAATTTGGTTGGATATAAAATTTGGAATCATTGATATCATAGATTTCGGTAAATTATGTCCATTGGGCGCTGTGCAATATCTCGAAAACCGCATATACAGTATGTAAATGACTACATTCTGTTTTGTGTGTGTGTTTTGTTCAATTTAATGGGGACAAAATTGATTGCAAAAGTGGTGGGACATGTCCCTAGTGTCCTCAGTGTAAAATTTTGAACAGATTTTCATCAAAATATCAACCTTTGTCTTGCAACCTGTGGAATGTGGACTTAAAAATCTGTTGCAATAAAACTCCAGCACATTGTATACATGACAAGAAATGTTGAAACTGTCATGAATAGTTTATAGTCAAATATGCATCATGTGGACAGACAAAACCTTGCAATAATACACTCTTATTTTCATATGTTAACTTTATAAGCTTAAGTGCCAGTTTGTACCAGTATATCAGTCTGTAATGTTAATATTTTCACTCCAGAATGTATTGACACCTACAGTTAAGGGATTGAATAATTTGGAGTCTATCTGTTTGGCCATCCATAAATAATTGCAGGAAATATTCCTGCTGCTGTCTGTCTTCATATCACTGCTCCCAAAAGTAAACCAACATTGATAATTCACTCATGTGCAATATCATTGTATAATGTTTACTAAACTGTGCACTGTATATTATTATTTATGTATTATTTATCATATCTTGCTGTCTGTTTAGGTGTTTGTGTAATTACATCTTATTTTTACTGATGCGTGTCACTAATGTGCTGTTCACTCTGCTGCTGTAACACTGTACACTTCCAATCTGTGGGATTAAGACAGGATTATTTCATTTTATCGTTTTGAGACTTCTGATACGGAACATTGTAGAGGATTGTCTTGGACCCAATGATTTGCAAATGGGTTGCATTTTTATCTCAGTCAAAAAATCTAATTCATGTCTCATAAGCTACTGACCTGTATCTCTTGACAGAGTCTTTCCCAGCTGCACACAGTGCTCTTTGCAGCGTATAAAAAGATAGCATGTCTAAATTGATCAGAAAGAGGGGAAAGCGAATTAGTCACTCATCTCACTAATCGTGTTGTGGAGCAGTGACCTTTTCCTCCCCCAGATTTTGTGTCGCAGTGTGATATAGCAGCACCATACATCTGATTGTTGCGTCTGCTCTGATTGGAAAACATTGCCCCCGCCTCTTCGATCCCCACCCTTCACTGGAGTTAGCACATCAATAGAGTGGAAAAGCTCAATGAGTCACAACACTATCCCTCTTATCTCTCCACATCAGGCTCTTGTCACTTGTTGTCAGTCCAGAAATGTACGTCATAAACTGCATTGACATAATAATACCATAAAAAACTGTCTTAATGGAAACTCCTTCATACATATGGATTATCATAAAGGTGACCTTTCAGAAATCCAATCCCTGCTATGCATGGCACAGCACCATGTTGAAATAGATATCAATTTAGATGAAATTGAAGAAGACATCAAGCCTCTGTCTCAAAAATGTTTGGAAATCATATTGTTTCTCCATTGTTCTTCAACAGGAAATGTATGTCTTTTTTGAGAAGACCAATAAATCGAACAGTCTAGTATGTGAAACACCAATGATATACATAAAAAACATAGGACATTTTCAAACCGGCTGTTATAAAACTGGTATACTGGTGGACATTATTTATGGATAGATCTGATTGAAAAGAGTGGTCCTTGAAAAAATGCAGTGTCACGTTTTGAGGTTGGCTTTTTTTCTTGCTGCATTGCATCGGCAACATTTAATATAATTGGAGTCTAAAAAAAATCAAATCTCCTGAGTCTCTTCTGGCCATCAAGTCAATGGGATGACTTATTAGTGTGAGTTCTTTCTGGACTTCTGTCTGCTTCATGAATATCTTTTTTTTTTCCCGATGAGGGCAGATGAGTCATTGCCTGTGTGATCTGCCTGTTGAAAAGCTTATTACCAGACCTGCTTTTTCCATAACAAAGGTTTCCCCTTGCCCTGGAGGTCCATCATAAGTAGAACTCGAGTGTCCTTTTACCGGTGCCATGTGTTGGCGACCATGAATGTATCCTAAGCATGCCCACATCCTGCCAAATGAGGGTAAAAACACGTGACACACATCAATGGAAATCTTTTCAAAACAAATACATAATTTGGCCATCAGAGTTAATATATAAGAAAATTCACCTAGAAATGCCTAATAACCCAGAACATTTTTTTTTCAAAATATCTGAAAGTGAATGTTGATCACACTTTCAGTCTATAGAATATAAATAAGTGGGCTTATTCAATTCTGTTATTTTTATGTAAATGCCTAGCTGAGCTGGATGTGAAGCTGTGCTTTTCTATCAGGAAATTCATGTTAAAAGAGTTTGAATTCGGAGAGTCTAACCCTTACATTTCCAGCCAACCTTTCAGCCCAAAATGCAGCTCTACCACAAACCTCATGCTGTGGCTTTTGTGAACATTAAAATGCAAAGAGTAGCTCTGACCCGGCATGGACTTCTGCAGGCAGCTGCTGGAGAAAGAAGCCAAGCGTCTGTCTGGAACCTGTCCAGCTAGGTCTCTATTGTCTCAGAGGCTGCGTTCAACTCTAAAACACTTCACTGGAGGGAAAATGAGGTCTGACGCTGTGAGGTTCTTTCCCCAGATTCTCCAGCCTCTTTTATTTTAGTCTGGAAAAGCCAAAATGAGGACCCTCCAGCAGCAGCCTCATAGCCAACCAGTAATAAGGCTGGTATTTATAGCAACCCTCAGGCTTACTCCGTCTGTCTGTCTGGGGGAGTCAAAGCACCGGGCGTGGCAGCAGGATCCCCCCATGCACGTTCATAATTACACTCATCAGACAAAGAGGTCGCGGCAGCGTTCTTTCAGTAGCTCCTTCTTACACAGAAAAAAGGAGAGATCCCAATGCTTCAGGAGGAATGCTGGGGTGGTATAGTGCGATCAGAGACCACACAGCACTCAGGGGGGTTGGAATTTGGCATGTTGCCATGGAGATGATGGTGACTCATTCAGTCTCCTCTCCAGCTCTTCTCTGACCTAGAACTGAAGATGGTAACATGAACAGCAACATCTTGGAGTGGCAGAGCTGTGGTGTCTGGGTTCAGACAAGTTCAGACAGTGAGCTAGTGACATGAGAACACTGTTTCTGAGAAGCTTAAATGTTACACTGGCAATCATCAGTGGATTGGACATTCAAATGTATCACATATTTGAGATGCATTTCCAGATATGATTTTAAGTAGATCTGTGTAGATCTGTGCTGCCATATTGTTGTTGAAAGTATTTGCCAATGCCATTCCAAGACATGTTTGTCAGCATTAGCATCAGGCTGTACAACATACTGTGGGGACAAAGATTTGTGTTTGTTGCATAGGTTGTGTATCTCATTGTAGCACTCACACTAAACAGCTCCCAAAACAAGCACAGCTCAGCAATGAACAAAATCCTTATTTGTTTCCTCAGTACATTTTATTACACAGGCAACCTTCCATGAGTTGCTGACATCATTCATGAACTACATTTTAAAAGCACATCATGACCCCTAAGCTGCCACACATTAGTCATGGGAGTCCAAGGGAAAAACTGATTAATGTCTCACAATACTATGGAACAAAATGTGTTAGGTTAGGTCAACTCTTATTGTCCGATACCATGAGGCCCAGCACATATGAACCAGTGAGTAACATACTGATACCATGAGGCCCAGCACATAATATGTACCCGTGAGTAAGGCCTCTACATGAATCAGTGGCCCAGAAGGGCTGAGAATGAATTTCCGCCAGACTTTTAATTCTATTTGGGAAAATGGACCAGTATAAATCCAGCACAACTCATCAATTATTACCGAAGGGTAGTTCATAGCTGATCGGAGTTAACCGACTCAAGATATACATTTTTGATATGCTGTTGTGTTTGTTTGCACCATACTCCTTTATTCACACTGAGACACATAGGTTTATTCACACAAGGACTGAGACACTTAGGTTTATTCACACAAGGACTGAGACACATAGGTTTATTCACACAAGGACTGAGACACATAGGTTTACTCACACAAGGACTGAGACAAATGTGATGTATATTCTGACTAAATCAATCGCTGCATCGTTGCGAGGAAAAGCCCTTTTTATGTTGACAGAACCATCAGCCACCTTCAGGAAAACATGCATTCATTAGTATTCTATTCTTCTCATTGAAGAAAATGGTTCTAAACGTTTGCCACGTTTCATGCAGGTACAAAAGACATGAGAGCACATGCAGAAAAGCCCAGATCCAAAATATGCATAGATGTGTGTCAAAGGCAGAGTCAGAATGGGTTCACAGTAATTCTTGTACAAGCGTGCCTAGATGGAGAGAGTGAATCATGATGAAGAACCAAACCAATTCCTATCAGGTCCAGTAAAACACAAACTACACACAGCCAATCCCCTCCCTCTCGGATCTTTTCCAAACATATGGCCAAAATGTGTCAGAGAACCCACAATCTAAAATGAGCTTGTTTGGGAGAAATACAGAGAAAAAGAGCACACAAAAAAAGCTGTGAGCAGAGTATGAGAGACAGCCAGTCTGTCATGACACTTTGAAATGATGAGAGAGAAAAGAAGTTTGAACACAAAGGGGAAGCATTTTTGAGAGGTTAATCTGAGGCTTTTTAAAAAAAACCTTTCTACCAATCAAAGTATCTGATGTTAATAGTCTTGAGTGCATTTTATACTTATATAAGTTGTTTTTATTACCAATTGTGAAACCTGATATTGTGGTCAATGACAAAAATATCTGTGGCAGCACTTACTCTTTAAATATTCTTTAAATACACTAGTTGAATACAAGGAAGGAAGGTGTGCCAGTGGTTTTTATTTTATTACTTTACTGTGGTATTGGAGATATGTTGGCAGTTATTTCAGAATAAATTAATTTAGTTTTTCTTCATGATTCATTGTGTTGCTTTTGTGTCAGTACTACTAATGTCTACAGACACTAACACTGCACACAATGGTGTATTCTGATTAAACAAATGGTCAATGTAACATACAAAGAGTGGGTTAGATGGAAGGATGGCTGGATAGTCCTGCAAAGAATCTACATTGCAGTTACACTTTCAGCTTGTCTTCTCCTTCTCTAGTTAGTTTGGAAGACTGAATGAGGAGGAAATGTGCCCACTGACCTGAGATCAGAGGGTCAGAGGGTTAGGGTGTGGTGCCCATGTGGTCGCGACCGCCACAGCCCTGTGGCCCAGGCTGCTATAAAAAAAAAGTTTGAACCAGTCATCACCACATAAAACAGCCATCACTACATTGTCTCTCTCAACTCTCATAACATGGAATACTAATAATATACCATGGGATAAAAGTCCAACTAACTGTGTTATAAGAGAAAATAACATTGGGATACCCAGCCACCCAACTCAAGGGCATATGACATTTGATATATTAAACAGCGTATTTCTTTTGTTTGATTGAATGCCTGTACTACAGCTTGATTACCGTTTAAGTTTTCATGTGAAAGGAGATTTTTTTTAAAATAGAGAAATTGATGAACATGAACATTCAATTTCTAGTCTTTTTTACACGTAGTAAGTTTCAATAACTCCATACCATTACATATCGACATTCAAGGAGCAAAGATGAGACCTCGTTGTGTGGTGAAAACTGATAGAAAATCGATAACAACAACAATCGCCGCCATTTTCTTTATTTTTTGTGACCTACAATAAATAAAGCAGGATTCCAGTCAATGGAAAAATGGCCTCTCCCCACCGGCGATTGTTGTTGTTTACGTCTATCAGTTCTCACCACACAACGACGTCTCATCTTTGCTCCTTGAATGTCGATATGTAATGGTATGGAGTTATTGAAACTTACTACGTGTAAAAAAGACTAGAAATGTAATGTTTATTTTTCATTGAATGTTTATATAAAGTTGCACTGGGTGCCTTTAATATTTATGTGCACATCTGGTGTACTTATCAATGTATTTATTGACCAAATGATCCAATATAAAATACTGTTATAACTGGTGTGAATCTTTTTGACAACAAAGATTTCAAACAAACCTTACTGGTAGCTATTGGTTGGTCCCATATAACAGATGGGGAGGAATTTTGGGCCATACCTCCATAAAGAAGTACATCAACTCTGTGATGTTAGTGAGATTTAATGAATCATCTTCTGCCTCAACAGTTCTAATGGATTTAGGTCTAGACTTAGTCTCAGCCACTGCAAAATTCAATTTTTGGGAAGAAACAACAGCAACATCAACAACAACAACAAGAATAATAATAATGGAGAATAGTTTTAAGATGTTTTTGAATGAAAAAAAATGAAATAATGAAAAAAAAACATAAAAGATATAACACAAAATAAAAGCTAGGGCTGTCGTCAAATCGCAAAGAATAGGGTAAGTCATTCCACCACTGAGGTACTGAGGTTCTGAAGTCTGGATTGCTATGAAGAGAGGGCAAAGGGGTTCTTCACCAGAGGAACGAAGTGGTAGAGAGGAGGAATAGATCTGAATGCTAGAATTAAGGTAAGTTGGTGTTGAACCAGTGGCAAAAGTAAAGAGACCTGAATTCAGATCTCCAGTAGCAGCTACATACAGGTAAAGGCTAATAAGCAGAGGAGTGAAATCTTTGGCTGATAGAAGACCATTCTGGATCATGTCTAGCTGTCTCACTGTAGCCAGCTATAAGGAATATTATAAAGAATTTCTCTAAATTGCTCATTTGTTTGTAATTTGTGGCCCTATTTAAACAGCCATTTCACCATTGCTTAAAGAAACATTAAGGAGTTTTGGCCTTTAACCAGCAAGCTACCTAAAAAGCATGCAAAAACCTTGCAAATCACCAGCCTAGTTACCACTGATAAAAGCTTGCTAACATGATAACTGGTGTCTTTTGGACAATATTACAAGCGATGTCGTACTGTGAAGACTTTTTCTTACATTTTTGCAGGGTGTTCCAACCTGAACCACAGAAAATCATTGTGCATACCCTGCACGGCTAGAGAGAACATCAATTGTGTCTATCTGTCCTTCACATGACCATATACTTCCAAATTAATGTGAAGATGATACCAAATTATCAATTATCAATTATCACTAATTATCAGTAGTTGCCCATTAAAAACACCTCAAAAGTGGCCAATAGTTGCATTCACTCCTCAACATGGAGAGCTCTCAGACACTAGCTAGCTAATTCACAATTTAGGGCTGAAGCGAATCACACAGTTGTAAAGTAAATGCCTGTAGCCTATAAACCTCCATACCTGCATTCAGTATAGTATAACTACTATTATCCAATGTGCTAAATACCTATGCTTGCCAAGTATATGACATCTCGCCAAGAACACAAGGTTAAACCTAGTCAATATTACTACAACTACTTAAAATGAAGGTATTGAACTACAGAGCTTCAGTTGGTTAGATTGTTATTATGATTGGTAAGTGGGACACCTTACTATGTAAAAAACTCTAACAATGTAACAAGGTGAGTAGTAAGTGAACTGACAACTAATTCAACAGGTCTTATTCAACAGTCTTAAGCTATTAGTTTGGTTGTCATGTGTTGCCTGAGGTGTGGTTGTTGAGCCAGGTATATAAAACCATTCTGTGTGATGACCTGGCTGTAGTTAGAGAGAGGTAAAAGGGGGGTTCAAAGGTCACATACAGACTGTGGTGACCAAAGGTAAGTAGGGGGAGTGAGATCCCTCAAATGCATCCCTAAATCAACTTCAAAGTACGTTCTTCAGCTGGGACAGTGAAAACTGGACAGTGGAAATAATCACCTTGATGAAGTAAACATGAGTTTTCACACCCCAATTTTGTATGTTTTAAGGCTGTTTTTAACAACCAAACAATAAATAACCCCCATGTCTGTATATTCCAGTAATATATATTCAGTGACGTGTCAATTAAGTTTCTAAGCTTTGCAACCTTAATTACCACAAATTCTGAAAATATAAGGCTCCACATAAGAGCATCTCCTTCCTAGTCAGACAGCGACATGCCTAAGATGTGTCATTTCTTTGAGCATCGCTCAACCTAGTGAGAGTCACCACAGGGTAGCTGTTTCCTCCCTTCAGAGCTACTCGTCCCTAGCTTCTAATCACAATAGTGATGCTGAAAGTTAATTACAAGAAGAGAAGAGCATGCTGTTTCTCAAGAGGAATTATCAGAATGACACGAGTAAGCCATATTGGTACCATTGTACGAGGGGATGCTGTGATATTGACATTGTACTTAGGAGCCCCCTGCTAATATGTGTTCCATTGGAGCACAACAACACGACAGGCTCATTCATGGGCTCTGCTGGACGCATTTGGACAACACTAACAGAAGATGCTTGAGTTCCGGTTGAGCGTCACAATTACTATTTTAGGAGGAGGGTGCCTTACTGTTTACTTAATGGCTTTCTTGAGGCTGTTCAAAGGGTTATACTATCATGTTCAAGTGGAAGTGAAACAGGTGAACAGCCTTGCAGAGAACCAATCATATTTGAGTGGAAAGTAGAGGTTGGCTGAAACTGTGACAACTAAGAACTAGTGAGTCTTGCCTTTCCATTAATGATTGGGTTGTCCTCAGTTCAATCAATGATGTGTGTGAGTGTGGAGGGGGGGGGGGGGGGGGTGTATGATCCAAAACACAGTGGAAGTCTCAAAATAAATACACAGTTTAGTAAGCCCAGCACTCAAAGTAAATCACAACTGCAGAATGAAAAAGCAGCACATTGAAACTAAATGAAAAGCCCTTGGTCAACGCCATGCAGATACACTGGAGACAAGAAGGTTCACCTCAACCTCTTTACCTTTCATGCATGACCTCAGAGCACAAATGTATTCCAGCTGCACTCACAGGTATTAAAATCGTTTGCTAGCGGTAGCTCTGCCTGTCAGACCACAGGCCAGTGAAAGAAGAAGAAGAAGAACAACATATCTGAAAAGAGCTGAAAAGGTGAGATATGGCATAAACAACATGGAAATAATGAGAGCCAAACTATGATTCATAAAAAAACATGCAGAGAACTGAAAGGGAATTACACACTCTGTCTTCGAACACAGATGA
The DNA here is from genome assembly GCF_963457725.1 of Sprattus sprattus. Classification (NCBI taxonomy): domain Eukaryota; kingdom Metazoa; phylum Chordata; class Actinopteri; order Clupeiformes; family Clupeidae; genus Sprattus; species Sprattus sprattus. The sequence continues at coordinate 22,056,443 of NC_137927.1, forward strand.
CAAAGTAACAAATGATCACTTACCATGATATACAAATACTAGGAGGTTACCAATACTACAACTTTTCACCAGGCCTCCAAGGCCCGTAGTTAGCCAGCTTTTGGTAATGTTTGGCCTGTTTAGATCCTGTTTGTAGTGGAGAATTTGCAGGTTCTGTGTCAATTATAGTGAAAGTGGATCAGCTCAAAGCTCTAATCAGCCTGCAGGATTTACACTGACATCCATGGCTTGATTAAACAAATCTACTGAACTCAGTAAGAGAGAATGAGAAAGACGTGTGACTTTATGCTACATAATCTGAATGAAAACTGACCTGGAAATATAAGATCTGGTAGGGACTGTATAACCATTTTGTCTTTCTGAATAATCAACCGGTGCTTAGGAACACCACAGATTTTACCATGCATCAGCTAACATTGTACTGTGCTGCAAACAACATGCAATAGGAGTGTTCTCTTGCAGAGATTGTAGTCCTCAGTTCAGGGCCACTGCCCCCACCATTCCCCCCCTACATCCTTCTTTTGACTTGTAAAGACTGCTTTGCTGTTTATGGTAAGGTGGTAGTGATGAAATGATTCCCGATAGGCTTCAACGTAATGTCCATTCAATACTGCACTTAACTAAATGGAGCGGCATGTTTGTTGAGTTGAGAAGTGTTACAAGTCATGTTATACTTAAAGGAATGACAGATTATACGAGGTGCTTAAGCTGCATCTGAAGCAGAGGCTGATGTGTAGGCTAGCCTTTCGACGGAGTGTATGTGTTAATCAAGCGTGATTTATGCCTATGCGTAGAATCTACGCAGAGCCTTCGCTGTTGTGAGCATTTATACTTGTGCGCCCATGGGTTTGTGTAGCTCTACAACTACAGCTGATACTACTACTACTACTCTGATAATAGGCTTATCATAGGCTACTCATAATCATCATATCATAATGTCTGGTCTTAATGATTTGAAACATAATAAATAAATATGTATAATTAAAATGAAATTATTATTAAATATCAAGTAATTGTTACATAATGATCAACTGAGTCGACAATGTGAAATCTTAATTAAGAAAGAATGACGTTCATGTTTATGTTAACAAGCCAAAATACTATTTTTGCTAAACGACTCGTAGAACCCTTTGGGTTTACTCCACAGAAGTTTAGGAGACAAGGGGATGAAAAAGGAAACGGTGCTGACTTAGAAGTTGGGCTGCATTTGAATTCCATCTATCAAGGACTCTGTCTCCCCCTATAGGTAAGCAATTTGTATTGCTGATACAAACCTTACATTACTGTCATACTTTCATGTCACTGTGCATGGCAGTCATGAGAATTTGTGTCAAAATGTATTTTTCACTTATTCATTATTAACCCTATTTTATGTCTGTTTACTTTATTTTATATTTTAACACTATTATTATTTAATACACCCTCAATACATATTCAAGGATTTCTATCTATTCCCCACACAATTTGGTTGTAAGGTGAAAGCAAACATACGGTCATCTTAACCAGTCTATACATGCCAAGCGTTAGAAATAAATTCCTGCCATTCAAATAATTTCACACTTGCTCTGTCCTGCTGGCAAGAAAAGCAATAAAAAAAAGAAGAAAAAAAAAACACTAAAACTAAAAATGGTAAGATATGAAGGGTCAACACAAAAGACTGAAAACTAACTTAAGCATGTTGGAAAGGGGTATGATGCAAATTTGATAAGAGGCTAGTAAAAGACCTGTTCACATGGCTGTAAGTAAAGTTGTATGTGTTTTATTGGATGTGCATACGTGTGTTTCGACCTGCCTTTATGAAGTCTTGGAAGTCTCTAAGCCTACCTTACTAGCTGCAATTATGACGCACTGTGCACCTATTCACTATAGCTATAGCTATTCTACCTGGATTTGCAAAAATGCTTGCAGTAACATTAGTTAGAGCACTGGCAAAATGAAAATACATGCATGACTACTTTGATGTAAAAGCTTTTAGCGAAAACTTTAGACCTTTTAACTCAGTCAGGACAGATGATAACTTATGGCTGGTTAAAGACGGAGAAAAAAAGTTGTCTTTGATGACCAACACAAAATCAAGAATGTTGGAGCACATCATGTAACTTAACACAGTCCTGTAATAGTCCAGGCAAAGTAGCGTTTTACGACAGACTAATTGTAAAAAAAAATCAGCATAGATGATTTCTATAAGGTGTCCAGAACAACATACTAAAAGTCCTTATATATCCTAGTTGAGGAAATATGTTTAATTCTCATCCATATGAGATGCGTGCTAATAATGCCAGGCAACAATACTTGGATTTCATAGGACTTTTAGTACGTTGTTGTTGTTGTTGACACCTCATAGAAATGATCTATGCTGAAAAACTTCTTTTACAATTAGTTCTATTTTTGGCTCCAAAATGGGTTACTTTGCCTGGACTATAAGTAAACATTTTGCTGAAAGGAATCAAAACACAGGAAGAAAGAAAGAGGCAAAGTCCAACATTAGATTCAGAACTGCCCTCCTGAACATGGGATGTTGGTGTGCTGATAGAGCCTTAAACCTGAGTGCACACGTCTGTCGCCGGCATGTCTCTTAAGGCATGTGGGTGTGACGTTTACTCACGGCACAGCTCTGGGCCAAGTTTCCCGAACGCTAAAAAGGACTTGAAATCGGTCGTAAGAGGGATCCTTGCAGAGCGGTTTCCCGACGCCGCACTTACGGCTACGATGAGTCTACGATGTCGCCAAAATCCACGTAGGCCGTTAAGATACGTCGTTATCGGGAAACGAGGCCCTGTACTGTTAGGCAAAATTCACTCTAGGAATGATAACATTCAGAAAATGGACACACAGATTTCCATAGTCTGACCAGAGGGACAAATGGCAATATAACAGAGGACTTCTCTCTGATCCCACAACAAGGGACTCACTGTGACCAATCACATCAACCACACACAAAGGGCCTCACACATCTGGGTAAATAGGCCACATCCCCACATAGATGGCTGTGACACCCAATCTGTAAATGTATATGAATGTAACAAATCCATGTTTAGTGTTGAATTGATCCTGTTTATATGGGCAGTAGTATGATCATAGTTTCATTACAATCTAGATCAGTGCAGAGCTGTGTATTTGACTAAGAGTTTCACTTTAGTCTGTCACTTTAGTTTCACTGTCATTGATACCTCTGTCCTACTCTCAGCTCTGGTATTGGTTAGTAGCAAATGGGTTTGAAGGGAAAAACAGACCATCGACTGCATATAGAGGTGGGTGACGTTGCTCTATGCCACTCCATTCTATAGAAATTAACCCAAAATCCTTCTGCCATGTTGTCAAATTTGGAGCCACCGTTTACTAGGGTTTGCCCAGTAGAGATGAGAGTCGAAATCAGGTATGCCCAATGACTAAAAAAAGTCAGGTACACCCACTGATGACGTAGACCTATCCCCTTGCCCCAATATGTAGCAGTGTGTGGCTGTTACGTCCTCCTGCCTAAGGGGTCACTGTTTTTCCCGTATTTCGTTTGCCATTACGTTTGCCTATTGTAATTGTGTGCAGGTGTTGCCTGTCAGCCGTGGGCGGAGCCCGTCATGTTTTAAGGCCGGGATTGTCCACCAGAACGGTCTCTTTCAACTGCCTGCCACCACGCTATTCGGGCCTTCCTCGTTGTTCTATTTTGGAATATCGAAATTCTCCTTTGTGTTTAGCCTTTTTCTGTTAATAAATACCCCCTAGATACGAGCCCATTCTGTCTAGTGCGTATCAGAACAGCTGGTATGTAACAGTGGCATACTGTCTTCATTGAACTCACAGCAATGCAGTAGGCTACTGACTGTATGCTGACAAGATAACTTTATGTTGCTAACATTAGCTGTAGAATTAACAAGCCTAATTTTATTAACAAGAATGTGAGAACATTGCATGGCCTATGCGATAAAACCACAACTATGGGCAGCATTTGTCTTGTGTCTTAGACTAATCCCAAGTAGCTTGTAAAAGTAGGGTAAATTGATAAATTTAAAACGACAATGATGCTAATGTTATATATTGGTTTCACAGAAAAATAAATAAATAAATGAAGGCTCAACATGCAGGGCACCAGGGCCTCTGTTGCCGAGGAACATGCAATATTCACAAGGGCATTTGGGCCAGGAAAGGGGGAAAGCGATGGCCATGGTCATTGTGTATCCATGCCTCCTTACAGTACAGTAGAACAACTCATTTCTGTGGGAATAAAATGTGTAGATATCATCATAGGGAAAATGAACGGTTCACATTAGACACTGTACGTGGAAAGACAATTTAGACGACAGGACGTAGAAAGTAAGCTACTTTGTCCAACATTGAAACACACAGGAATGTGCGGAGTTCCATATTGTACTGCTGCCCCTTTTTGAACCAGACACCCTGTCCCCCTCTTTACATACAGTCATTGAACCAGAGACCCTGTCCACCTCTATATATACAGTCATTGAAACAGAGACCCTGTCCACCTCTATATATACAGGCCATGTCTCAAACTGCCTACTTTACGAAGTACACTGCAATATAGTGCGTAGTGCACACTAAGCACTTACATCTGTAGTGCGTTCTGTCGCTGATTAGTGTTGTCTCAAATGGAATACTTACGGACGCAAATGTGCGAGCCTTTTACCCATAAATATGTGCGCCAGCTCCCTCACTCCCTAAAATTCTTCTGTCTCTTCATGTAAACCCAGACAGACTCGATGATGTAGAGATTAGGGCTCTGTGGGGTCATACCATCACTTGCAGGACTTTCTGTTCTTCTTTAAGCTGAAGATAGTTGTTAATGACATTGGCTGTATGTTTGGGGTTATGTTCCTGCTGCAGAATACATTTGGTGCCAATCATACGCCTCCCTGATGGTATTGCATGATGGATTAGTATCTGCCTGTATTTCTCAGCATTGAGGACACCATTCATCCTGACCAAATCTCCAACTCCACTTGCAGAAATGCAGCCCCAAACTGGAAAGGAACCTCTACCATGCTTCACTGTTGCCTGCAGACTCTCATTATTGTACCTCTCTCCAGCCTCCAGCGAACAAACTGCCTTCTTCTACAGCCAAATATTTCTAATTTTGACTCATCAGTCCAGAGCACCTTCTGCCATGTTTCTGCACCCTAGTTTCTATGTTTACGTGCTTAGTTCAGTCACTTGGCCTTGTTTCCTTGTCAGGGTAGAGCTTTTTGGCTGCAACTCTTCCATGAAGACCACTTCTGGCCAGACTTCCCCGGACAGTAAATGTCTGTACCTGGGTACCACTGGTTTCTGCCAGTTCTGAGCTGATGCCACTGCTTGAAATCTTCCGATTTCGAAGGTAAATAAGCTTGATGTGTTTTTCATCAGCTGCATTAAGTTTCCTTGGCTGAACACTGCGTCTACGATCCTCAACGTCTTCTTCAAAAGAGCTGGAACTGCACATTTTGAAACCCCTGTCTGCTTTGAAATCTTTGTCTGGGAGAGACCCTGCTGATGCAGTATAACTACGTTGTGTCTTGTTGCTGTGCTCAGTCTTACCATGTAAATGGATAAAAAATAAACATTTATTGTTTACATTTTTCAAAGCATTCTTAGTTCATAGCATTTTTTCACACCTGCCTAAAACTTTTGCACAGTACTGTACATCTTTCCGCGTTTTCTCGCTTAGATTTTTCAAAAGTTACCAAGAAATAGACACTGTACTATCAGATAACACAGTTATTGCAACAAGCAATAATGGTTGAAGTGATTTGCGAGGTGTCAGTCAGCTAACTTTCTAAACTGAAAAGCTGCTGAAAAGGCTCCTCCTCTACTGCTGGTTCTGCCAGTGTGAATGCCTTACGCCCTGAAAGTCAGTGTTGGAAGTGTTTGAGACATGGCCACAGTCATTGAACCTGACACCCTGTGACATTCTGTCTCTTCTCTTTGCTCTTGCTTTCTGGCTCTTTTTCGTTCTCACTTTCACTCTCATTCTCTCTCCCTTCTCTTTCCTCTATCTCTTCTCATCTCTTTATCTAATTCATTCACTCACTCACTCACTCACTCAGGTTTGGGTTTAATTTCTTTCCATTTGATGCATTCAGGTTCATCATTTATGTATATTTGGTCTAATTGGCATCCAACCTTCTTATAGAATTGTTATTATTTGCAGTTGTAATCATCTATTTGTCTTTTTAACTTACATTTAGTTTGACGGAAACGTATAACTTTTAAGCTAGCTGTTTATTGAATTAATAAGCTGTTCATTCATTAACCATTCATATAACTTCTTTATAAGATTTCTAAGTTACAGACTTGTTGACATAGAATTTAAATATATGAACAGTCTAGACAACATAAATCAAACAGAGTAAAGTTCCTATGATTGAGAGGGAGGATCCGAGTACATACAGCGTGTTACACAGACAGATATGTGGCTCTTCTGATATTTTTTTTTAATCTTTCAAAGTAAACCCAAAGAAAATGTATTCCATGCCAGCAGCCTTTTATATCAAAGGGTACATTTGGTGTTTGCTCCAATGTAGATTCAATTCACTGTCTAATCTTAAACTACTTATGAAAGGACAGTATCTGACTCCACAGAAAGGAATGCCTAGAAGAAGAAATATGTCATCTTTAATCTGTGAATTAAGAGCAGAGGAGAAGTGAAATTGTCAACTGTATTCTGCTCCGTTCTGTCGGTCATGTTTTAACATAATTGATCATGAATGTCACACTGGGATGTAGGTCTATCTCCATCATGTTGAAATGTCTCCACCTTCTGGACACCCAGTTCCTTAGAAATACCAATATTAGGTTATACAAGATTTATGACTTTTTGAAATATAAATAATCTATTTTTGGATACAAATATATAATTATTTCATAACCACCCTGTACTACGTCTAAGACTTCTAAGTACAAACTCCTAATGTTTTGCCATCCTTTAGTTTTGAACCTGTGCACAAGACTTTAGTAGGTACAGAAAAACAGATTTTTAATGACATAAAAGATAACAGCTTGGATATCAAATTATCAATCCTATTATTACCTATAACCTCATTGCTTTTAATGGTTTGGTAGGCTGCATAATACTACCTGTAGATTATGAGATGTATGTGGCACTATATGATGATTGTGTTTATGCTAATAATATTCATAATATGTCAGTTGGATAGAGGAAGTGCAGGAGAAACCTCACAAATTCTACGATATGTAACATCACTATAACTTCATATATGCATAATTCAGGGATGTTCTATCACTCACATTTGCATTTGATCATTGAAAAGATAAACGTACAAGGTTACGAGCTCGCAGGTCTACAGAATGCGATCATTTTGATCGCACATGCAACCAAAAATCAGTCAAGTGCAACTAAAACTTTTCAGTAGTCGCACCAGAAGACCTGACATTTAGCAGGTCTGTCTCTCTGTGTGTAAACGTGTGAAGCATTATTTTTGTCTTCACCCTCATTTTTACGGCAGGAGAGGCTTTCTGAGCTGGAAGGGGGCCCCCGAGGGCGGCTGATAATGTAAGTCTACAGTGACAGTCTCCGTGAGAACTCCTATATGATTTCGTGCAGGAGAATACAATGACATGTCAAGAACCATTCTACGGGGTCCTCGCTTGCCAGGAGCTTAATAGCATGGCAACACCGTGAAACACAACTACCTATACTACTGGAAATTAAAGCACAGGCCATAGGTCTGTTACGTTGACTGAAGTAGGTATGTCAAAAGTTGAATTTGTCCTTGCAGATCAATTGGTTGTCAATTCTAACAACGAGTGACTTAATAATAACGAGTGTACGCTATTTGCTTACCAGGTGTTTTGTGAGGAGTTTGCATCGACGTTATGGCTTTTCTGTCCTAGACTGTCGTCTGCTTTCGATAACCTGTTTTAATTGTGCAGTTCTTAATGGCATCTAGTGGTGGTCAAATGCCTTGAAATCGCGAACTCTCATTACGACTGGTTCTTTCAAATGTTTATTTACATTACATTTGTATCTCTGTTCTCGACACATAATGTCTGTGTGAGGCATGTCACACCTACTACTAGTTGAAACAGTTTTTTAACGTTACATAGGAAACTCTCATCATGCCATAGATATGAAGGGTACTCATGTAATGTAGGTGTTCTGTGGATATTTTTCCACTGATAAATCATGGGGAAAAGCTTCAGATTAGCTGATCAAACAGTCCCTGTTGTCTTCATTTTATAGTGTCAATCTTTGCTGAAGGCTCAAACCAGAGCACCAGTCTTTATATTTGAACTTTATTCAAACTCTAACTTTATATTTACCTGCCACTATCTTTCAACTAAGGACAAGGCAGCTACTAAATTCTAAGCAGCTGGGCTGAGCTAGAAAGTCCTTGGTTGCAACTCTATACAGTAAACAGACATTTATATTATGAATCAAGTGACAACACCAGTCAAAGCATGTGAACAGCCCCTACTTCTGTTATTTAAACTGCAGAAGACTGTATGAACTAATGCTGAAGTCTGGTAGCTAGTGTTCCCAAAATCCTAGCATGCATGACAAAGAGATTCAGTTTCAACTGCACTCGATTGGTACAAAGCTGATCATATAAACCTAGTTATTGCATGATTGCTGTGTTGAGATCCTGCACAGTCCCTTGTGAGGTGTGTTAGGCTTGAGGCCAGAGGCCTGGCCAGGCATGGTGACCCTGTATTAGCATACATTCCACAGCACCTCTTCTTGTCAAAGGATAATCCTCTTGTTTTTCCTGGTCATCACATTCTCCCATATTCAACCTTCTCTTGCTCAGTAATGAAAGCATGTCCACAACCTGTGCGTTTCAGGTGCAACTTCTAATCCATCCTCAGAAGAACTAGGTCTCTGAAAGCTGATATTCACACTTCACTCTAAGTTTCAGTTCCTGTCACCAAATTAGAGGTATGTTGCTCTTCGCTATACCATATAATTCAACCTATCAACGTAAATGCATGATGTACTTGACAGGATACACCTTACCACTTGCAAGCTTTGTAGTTGGCCCTTATTTGAAGGACACATTTCTTGGCTGGATTACTAAGACTTTTTGGAGGGCCATTATTGGTTTATTTGCCAGTCTTCTGTTGAATTCATGTCCTTTCTATAACAAGTTTAAATACAACACAGTGAGGTTCAAAATGACTCAAGGCCTTTCAAGGTCTTTAACAGCTGTTTGGGTAATATCTGCTACCATTCGATCGCAGTAACAAGAGAACACAGATCAAGCCTTTCTGCTTTTGTGGTACCTCGGCAGTGGAATATGCTACCCAGCTCCATCTGATTAGGAGGAACCTTGGCTGTCTGCAAATCATTTGAAAGACCTGTCACTACCGAGATTGTATTTTATACCAACATCTATACTTACCTTTTTATATTTTGACTTCTTCACTGAAAAAAAAAAACCTAAAAAAAGTATTGTAGTATTGTGCCATCATTATGGCTAATTTTATTAGTGTTGTCAATATGCATCACTTACTGACTGCAAACAATTGTTGTAAATATTATTTTAGATTGTAATCATGAATTCTGTCTGTGATGAAGATAGCACTAAAGTGCAGAATGAGCAGGAGAGACAATTAGCTTCTTAACACGTACATTTTTTAGATTTTAATGGGCATCAGGAATGGAACCTACAGCTGTATAGCATAAATCAAACTGCATGCTATTTTTTATCATAGAATATGAGATGATGAGTAAGAAGTTTTAATTTGAGAGAATATTTTCACAGCATGCTAAGAACAGTGCATGTCCTACCTGCTGTGAGGTCATCCAGCATCACCAGAGGAAGCTCAACCATGTCTTCCCCACCTTAAGTGGCAGGCATATAAAGGCAGATAAAACACTTCATTCAAACATACCTGACCAAAACGTTTAAGGTGGGCGGTGAACATTTTGTCACAATTTTTGACATGTTTGTTAACATGAATAACATTATCTTAAAAATAGAACGGTAACTATATGAGCATATACCTAGCAATACATGTGGCTCATAGCTGGTCTTCCAGATAAGAACACTAATATTTTGTTGTTGCATTATTGACATTTGATGGTGTGTACAACTTATTTAATATTTGTGGTTTTGAGATAGACTATCATGTTGTTAATAATATTATATAATTGATATTGTTGCCGTGTTGCATTTTATATTTGTTGTAAAAAGTTTTTTTGACTAATGTTAATTAATATATTATTTGGGAGGAGACTGTGTTCATCTGCCTACGTTTGTCTATGACAAAATATTTATGAACAGGCTGATACTCATATTCACCTTCAAAATTTTACTTTGACGCCAACAGGACAAAGGTTTAAATATTCTACACTATAGACTAAGATATGGGACGTTAACATGTAATACACTTTAATGCCACAGAACGTGCGACAGCCGCAATTAAAGCACTATCCTGGTCCAACTTGCATTGAGTTACTTCACGCCATGAGTTTCACCGAGTTTACATCCGGGTTTTTTCCCTAGGCAATGGAGTCGTAGTACCCCCGTTCCTTAGGCAAAGTGAAATAAATTCGCCGCACCGTCAAATGAAATAGTTCGCCTTTTGAAAAACCTTTTCCTTCCATTTCACCCACTCCCTCTCTACACAACCATCATATTTGTGGTACTTTTTATTTTAAGCAATGATTTAGATGGTGGTATGATGTATTTTGAGCTTCGCGTTCCATTTTTTCTCTGTCCCATTCTTTCTGCCTTCCTGTGCGCATTGATATTTAGTGTGCTATGGTTGGGGGTGAATGAGATTGAAGAAGAGTTCTTGTTTTGTATCTCAGTTTCTCTCTTTTTAGACATTTTAAAAATCCATTTGTTATATCGGTGTCGTGCGCCATGACGTGTATTTGGACATATGCAGCTTAAATAGGCATATATGTTTAGGACGAGATTCGGTTGCGAAATACCGGGCTGTTTGTAAATATTTATTTAAATAATTTGTGTGAGAGGAGAGCAGGGTTTGGACTGCTGCTCAAGTGAGTAAAACAGAGGAGGGTAAGTGCACCTTGGGATCTTTTTATTATTATGTGAACTTTTATGTCCTCCATTACGGAACTTCCATTGCTTCGAGAACCATTCGTGTAGTTATTTGAAATTGCGTATGGGAATTCCACACGATAGTGTGCAATCGCAAGGCTAGGTTTTTTTTTGTTCATTTACCTTATTCTAGGAGTTGAGCAATATCTTGCAACTGCACAGCTATTGGATAGTAGCGAGCGTTGTGCATAAAAGGGGCAGAATCTAAGTTGCTGCTGATTCTGTTATACAATAGGCACGTTTGACTTGAAATAGAATACAATATGCATAAAAGAAACGTGACAGTCTTGTGTAACGAACTGTTCAGTATCATTATTTGTGAAATTATGATACAACAAAAGAAATTCCACATATTGCCATATATTCATTTAGGCTATAGCCTATGCTCCTCAACTCACTTGCTCGTAGGCTTAACCACTTAGTGTTTCATTTTAGCCAGCAATTGGAAACGAACTATTTGGCAGTAGCCTACAAAATACACTAGTCGTTTTGGTTCAAAGTTAATTTATGGCTATGGTACCAAAGCGGTCAGTAAATGGTAGTGAGGCGATTCTTTATTTGTTGAAAGACGCGTAGTGAGAGGAAAGAGGGCAACTTAGGTAAGGTAAATGGTAATGGAGGAACTTTATCATTTCGAGTAGGCTAACGCTAAGTTACTCATGGCATGTTTCTAATCGACTTGCTCTAATTCATTGCGAACACAGTTACCTGAGTGCATGCACGCTCGGAGGAAACCGAATCGAGTTTAGGCCTACGCGCCGAGAGTAGATTTCTTGGGGGTAAGTGACAGGAGGTGCTGTAGAAATCTATTCTGTATTTCCTGTTTGCATTGTACTAACTGGTGGCACGTTGATTACTTTCGAAGCTTTTGATGACGTATAACCTGCGAGAGTCAGAAATGTTCATTCTCCTTTTTACCGTTACATTTTTTTTTTCTTTTTTCACATCATTAATTGTAGATGGTTAATGTTCGGTGTTGTGCACTTCCATCCTAGATATGCCTGTAGTTATCGAATGGCCTATAATCAATGGTTTGTTCACGTTTTTTATAGCATAAGTAGAAATTAAGTGCCTGGTGGTCTTGCAGGGCATGGATGAGGCAACACCTATTACCAGTATTACTTTTGATTGGCAATTGAGTATGCCACTGTGAACCTCATTCATGTGAAATAGACTCTTTTCACTCTCGGTTCTTTCTCGCTGCTGTCATAGTCTTTTGTGAGTATGAATGCATGATCCACTTGTATTTGTGTTACAAATAACTCCCCCACTGTGTCAATGTAGATTCAGTAGTAATAATTTATAATGGCCAACTCCATGTCATTTTCTCATCGTTTACACCATTATACGATTAACATAAATGTATACGGCAAGTCTCTGAATTGCCTAAAATAAATGATGGAGCCTATATTAGTATGCCCCACAAACTACCCTATATCTGTAAGACATCCTTTAAGTTTGCACCACTTTAAGCCGTTACAAATTGTATAGTTGTTGAACATCATAGTCCAGTAGCCTATATGTCCATTAAACGGGACAGAAAGATATTGGGGGTGGGTTCTGAACTTTGTCTCAACACCAGCATGATTGTCTCGAGCGGTGGACTACCCTTCACTTCAGCACTTGTACCGCCTCCAAACAGGAGGTTCTCCCCATCTTACTTTACTGGTGACCTTGCCATGCTATTTTAGCTATTTTTGTGAGCTGTTGTGAAGAAATAATACAAAAAGTATCGTTACTTTACAGGATGCCCATGCATCGATACAATACCCTTCATTTAAGCATTTTATTCTTTTATGGGTTACAGTCCTTGTTCATCATCCTTGGCATTTCTCAAAGTCGGAGAGGGCTCTATAATTCTTATGTCCAAGTCCAACTAAACAAATGCGATCGAAGCTGATTAAGTTGGTGATATTTATATATTTTGTATCATTTCCCTATAGGCGAATGAGGTTTAGTGCATCTTATGTGCTCTGATACTGTACCAAACTGTAACTTGAAAATGGCACTGTTGAATAATCAAAACCGGCAGGACAATTTAGTCTGGAATAGAATGTAGGCCTGTGTGTGGTTCAGAGAAAGTCATTGGAATGGGGTAACACACCATGCATCACCTATTTCACACTGTTTGGCATGGAAGAGGATGGCAGTCTCTGAAAAGGGTGTTTGGTGAACTGCTTCAGCAGCATCAAAGTGTGTTGGATTGCCCACATATCCTTCCAGAGAACGGAATCCTAACCGAGAACAGCTAAATGAAAAATATTGTTTTATACAACATTGTTACGTTGTTTAATATGATGTCACGAGCATCGTCAGGCCAACTTGATTGTCTTTGATGATCAAGGACTTTGTTTTTAATGCAAGCACCAAACAGAGTGGGATTTAGAAGTACCTACAGCCAATCCATGTTTCAGCTCGTCAGCCAGCCAGTTTTGCACAGCAGCCAGGAGAGAGGGAGAGAGAAGAGGAGGACATAAAAAGGTGTGACTGTATGTGTGTGTGAAAGAGAAAGGATACCAGTTGATGTAGCCAGGTGGTGAGTCTGTGTAATGGCCCCAATGTTATTATTGTCCTCCTGGCACTAGGCCCTGGCCGGAAATCAATGGGACGGCTCAGCGGCTGTAACACTGCCTCTATTTGCCGGCTTTCTTCTCACAGTTTTCGCTGTTTATTAATTGCCTTATCTTGGGAGGCAAAGACAATTCAGTATTGTTATTTGGTGTTTGCCTTCCACCACTGTAAGCAGATGCTCTGTGCATTGCTTTTGCTCTCCTCCTCGCCTGACACCAGAAGTGAATGCAATCAGTTTTTATGTTCTCTTGTCCTCCTTAAATCAGTGGTCTAGAATGGATTATACCTGAAGTGTGTACTCTAAGCTACAACCATCACAGAATTGGTGATGCCTTTTATGTTTGCTTTCAAGGAGAGCAACTCTAGCTCATTAAGTAAGAGGTCTTAATTTGGAATTTGCTTTTGATGTCATAGTATGTTCTATCTGAGCCTTTGTTTGAATTTCAAAGCTGCAAGAAAATACAGTATGTAAATGTCAAAAAGTCCTTATGAAACTGGAATACTTGTAACATGCATGAACATGCAGTTCAGTCTGTTGTGCAAACCCTCTTCAAGAAGGAGCGAAGCCTTTTAAGAAAAAGCACATTAGAGAGGGAAATAAAGACCTTGTGAAAACCCCTTACGTTTCATTCTAATCCCGGACTGTTCAGATATGACTGCTTGGACCTGGGCTGAACTCTCACATTTAGGCAGGGATAGAGAGCCAGTACTTGTGGGGGTGAAAGCAAGGCCGAGTGAAAGATTGCCAATTAAGAACCAAGGGAGTAAGATAGGAAGGCATTAACAGTGTGTCAGTGTAGAGAGAGAAAATAAATGTGCACCAGGCAGAAAGATGGAGATACAAAGATAAACTGTTAGTGCTAAATTTACCAGCTGAGTAAGTGAGTATGCGAGGGAGCCAGAGGACGAGGGCAACAACTTCATCAGGAGTGGCAGGAAAAGTATCCAGTTAATCTGTCGCCCTTCGTGCTCTGTGTGTGTGTGAGGGAGGCAGGCAGGCCCACGCTCCGACCTGTCAGTGCTGCTGGGTGTCTGTCTGCCTGCTGGTTCATTAAAGAGTGGAGATGCTCTCAGCAGCAAGTCTGACTTGGGCCCTTTGCTCTTTTGTTACAGCCCCAGAACCCCCACACTGCAAGTTGGATGGTGTTCAAAACAGGAGACGCAGTGAAGGTGAGGTGTGGTCATCCCTTCCAGGGGGGTAGGTGATGGTTGGGGGTATTAATCTCAAGATCAAATGAGTTTATTAGCCTTTTAATCCTTTAAGTCGTCTCCATCCTCCTGATCTTGGGTATTCAAGTGGGGAAAGGGGCTATTTTTTTCTGCTCTAGTCCTATGTAATATTTTTGTTATGAAACATGGCCCTTATGTTTTTAATGTATTTTACCAAAGTTAGCTTTTTGTCAGCAGGTCATCATGGAGTAAAGAGGCACTGGTCCAAATAGAGTTATAGTAAGGGGTTTATTTCAGGTGGTGACAAACATTGGTGAAATAAGGCTAATCCAGATAGCTACGATGTTCTGAAAAGGCATTATATTATTAAGATTATAATATATAAATACATTTTTACAGCAGCCTAAAAAAGTACCTCTTTAAGCAACTCTTTAAACACTGTCAACAGCTCCCACACCAGTTAGTGAACTATGTGGTCAGTATGTTTCAGCGTAGGGTGTAAAAGAGAGTGGTCTGCGTGATTCTTAACGTTTGGTCACAAGTAGGGCTACTAGTAGGATTCAAATTCACTCTTCAAAAAAGACTAAGCTCACTGTACAAATATCAACTGTCTTTAATGTAACCTAGCTGCTTCTACAGTTTCCAATACTGAAAAGGGTGTATGATGCTTCTTTCCTTTGTTTAGGATCTTAGCACATACTCACATATGGATTATTAGTACTATGATAATGGTAATGTTTTAGAAGTTATTGCTGATATTATAATTATTATTATTGTTGTTGTTGTCAGTAGTAGTAGTATTAAATGTGACACATTTCACAATTAAATGTGACCACATCATGTCACAAATTACCACATCTGGATGTACTGTACTAGAATTCTACCTTAAGTAAAGTTGGCTACATAAGGTACCTAGAGAGAGTGTTGTGGTCTGGGGGTATCGCTAATAGCAACGGTAAGAAGAAGAGCAGTTGCCTCAGTAATGGCAGGCAGCATCCCAGCAGATGTGCTGACATAGAGGGCTCAGGTTGGACTGACAATCAGCAGCCATACATCATACACACCCCCCTCCACATGTCCATGCACACACACTGAGCAGCTCAGATATGAGATGGATGAACGTCTGGTTGGTGAAGCACAGAAAGGCAGCCACTATCGTCTATCATCATCACACAAATGGCTGCGTGTGTGGAAGCAGTCACAGAGGGAGTCTGCCCTGCCTTTCTTCCAGTAATATTGAGAGTAATGTTATGCCACTGAATTGATAAGAGGTTCCCCTTTACTACTGCATTCTGGCTTATTTATAGTGACCATTATTTAAGTTGTCACTGTGAGCACAAAACCAAGTTATTCTGTATCGAATAAAGAAATGAGATGAAATAAATTGGCCCTCTTTCTCTTTTGCTCACTGGCTCAACAGGCTGAGAGCTGTCCAAGACTGAGCTGCCCACAGAGGGGATCGATGATGGAATTACAGAACCTCCAGGAGGCGCTGAAAGTGGAAATACAGGTCCATCAGGTATTGCATTCAATCCAAACCACTTTTCCCATCAGAAGTAATTTACTTCAGGATATTATCACAAAGGCACATATGTATAAATATGTTTAATGGATAACAAACTTTGTCACCATTGTCTTCTTCCCTGCCTGTCTTTGGCTGTATAATAGGTAATAGGTAATTAATCCTCTCAAACAAGGTATAGAAATGTTGTAATGTCGTAAGTATTTAGAAATAACAATACTCAAAGCATGATTCTAATTCTTCCCATTTACAAAGTAAATAATCCCATTTACAAAGTAAAACGAAGGTTGGATGTACTACTTTGAGGCACTTCAGATGCGCCAGAATTGTCAGTTTTCTCCCTCTACCATTACATGTCCCCATCATTTCTTAAAGTGACGTAAGACCCTGCAGTTAGGATTGTCATTCTCAGTGACTGTGGCACCAGCATTCATCATCAAAGCTGACACATTTCTGTTCCATCCTCTGAAGCTCTTGCTTTGTATATGCCAGTCTTCAGTGATTATCTCCACACATTTGTCAAATCTGAAAATACATGTGGCTTTCTATTCACTCAGAAGGTCTTGAGCTGTTGATTGACACCAAATTTGTGTGCCGAACATTTAAACACATTTAAACTGTATTCAGTGTAAGAACTCCATCCAGTGTACTCCCTAGTATTTAATCGGCAAAACTTATCTAAAGCCCACAATACGGCAACTCCTTTTGAAGTCACCTTTGATTCACGGTCTTCAAAAAATGTAGCTGCCAGAAACCTGTAGGGTGCATTGTAATTCTAAAGATTAAAATGGTCATATCTTGAGTGGTGCTCAGTCATTGTAATTTCCTTACATGCCATAAACTACCTCATTCATGATGAAGATTTTAAAATTAAACCATATGATACAGCAGCTAAAATGTTACCAGCATTACCATTGGTATCCCGCTGGATGTTAAAAAAAGTATCTACCGTGCTGTATTTTTGTTGGGTGTTGGCTGATAGTTTCCAGTGTGGAAATATGGGAAAAGTAGAGACCAGCAGTCTGTCTTTAAGCTGAACTAGTTTGAGTCATTATTTGTGCTGTCTATTGCTGTGGCTGTTTGATGTTTAGTGGATGACGCCTACCATCTGGTTCTACCCAAGTCAG
The DNA here is from genome assembly GCF_963457725.1 of Sprattus sprattus. Classification (NCBI taxonomy): domain Eukaryota; kingdom Metazoa; phylum Chordata; class Actinopteri; order Clupeiformes; family Clupeidae; genus Sprattus; species Sprattus sprattus. The sequence continues at coordinate 22,073,854 of NC_137927.1, forward strand.
AAAATGTGAAGAGGCTAAACCAGTCAAAGTTCTACATGAATGTATGAATAAGGCTTCCAAGGCTAGCATATGCTAATGATAGCTATGCCTAGTCTTATAAGGTTCACTGTGCAATAGTGGGTGTTCTTTTTAATGCTTGTATGAAACCTACTCCACATGTTCAAAATGTGTTAATGTCTTTTTGGTCTTGAAAGATATTTTGGGGGGAAAGGCTTATTGTCTGCCTGTATGAGAACATAACGTTTGAAATATATTTCCCCTTGTCACACAACATCTACCTCTTCACGAAGCATGCTGACAGTCACTAAACTTTCAGTCGGTTGGTCACATTCAGAAACACTAGGGGCTTGTCTTACAGAATGTGTCACATCTAATTGTATGTGTACCTTCTTCTTCCCCCAAGGCTTAGCCTGGGGGATGGGCTGCCCTTCCTACCTGCAGTACAGCCAGGTGCCTCTAGAGGCCACTGTACTAACAGCAAGAAGTGCAAAATAGATACCATAGGATCGCTTGATGTGGGGAGTGGATCCCCGTTATCTTGGATAAAGGGGCCTTGCATCTTATGTACTGTACATATAAAACACAAAAACAGACATAGAAACCATCCATTAATATGTTCCCCCCTGTCCTCTAGAAATATATTTTAGAAGATCAGCTTACATTAAGTGCATTTGGTTTAATAATGACAGTTTTTTGAAAAATCAAAATATAACCCTGAAGTACTGGTTGGAAAACTTAGTAGAAAACCAAACATTACCATAACCTTTCAATCTTTAATTGGGTTGCCGTCTACCTTATTGTATTCCTTGTCCTTGTAGAAAGGTTTCATAAACTGCATCTGTGATTTCTTTGTAACCATGGTAACATGAACAAGACTGACCTGATCAGCCTTAATAACTTGGCAGATTAATTCCATTTTCACGGGAGAAACTAGCAGCTGGAGATTGTAGACTTCACAACCCCTTCAAAAGAGGAGACTGTTCAGATCATGTAAGATAAAGAAAGCTGCACTGCAATGGAGGGGATGAAACCATGGAAACAACAAGAATTTCTAAAGTGCCCATGTTTAGACAAGACTCCACTGCAGCACAAAATCAATGAGCTTTCACTCTGCCCTCCAGTCTCCCACTGTGTTTGACTACTGTGCCTCTGTATGAGTCTGTTCGAGTGACAGGGGACAGCAGCAGCAGCAGCAGCAGTGTGGAGGCCATTCTGGCCATTCTGGCTCTCCCACTGACAGCATCACAAATGAGTCAGAATTCCCTTCCCTTTAACCTCATTGTGAGTTATTTACAGGAGTGGTTTGTTTCGCCTGCCTGTCTGTCCACTGTAAAGAGATAGGGCCAAATAGGACATTGTGGCAGGCATGTTATTGTGAAAGGAATGAATTATGATGCGATGAGACAAGGCACGGCAAGACGAGTAACGTGTTGGCTTTGTGCATGTAAATCCATATTATGTCTATGTTTGGTGGGCCCGTCAGTGTCAAGTGCAGTTGAATATTCACGATGTACTGTAACACTTCTCCTTTTCTGTCTCCGTAGAAACTTGTGGCCCAAATGAAGCAGGATCCACAGGTAGGGCAAACCATTGCATGTTGTGTTTCTCTCCTTCCATGTGTACAGCAGTGCTCTCTGTATTTTCAGCACTTCTACCATGTCAAAACAAGGCAGCCTCACTTTTCTCCCCTAAATTGTAAACTCTTAAGACGGGGCTACAGATCTCTCTTAGCTCCTTGCCCTTAGGTTTTCAAATTCTCTTGGGCAGTTTTGCTAACTGAGCAGTGATGACTCACTGCTTTAGTCACTCCAGCTCGCCGCATAGACTGAACCTTACTTCACTGTCCCACAAGAACTAGTGTGTGGAGTTGTGCAGTGCTCTGCTCTGTTCTATCTAAAATAATCAAAGCTCTCCAATACCGTAGAATTCAACCCTTTCTAGTGTCACTTTATATATTTCAACTTTTGTACAGTTCTCTCTTGCACACACTCTGTGTCTCACATAAAAGTACCACATTCCTCACACATTCTTCACCTGCTCAAAGGTTGTATGGGGGAAAATCAGCAGTTATGATTATGTGCTCCTTTTCTTTGTAGAATGCTGATTTGAAGAAGCAGCTCCATGAACTCCAAGCCAAGATCACAGTTCTGAGTGAGAAGCAGGTAGGCTGCCAGAAACAACATTCAAAATGGATGCTACTGAAACTCTTCTTCTTTGACTAAATCATAAGCAGCTTGGCTGGATCTGCTGTCAGGTTGACTGGATCAGATCCCTGACTCATAAATTAGGCCTCATGGTCTAGTGGTTAAATAGGAGGAAAGCATCACATTCATATTGAGCGAATAAAACCGCATGAGAATACTGTATATCATATACAATTGCTAAGCCTCTCTAATGTTTTTATATATGTGGTCCTGGATGACAGGTTTATGATGCATCTTGCCTCTTGTGGAGTTGCATAATAGGTATCAGTGGATGTGATTTTCTTTCTCTGAATTGTTACCACTAGTTGTTCTTCACTTGCTGTTGCTCGGGCAAAAGCTCTTGCCTTGATCATTTTAAAATGGGATGAAGGATTGGTGCTTGATTATTTATGCGAGTTTGTAGTGTTGCTCTAGTCAGATGGTATTTCTGTTGAGGATTTTGAAGTGCATAGCTAGCTACTACACGAATACATATGGACAACCTTCAAGAACAGTGTAGAATTAGTGGTGAGAAAGTTTTGCTTCTTTACATTCAGTCTTCTCTCATTCACATCCATATACTCAAAATAGTTCTTCTTTTCACCTAACCGTACTGTTTATTATAAATGGTTTTTCAGAAATGGCAATTTGGGAATTGCTGCTTTAAGAAACAGTTTTGATTTGTAAGTCCTTTGCAGCCTTTAAATCAGATCCCTTGGCTGTGTTGTTCTTTATAGCGACCTTTGATTGGGACAAGATTGAGTCACACAGCTTGCTAAGGAAGCCTGTTGAGCATTATATTCCATCCCCCCTGGGTCCAATTTCCCCTGTAGATGCATAGGGATGATGTCTTTAGAAAGGCCTCACCTGTCACATATCGATCGGCCACTCACAGAGGCCCTTTGTTCACTCCGCCAAAGAGCTTTTTAAAACGTCAACTTTTATTGCTGCTTCAGGAGGTGAAAAAAGGACCCATATTTGCTTCTAAAAGAAGAATAATTGAGGCGGCGGCTTGGCTGTGCTTGGAGCCTTTGTCAGAGCTTAATTGAAGTGCCATTTTTACCCCTTTCTGTTCTTTTCAGTGAGTTGTATTAGTCTTGAGAAGGCAAATGCAGTCTGCTCTTCCACTGAGGCAGGCTGTGTAATGTAATATTGTTTGCAGTGCACGCAGGAAGCTTTCTCACTGAGGCTTTGTGTGCATAGATAATTGATCCTGCCAAGACCCTCTCCCCTCTTTCTCTTTTACTCCCCACAACGAGCTTTAACTGCCAGCCGGCTGCTGAGGAAAGAACACCAGGATTTGATCCCTTAAACATGTGCCCTAAGCATGATCTGTGTATCACTCTTATGCTAGAATTCAATTTGATTTAGCCTAAAATGCATGTGGGAGGATGTTTCTAATTCTTCTTGTATGTGTGCACATAATGACCAACCACCCCACACCTTACCCATCTGCCCCCCAGGCAACTGGTCAGAGTGTTTTACCACACAGGTGCTTGGTATATTTATTTCTGATTTTTATCCCGAGCGGCTCCCTTAGCCTACAGTGCTGTGGTTTCCCTACTGGTTTTTTTTCAGTGTTCTGTGATGGGCTTCTGCAAATGAACCGATTTCCATTGAGATAAATGCTTGCTACAGAAACAAAGTGAATAATAGCAAATACTCAGGCATGGTCTTTTAAAACACATTAGCAAAAACACTTTAGCTAGTTTAGTGCAATCATTTTTTTTGCAGTCATTAGCACTCCTTCAAATGAAAGTATGAGTTGGCACGGCGTAGCTTCCATCTTGATCTAACGACATGCCCAGCTGCAGGGGATAGCACTCGTCTATCAGGCAGCGCTGTGTAGGAAACATTTATGTGAAATTGTGGTATGTGATATATGACAGTTCAAGCTCAGTAAGCTTACGTGAAGCCTTACCTCTGTACAACGAGCCATGACACAGCACTTTGAATTTGTGCTTTTTGATCAGAGGTTAGGTCTGGACCTACTGCTCTCTCTAAAAACTCTTGCTTTTGAGTGAACGCCTTTTGCCTCATTAAAGAAATCTTCAAAAGCTTGACTTCTTATCTGCCAAAATCATAGTTTGAATGTGACTCAGTAGTAAGTAGTTGCTCAGGCGTTACAGAAAAGAAATGAGATCCTTGCCAAGGGCATGGGGGAGAAGGGAGTGGTGCTATGTTCTTATTTATTCAAGAGCAGGGTTATCGACAAAGATTGAGATCAGTTTTGAAGAAGTGTGTCTGATGTAGAGTGTGGGGTCACAGACAGCTCCTGCTGAAATACCCATGAATTTTAAAGATGTTTTGTTCAAGTGTTGCTGGATGAGGTGTCAGTTGCATGTTAAAGAGCAGTATACTAGTCAAGACCATGTTAGTCGAGACCAAGCCAAGATGGTCAAGATCAAGACAAACACAAACTTTACATTAAATGAGAATGTAAAAGGGTGGAAAGTCTAATAATTAGTTTTTAGCATAAAATAGCAAGTGGTAGTCAGTAGCCTAAACTAAAATTGAATAATATAAATAAAAATAAAAATAGTTTGGCCAGTTTTGCTTACATTCCTGCTATCCCGATATCCTGTAATTATATTTTGTCAAATCATTGTAGGAACAATAAGAAAAAAGGAATTGTCATCTACATGCTGGACAACTCCATGCACTCTTGCTCCCAGTTTCTGTCAGACAAAAATAATCTGTCTGCTATAAGCCCCATAGGTGGTGTATTGAATGATTCAATGTATTTAGTGATGACTTTGCAATGGAAAGAAAGTGAAGTTTGGCTCAGTGAATCTTTGTAAGTCACAGTGCATATTTAGATGTACATATTACCTCAAAAACCTGAAATAATTACCCTCAAAAATATCCTTTTTCTGTCTGGTTGAAAGTTTAATGTGTTTTAATTATGACACTTTGACACGGTAGACAGATCTCTTGCTCTATTAGGTGTGTCTTAGTCACGCAAAGTCAGCAAATAAGCAATAAGACTAATGATATCAGGAGAGACTTGCAAGTTGTGTAGTGGCTATTCAAGTTTTTAAGTTGACTTTTGACTATTCTTACATTCTACTTCACATATTTCACAGCTCATATTTATTTCCGCTGTTTTCACTATGATTCATGATTCAGACATGCAAATGATTCATTAATGGATAAGTTGGTGGACATCCAGTGTTTCATGTCTGTTCACAATATTTGCCATTTTGCATGTTGCAATGTTTCTCAGAATAATCCTATAGTTCATTGTAGTTAATAGTAGTAATGGTTAATTTAGAAGCAGAAGTCCCCAGAGAGTTTCCTTGCCAGTGGTGAGTTCTTGTCAAAGCAAAACAATACCATCCTCCAGCTGGTCACATGCCAGTGTCTGAATCCAAATGGATTGTCTTTGAATATATTTGTTCAGTCTGAACCGTCCCACAGGAGGCGTAGAGACACCTAGGCTTCTCTGCTCTGGAGTGGAAAACACGCCCAACCTGTCACTCTGTGTCAATGAACACACCCACCTGCATGCACCCTTTCCCTGGAGGCTGGAGACTCCACTCAGAGCTGACTTGAAGACAGAGATGCCCAGCCCTCTACTCATCAATTTTATATGGATTTTTCTTCTTTTTGTTGTGTTGGTGACTGCCGAAGTGCATTGTACTGTGAGCACGGCCTCTTCTTATTCGTCCTTTAGTCTTCTTTTGTACTGTGCTTTTACCTTCATCAAGGTTACTAGAGACTATGCTCAAAAAATCTTCTGATTTTAAACAAAACGTGGAGAACAGAAGTCTACAGAAGCCTTCCTTCAATGAAAAAATATGGACTGTAAATCCTCTAACTGTGGAGTTGTATAAATATATATTTGTTGTTTTCCTGAGCCTATGTCTAAAGATTCTTTGGTGGCGTCTGTGGGATACTGAACTGAAACCTCCATATGGTAGCTGCAACCCTGTTTCACTCTCATTGACCTGTTGCTAAAGTTACTCAACGGGTAATTTCCTTTCTGGCAGTACTCTTTAACCAGCCTGGGCAGCTAAACCTACCTCCACGCTCAGTAATACCTGAATCAGTTTGACCATCAACTCAACTCAATTTAGTGCAGTTTGCAAGAACTGAAGAGTAGCCACTAGGCTGTGCACATACTGCTGCGTGTGCTTTTGGTCTAAGCGATATTTAAAAGGATATTTTTAATAATTACAGACCGTATCTATTGTGCTAAGAGAGTTTTGCTTAAGTATAAGCCTAACTGCTTGATTATTTGATAATTCATGTCCAGCTATTTGCCTTAAGTTGACCTAATCTTATCTGTGCTCAGACCAAGGACTCTGAGGAATGCTTTCTTACAGTGCAGGAGTTGGAAATGTGAGGATTGATACTCGCGGCTTCATATGAGCTTATGGTTGTTTCTGTGCTTGTCCTTGGAGGAGAGTAAGATGACTGTCCTTCAGGTTGATCAGTCAAGTGGCTGCTGTCTGGAGCTAGATCAGAGTCCTTGTGTGTGAGCAGGGAGCCGCTGGACACAAACTTTTTTACTATCCCAATTTTGTTGCTGTTGTTTTTTGTGAATTTCTTTACTTGTTAAGTATTTTGGCGGTGCTACCTGTGACTGTACTAGTGCTGTGTACAGGAGTGCCCCCCTCCCCCCCTCCCCAGTCACCTCAATCACCCTAACACCTGCATCCCTAACTGACGAGGCTGGTGTTGGCACCCATCCCTGTGTTTTCACGTTAACACTTCCTCTCAGAAGCTGTGGAAGCACTAGAAATTCCAGAGTGCCTGCTCAATTTGTGATCTTTTGGACTTTTTGATCTCGTAAAATAAAGGCTACTTTATCATTCCATGATTCGACAAAATGATCTTGACCAAATATTATAATATGAGGGTGGAGTGTGTTGCCATCTTGTGCATCACAAGATTAGGGCAAGCATTGTCTGTATCTAAGATGGTGAAAGCGTATAACAACAACAATAACCAGTCCTCCACTACTCCTTAGCACTATGTCTTTAAGAGATGTGTGTGAAGGGACTGGATACTTTCACCACAATAACATTGCTACTGATGCAGTGTGACCTGCTGTAGACTCCCAAGTGTAGATGCAAGGATTATAAAACAATGCATACTAAATCAGCTCATTTTAATCCACTCTCCACTGTAGCAAATCTTAAAAATATCAGTGTGGTGTATGTGTGTGGGCATGCGTACATGCGCATGTGTGTGTGTGCGTGAGTGCGTACGTGTGGTATATTGCTAACCCTTGTCACTCAGCTGTTCCTTTAGTTGTGTCAATAGGGCTAGGCCATCTCCATTCAGAGGCTGTAAGGCAGGGGAAGTGTGCTTCTGTCCGGCCCAGTGCCTCTCGGTGTCAGGATGTCAGCTCTAGTCTTCTGCGCCGGTGCACCCCGGCCCTCTGACGCCCCGGCTCCCAGACCCAGACACTCAAGAGTGGCAGGCAGGCAGGCAGGCAGGCAGGCAGGCAGGAAGGGCTGGGGGAGGGGCAGGACCAGTGCAGCTATGGGGGAGGCTGCCACTGGAAGTGGAGCCATCTGCAAGCCCAGGGAGGGAAGTGTTATGAAGTGTGGGAGCTAAGAAATCAGCACATATTGGGAGTTGATGAAGAATACTCAAAGGTGCCTCCTGTTGGCTGTGTTAGGGAGGGCAGATTCTGCTTGACCAGGTTCCATTTTAAAGTATATTTAATTTTTTTCAAGTAGAATTCATCTCTTGACAGCAAGGATCACCCCTGTGTGCCCCAGATGAGTTTCCACAATCCCTCTCCTTACGTGATTCTACCCACAGCTGACACTTGCAAACTACATTACACCAAATATCAGGAGCATGACACACAACACACCTCTGTCCAGTTTGGTCTGTAAGCATGTATCCTTCTTTTGTAAGATTGGAAATATGTTTAAACACAGTTGTGAGTTTTTATTTATGTTGACCTCAGGTACACCTCCATGTTAAACAGCAATTTCTATCTATCCCAGTGTTCTATTTACATTATTTAATCCATCATTAGGTTGTGGCAAAGTTATGATGAAGCAAGGATATTAAGGACCAATAATCTGTATAGTAGGGTTTATATTCCAAAGCCAGCTGATTTGTGTTGTTACATGTGTTGCCTGTGTTTTTGATGTTTACGAAACACATATACACATAATATTCACTTGTTAACTCCTGCTCCTTTCAATCATTTCAAATGAGTTTATGTCTATGTATGTTGCAGATATATATATTTTTGTGGCAAGTAATGTTTTTGCCCATATGTTTCAATTATTTTGTCAGATTGTGCCAATGAAATAACATTTCTATTCTATGCCTCCCTAATCAGAGTTTAGGGAAAATAACTGAGTACAAAGACACAAGTTGTGACCGTGATCCACCGGAGGAGGGAAATAGGAACCACTTCTGAAAGATCCATTGTTCAGCAAGGAATGTTGTGTGTAGCCTCTGTGTGGAGAAGGGAGCCTGTGAGGATAGGGCTGCTACCTCCTTAATAATTAAAACGGTACTTGGTGGAGTTCTTGCCTCCCGCCGACTTCTGGCCTGTTGTTGGAAAACTTGCTCGCCTGAAAATAATCGGTGTGGGTGTGGGTGTGGGTGTGGGTGTTGAGGGGAGGGGTGTGGTAGGCCTGTGCTAAAGCTATAACTATCCCCAGGGGAGTCTGGAGGAGACCAATATGGGGAGCAGGTCAACTTTTGACTTAAATTTAGATATATGGCCAAGTCACAGATTCCACTTAAAGCACCTCACTAGAACTTTAAACCTAGTTTCTTTCAGGTGGTCTATTTTATAAGCGTAATTGCTTTGTGGTGCCTTAACATAATTAACATAAACCAATAACAGAAGTCACACAAATGTTAACACAACAAACTAAGGCAAATAAAAGGCCTGTACCTTACATGCCATACAGATATTATCTTCTTTATTCAGTTGAAATTGCAAATAACATTTAACTCATCCTTAGATTTTGCGCCCACTGTGTATCTGTCGGCCGGGGTGTTGTTACATTTTGGTAGCTGATAGGAACACCTGATTGTCCCGGGGCATTGGGCTAGCGATTCTGTGAGCCCTGCTTGAAGTTCAATACTAAGGCATACCCAAGCAGTATTTCACTCACTGTTGTCGTGCTGTTGTTAAGCTTCTATCTGAGAGGCATGTGTGTTGTTGTGTGTCTTGCCTCAGGGGCATGTGTTGACAACCGGGCTGTCAGCATACAGAGGTGTTTGTTATATATACCTGCTTAACCTACTTTTGTCAGGCAAGTCTGACTGAAACAAGGAGCAAGCCCCAAACACCAGACGTGCAGCTGCTGTGCTCTGCAACGAACATCCAAGGCTGGCAAAGGTGCTGATGGTGCATGATGAAGTATTATTTGTGAGTAAGCATGAGCACGTGTGACTGCCTTCATGTGTGCAGTATTGGTGAGTGTCCCGCAGGTCAGCTGAGGTAGCCCAGTAGAAGGGCAGAGCAAGCGTGTTTCTAGGCGGGGGAGTGCTTTGGGATTTGTGGATGACAGCATGTTTCAAGACGGAGGAGTGGTTTGGGATATTTGGATGACAGCGTGTGAAAGTCTCCTCGGAGGTCCTCTGTAGTGCTGCACCCAGCCCCTTTGTTTAGAGAATCAAGATGGCTGTAATGAGGAGTGCATTGTGGTGCAACAGAAATAACAAAAGCCCAAAACATCTTGCTTCAAATTTTCTGCAGCTCAGTAGATGTATTAACAATGTATTTACCACAAAAAGTAGCTCTATATTAGTAGAAATACAATAATATTGATAGATTAGTAAATAGATATAGTGTGAATTCACTCTGTTCAACTACTGCATAGGTTGTAGTACAGACCTCTTCAGTGATGACCCTTTATTTAAAATGGCTACTATGTGTTTATAAGTTTCATATGGGATGTGTTCATAGTGACTTTTAGTTTAATTCATAAGCAAGGCAACTCCTTTTGCATTGTAGCTCCTGTAACTCACAGTGTCACTCCAGTCATTTTTCCTGTAATAACTGCATTTCATTAGGGACTGATGTCATGTTTTTTATCGGATTTGTGTCTCTGGGTTAAGCCCTCATTTCCGCTTGTCATCCTGTCTGTGATATAGCCGTTTTTCACTCTAAGGTGTTTGTTGATACTGGAAAGTGAAAAAGGACTTTATATAAGCTAAAATCTTTATTAGTCTGTGTTATCTTTACCCAGTATTCTTATGTTAGAAAGTTACAGTCAAGGTAGATGTCTTATCTTAGGAAGAACCCTGGTTGTTGGACTTTAAATGTAACGTTCACATCAATGTGTAATTCCTGTACTTTGCTGTTGAAATTCTTGATAAAGATCCAGAAGAAGGCACATAGATGCATACAAAAATATTTTTCTTTTCTAAGAAGAATCTGCTCCCACGATAGCTTCAAACTGTCCACAGCAGGAGGACCATCTCCACTCTAGCGGTAGGGATGCAGGCCACGCAAGAGGACCATCTCCACTCTAGCGGTAGGGATGCAGGCCACGCAAGAGGACCATCTCCACTCTAGCGGTAGGGATGCAGGCCACGCAAGAGGCTTGCACAAGAACAAAGAGATAGATGGAGGGAGAGGAATGGAGCAGTGGTAGGAGGACCATCTCCACTCTAGCGGTAGGGATGCAGGCCACGCAAGAGGCTTGCACAAGAACAAAGAGATAAATGGAGGGAGAGGAATGGAGCGGTGGTCCTGTGGCTCTGTCTGCCATGCAGAGAGTGTGATGGGTGGGAAGGGTCTGGGCTATCTGTCCTGCGGTCCTCCTACCTCTCAAATATCTTTGTTTCTGCTCCATTAGGCGTTTTGTCCCTGTGTTAAAGCTGCCTATTCCCTCACTTCCCCCCTCACTTTAGAAACGTCTTTTCACGCTGCTTACGTAACCAGGGATTATTATTATCCTGAAGAGCAAAGCTTAAAAGAAAGTGCTTCACTGAAATGTTAAATACTATTTTTGTTTCTGTTGACGGTGACTAAATCACCCAATATTCAGATACAAATAATTATAATACATTTTATTTATAGGGCGCCTTTCAAGAAACCCAAGGTCGCCCATTCACTAAATCATCAGTGAATTAGAAATAATTAAAAACATAAACAGGACTTAATTTGTTGTTTGGGTTCCCAAGTTAGATGTGACGTGTCATCTGTACATGTTAATTACTTGCACCCAGGAGAGTCTTTCACTGCTTAATGATGAAGCCAGATGAAGCATACATCGTTTTCTGTGGTTTTCTGTGGTTTTTAGATTCCCTGTACTACCAATACTTCCAAAAAAGCAAGGCAAAGTTGCAACAAGTACAGTCCAGCTGGTCTTTATTAGGTTATTTGTTGCCTATTCATATGAAACATGTTCATGTCTGCTTGTGACGGGCTAAATGAATGCCATTTACTAATGAAGAGGTCTGTGCTTCAGTAGACAATCTCTGAAATGGACTCGGCTGTGACTATTTATCTGAAGTCTTCTTTTTCCCGTTTCTGACGTCCTAGAAAGGCTGACCTACTCAGCCAGTCAGCACTTGTTAGATGGAAAATTGAAAATGTTTGTTTGTTTGTGTTTACGGTATCAGCCTGGACTCCCCTGAAAAGTAAACAGGATGTCAAAGAGGGACCATCCTAGAGGAGGATGGGAAGTGGAGTCTCTACTGATTTTTACATGCATTGAATCACATCTTCTTCCTCTTTTTCCCCATCTGCTCCAGTCCAACTCTTTGCATTTCTCTTAAAATGATTCACCCATGCTGGCCTGCAACCCACTACCACCCCCCCCCCCCCCCCCCCACCACCACCCCCTTCTCTCACATACACAGAGAGGGAGTATTTCATTTTCACAGAACAGTACTTTGACATTTTTTTCTTTGCTCACTCCAGAGCCTAGGCAGGGTTATTGCTGCAGTATTGTAGGCTGGGGATGAAAATGAATGTGGACATCAGGCAAGAAGGCGTGGGGGAACAAACTGCACTCCCCACACTTAGCTGCACGTACCAGCCCACAAGATTACCAGCATACTGGCAACCTAAGCTTTGTAGGAACAAATACGCTCAGCCAAATGCGACTTTTGTTGGTTGAATATCCATTATTATGTTATGCCTCTTTGTGAGTTTGTGTGTCTTTGCTTTTGCTTCCATGTGTGCTTACAGGCACTCTGTTGGCATCCACATTGGTGGCAGTAGCACCGCCCAGCCTGTCAGTGTCTCAGTGTAAGAAAGCTGGCCAGACTGAGAGACAGGAGAGGAGTAACATGTTAATGTGTGCCTGTGATGGGTTCAGTTCCAGCTCAGAGACAGAACATAAGCAAGGGAGCATGAGAGAGAGAGAGACAGAGAGACAGAGAGAGAGAGAGAGAGTGAGAGTGAGAGAGAGAGTGTCTGTGAGGCAGGAGGCAACGTGAGTGGAATTTCAATCAAGGGCTCAGCGCACTGTTTAAATACCACCCGCATAAACCAGGATGGGATCTCTCTCTGTCTCTCTCTCTCACTCTCACTCTCTCTCTCTCACTCTCTCTGTTCCCTCTTCACACCTGAAGAAGCCTCCCTCCCTCGTTCAATCGGTCATGTTGTGAACTCTCAGTGTGAGGCCCTGTTTTTATGCATTTAAATGTTGAGAAGCAGAGCTTATGAAAGAGGGAGAAAGAGCCAGAGTCAGCATGTCATGAGCTACTGCAGCTCCACCGCTGCTCCCAGCCAACAGGGCCGCGGCCAGCCTAACGCCAAATCAAGAATGACAGGCATTTTCACAACCTAACATGATTACACATGCACACACATAAACACACACACACACACACACACACATGCATGCATGCATGCTGACAGCTTTGGTAGACACTCAAGTCTGACTCTTGGGATTGGTTGCAAAGATACACACATGCACACGTGACGAGCATGGCACTGTGGACATGCACAGCACGCTTTTTTAAAAGCTGTTCTTCCAACAGTTTGGCACAATTGTGGAAAATGGGTGTGTATGAATGCCTTTAGAAAACCACAAGATCAGATTTGTAAAACATTCGCAAATGAGCTGTCTGATTTTAATGTAAGTAGCTTGCTTTGAGCTACTGCATTACTCTGCCCTGAGCCCACTCAAGAAACTGTCTTCTTTTAATGTGTGCATGCACTTAATGTTTGTTCGTGGGTGGCCCTTTAATGTTGTTTTAGTCAATGTTCACATAAATAAATGTATTCAGATTACCCATAGGGATAGCGAGTGTGATAATTTATTGTAATTTAAATTCAGGTTATGCATATATTGATACAACCACATATTTTATATATTTATTTCATTAATAATCTAATGGTAGTCTAGTGTTGTGGTTATTTCATCTTTTATTACATTAAGGATGGATGTCCGTTCCAGCTACAACCTTGGTACATTGAAAACATAGCCTTTAAAACAGCGTTTGTCTTATTTGTTTGAGGCAAACTTTAAAAATATAACCATAGTGTAGTAATTGTTATTAACATTATAGTTGTTATTATACTAATAATTGATAGTGTTGCTTTAAAATTATCCGTAATATGGCTTTATGAATTTAATTTCATTATAATTATTTCTAGGGCTGTGACGGTATGTCCCCCCCCCCCCCCCCCCAAAATACAGCTAATTTAAAAACTAAACAAAGGTCAATAACGTGGAGTAGCAGGTTAGTACCATTTTTACGGACAGTTTTAATTTAGCAGCTTTTGCCATTTCTTCCTAGTTCCAACTGTGTAGTTGACGAATGGAAACCAACATAGGGTACTGTAAAACTGACTCAGGGGTGGGTATTAGTGGATATCAAAACTCATTTAACGTTATCTGTAGATAATACAACTACTCAAGCTAAGGAATAATGAATAATCATTCACATTCCTATGTTTAGTGGACTGTCCCTCTCACTCACTCGTGTGCAAAGCTGAAGTGACCAATTTTCTGAAAATGTCTCCAGAAGCCCTTGAATGGAAGACAGTCAATGATGATCACTAAACAATTATTATTGCATTTATATTTCATTTCACTCCATATGCACTCCTGTAACTTTCACCAGCAAAAAAAAAAGAAAACAAACAATTGTAGTGCTTTCGGTAATGAGCTCAACCCCATGGTAGGCATCCAATGACCGTGGTATTGCGGTAAAGTAGTTATGGTCACAGCCCTAATTAATTTGGTCATTTTTCACACTAAGTTTTGTATAATCTCAAGTACAGCAGTTCCTCCTCTGCTACAAACACTGAACACATTTGATATTAAAACTGCAGTCCTTATTTTGTACCCTGCCCTACCCAACACCACTGTCTTATCAGTAATGTTTCCCTTCCCAGTCATCTCCACTCATTAGTCACATCCCTCCACGCAGAAGTGTGGCCCCACCTGCTGTGCAGTGGGAGCTGATGGTGCACGAGCTGCTACTGTACTCCAGGGCGGCGTTTGGCCGTGCAGAATGGGCCTTTCCTGCCATCTGTTGTCTGCATCCCCGGAGAGGGGAGAGAGGGAGGAGGAGGGAGGGGGGACTTTAGCAAGAGCATCCCTGCGCTGGGGTCGGGGCTACAGCTGTATCCTTGGACCTGAGCTCCTGCCCCTGGCACCCTGCCGCTCTCAGTGATGAGCGCGGGAACGTTCAGGGCACCGTGATAAAGTGCCACTTAGGCATGTCTTGGCATCTGATGAGGGCCATGGCCAAAGGAGAGAAGGTGTGGAAAATAGTAGCCCTCCAACAACAGACGTCTGATCACTGGCTAACAGTGGCAGATTAAACCTCACCCAATTTTTTTCCAAGGTGAAGATAGAGGAAGGCTTTGCGGAGATATGGTGGACATGACGACCATTCCTTGAATTGACAGGAAAGGGCTGAGTGTGAATCAGCAGTCTGCCCTTTGAAGGGTTTGGCTGGAAGTAGAGCCAGTGCCGGGTGGAGGAGCATCTGAATAGAGCTGGCCTTAGAGATTACAGTCCTGCCATGCTCAGCTGCTGCTGCTACACTCAACTGTCTCTTTTCCTCAGAAATGAACAGTATTTCACTAAAAGAAACCTAACATGTCCGTGTCCATGTGACTGTCCAGAATGTATTTCAAAATTCAGGCTTAAATAATATTTGTAGGCACTTTTATGGAGTTCTGGTCTAAAACTGGCGAGCGATCTGCCTAAAAAGCATGCAAAAATATTGCAAACACTACCAACAGCCCAGTTGGCACTGATAAAAGCCACATAACTGGCGTCTTTTGACAAGATTGTCGTCGTCTGCAAATTTGTGCTGTGAAGGCTTTTTTCTTTTCATGGGGTGTTGCGACACAAACTCCAAAATGACATACAGTAGTTGTGGAACTCCAAAACGACATACAGTAGTTGTTGGAACTCCAAAACTACATAGAGGTGTCCTCGGTTGATACGTCCCATCCCTACAATATAGAAAAAAATATTATTATCCCTATCCCAAAAAAACCTTGATTTCAATAATGATTTTAAACCAGTAGCACTGACATCAATAGTGATGAGATCATTTGAACACATTATTGCAGTGAACCTATGAAGTGAGGTACAACATCTCTTACATCCCTACCCATTTGTTTATAATTATGGTAGAAGCACTTGTGACGTTCAAAGCACTAAAACTTGCTTCATTTTAAACTTTAGTACGGGAGCTCTTCAAGGCTGCCGAAGCTCTTCCCTTCTTTTCACATTATAAACAAATGATTGCAGAAACCATTACACAAACAACTACATTGTCAAGTTTTCTGGCGATACAGCCATACTCAAGTTACTGACAAAAGATTCAGAAATTGTTGTGTATAAGTCAGAGAGAAGTGGTGCACTGGATTGGGGGCACAACCTAATGGTAAATGTAAAAAAGCTCTGTGTTTTGATAAGATTACTGTATGACAGGTGCAGTATGGACTTTTAGCTCAGGTGGATAATATTTGCCATGACCTTGCATAACATAACAGCATATTGTTTTAGGTTTCAGTTTAGCAGCTGAAAATGTCTGGGAAGCACAGTGGCAAGTTTCTTGATAAGACAACACAGAATGTGTGCTATATGTTAGGATTGGTTTGATGAGATGACACAGAGTTTGTGCTATATGTTAGGATGGGTATGAAGTGCATTGAAAAGATCATTATTCATCATTGAAGTCCCAATGCCTAAAGGACACATTCTGGTACTGAAGTTAAATAGGTGTGCCCTCTAGGGGAAAGATGAGAATCTGCAGACCTTAAATGACACAACAGCTGGTGCCTTCATGTAGTGCTGTCCCATCCTCTAGCATGGTGAAGGTGTTAAGAATGATGTGAAATCAAAATCTTGCTTAGCTCATGTAATCTTTCAAATGACATCAGTGGATTAGTGCCTCAGAAAGATTCACTTTTCTTTCTACTTTTTCTGCTTGCTATGTGTGCCTTATTGATTTCATCAGACATAAGTACGAAAGGCACACACCTGTCTATATAAGGTGACGCATGTCTATATAAGTTCTCACAGTTGATAGTGTAAGTCAGAGTGAAACCCTAGCCATGAGAGAGTTGAGAAAGCTGTCAGAAGACCTGTGAGACAGGATTGTGTTAAGACGCAGATATGGGGAAGGATACAAGAAACTTTCTGCAGGATGGAAAGTGCCCTAGAGCATGGTAGCCTCCATCATTATCAAATGGAAGAGATTTGGAACCACCAACAGTCTTCCTAGAGATCTAGAGTTCTTTGTAGAGATGGGAGTATCTTGCAGTAGGACGGGCCTTTATTCCTATCATAAAGGGCACATGCCAGCCAACGGGGAGTTTGCCAAAAAGCTCCTGAGTGACTTTTAGACCATGAGAAGCTAAATCCTCTGGTCTGATGAAACAAAGTTTAAAGACTTTGGCCACAGTTCCCAATGCTGTGTGTGTAAGAAAACCAGGCACTCAGCATCAGCTCAATAATGCTGTCCCTATAGCCAACCACAGTGGGTCCAGCATCATGCTGTGTGGATGCTTCTCTGTGAAAGGGACTGGGAGACTAGTCAGGATACAGGGAAAGATGGATGCAAAAATAGATATATTGAGCAATCCTGAGTGAAATCTTGAACCCAATAGAGCATGTCTGGAGAGTCCTGAAAATGGCTGTGCAACAACGCGCCCCATTGAACCTGGTTGAGCTTGAACTGTTCTGCCAAGAACAATGGAAAAAACTTCCAGAACGAAGGTGTGCCAAGCTTCTAAGATCATTCCCAAGAAGACTTGAGGCTTTACATGCTACCAAAGGTGCCTAAACATAGTACTAAGCAAAGGGTATAACTATTTAAGTAAATATGATGAATGAATTTAATTAATTTTACAGTCTGTAAGTCAAAATGTAGAAAACTCGAAAGGATCTGAAAACATCCTTAATACACTGTATATCATAGTGCTTTATATCCATGTTAACATTTCCCCCCTAATAAGTATAATTTATAATATATAATATTTACTTTTTGGTGAATTAGCTAAGTCTCACATAGTAATTATGACACACACACACATATATTTTTATAATTTTTGTAATTCATCCTTAGAAGGTTACACAGCATAAGAAGTAAATGTTATCAGGGCACCAAACTGGAATGGTTATTCCTGTTAGATCTTGGATGGGGCTTCTCTCAACAGATGAAACCATTGGCAATACTGTGGAATTGGGTGTGCGTCATCTTGCATCGTTTCTGTATGCGCCAACCTCCGGTCCAGTTAACATTTTGCATTCAAGGGAAATACACACACACAGGCATTATTGTGTGTTTTGATGTGCAGTATGGTAGTAATAGGAGGCTGCCAGCCCACATCAACACAGTTTTATATTCATTTGGGTGGCTGGCATACTGCTAAATACATCTTAGAATGTGAGTTTCACTCCACTCAGCAGGTTGGATATTTAATGGATTTCCTCCTTTTTGTTTGCAGGACATTGCAGTGACATTTTAGCATTCAACTCATGATGTGTAAAATATAGCAGTGATCATTCAGCTGTAGAGTAGCTCCATTGTGTTTCAGTGATGGGTAGGCAGTCATGGATACTCTTGGCTGGCCTTCCTACACTCTGTGATTTCAGTAGGGCAGGATGGGGGTGGTGTTGTAAGGTGACCGGAGCTCACTCACTGGCTTATCAGAGGCAGACAGCATACAGTGAAAAGGGTTGGGGGAGAGAGGGAATGCTTTCACTGCAAAGGTTGATAGACTGAATTGGAGGCTACACCGTGAAAGAGCAGTTCATCCTTTCTCCCATCAAGCGTGCACTCTGTCTGGGCCGGCATGCAAAAGAGCCGTCCCCTGAAGATAGATGGAGGCTCGGCAGTGCCGGACACTCAGCAGCCATATGACGGGAGCTAAAGCACCCCTCGCCCTCTGTACTTATCTGTGGTATAATATAAGGACAGGATAAGATATTGTATAGTATAAGGTCAGGATTAGTTATAGTATAATATAAAAATGGGATAGGATATAGTATTGGCTATAGAACTGGAACCAGAACTACAGGTAGTGTACTATTGCTACTGAATTCTAGATTACGTATAGTATATAATAGTTTGCATATTATCGGTCCAGAATGTGTTTTCTACTGTTGCACTGGACTAATTTTCCATTGATTTCTTTTGTTGTGGTTTATTCCCATTCCATAGTGTTAGGGAACATGGTGTTATTCCCATTCCATAGTGTTAGGGAACATGGTGTTTGTCAGTGGAGAGGGTCCAAAGAACAGTTGCCTCCCCCGCCGTGCTGAATGCCAGTGCGGCTCTGAGTCGATGCGGGGCAAAAGGGCACTGCTTTAAGAGGGCACGTCCGGTCGCTAGCACTCCCTCTCGCCCAATGGCACGCCGCTGCACCCTCACTCCATTACATTACATTTACTGACCATTATCACTTAAATATAATTGGCTGAGAACAGGAATTGAACCTGAATCATCAGCGCTAGTCACTGCGCCAACAGTCATGTAGTCACAGTAGGGCATATTCTATTCCTGAACTACTCACAGTAGGGAGTATTCTATTGATGAACTATTCTTTAGATCCCATAGCAATATTCACTTTGTTTAGTATAATATTTATAATATAGTATTATATAATATAATTATATTATTTAATAGAATAGAATAGTATATATAAAGTATAATAGAACGGACATGGTACTTGTTGTTAAAGCAACTCAGCAAAAATGAAGTGAAACCTTAAATATGGGTGCGAAAGTGTGGGACACAAAATATCAGCAAGATGTCATTGAATACTTTATTGTTGCAGATGACTCTTTCACAAGAGCTCCCTGTCTTCTCCTTTATGTGTTTACCTTTTGTGGAAGCACAGCAGGAGCAGGACTAAATATCTACTAACTATAACTAAACATTGCGTATTTAGGTTATTTACATTTTTGATATTTAGGTTATCAGTGTTGAAAAGTAGTAATATTGGAGTTGTCCAAACTATGCATCAGGTGCAAAAAAATAGATTAGCAATGGTTATACTATACTTTGCAACACAGAGATATCATGTCAGTTAAATCAATTATGTGTTTTATGTGTGCAGCTTTGGAATTATTTTTTTAGCTTCCTCGCTGACAAATTGGCAATCCTTAAAAGTGGTGAGGTCACCTCAGTGGATGCTGAAGGCTGGGTACAGGCGTTTCTCCCAGTGCTCACAAGCAGGGTGAGGTCATCTGAGTGCTGAAAGGGAATATACAAGCTTGCTATTAGCTGGCTGCATGAGTTGGCCTGAGGTGTGGTATTGGTTGGCTCTGAAATGGTTTTGTCATTACTTTCTCAAGTGATCACAGATGTGATCATGTTGGTGAAATTAAGTACTTGGTGGTGGGAGAACAGTACTGTTTCAACTCTAAGATTATTTGTTTGAAATGTTTCATTATAAGATGTTAATGGAAACATTTAACATTGTACTTGTAACATTAGTGATGCCAAAGCTTACTGAACAGTGTTTATAATAGCTGTTTTTAAAAGGTGTCTGTTAAACTCAGTGTAAATGTGTATCAGATGCATCTACCCTTTTAGCCCATCTGATTTTCATGTTGTCAGAAGCTGTAGGCATCTGTTCTATTCTCACTGGGAAAGCTTGCTCCTTTGCCTCTTTCTGATTTCTGGTGATTGTTTGGCCCTCTCTGCCCCCTGCTGGCTGGCTGATTCCATCAGCGCGCACCCCCTGAGGACAAGGCCTATGGAAAATCTTGGCCATCTTTCTTTGTTTTGAGTTGTCATATAAGAATCAAGGCAAGGCTTGAGGAGGAGGCAAGAGGCTCTGCTGGGGATAGGAGAAGGCACACTGGGCTCAAGTTGACCTCGCCTCAGCAATGGTGCCCGTAATAGCAAACATGATTGGCATTGAGCCCCTAAACATGTACAGGCTATTGTCAGTTACACTGTGGACAGTGTGAACTGTGCTGCCTCTCATTGAATAATTCAGTTGCAGAGCTCTTTTCTCCAGAAGGCTTGCCTAGATTTAGAGAAGTAGTCAGGCGGCAATATGTGTGGACCTGAATTTGACACTCAGATTGTCAGAAATGTTTTAAGTTTATTAGAAAGTTGTTGTTTTGAAATTATTTCTTATTTTTCTTAACTGCCTTCATACATTTATATGGCACTGTTTTGCCTGAGACTACAGTGCTGCTGTTTAAATGTCAAGAATCCCATTTACTGCAGCTATTTTCATCCACCTAGTGTGTGTTTACATAACACTGCTGACTTGTGTTGTCATGGATTTCATCTTGGGGAGTGCTCCGGGTGAATTGGATGTAGAAAGATCTTTCACAATAAATAATTCCCTCCTTGTTCTTATTAAGCCATGCATATTAATACTAACTTTTTGTTAGGTTTAATGTGTGTTTGCTGAATGAAGTATTTGTGTGCAAGTGCTAAGTTTTAGCATTAGTCTTTGTATAGCTGACTTAAAGAATTGTATTTGTTTTAGTGTGCTATTGTAAGTCTTTGAACAGCTGATTTAAAGAACTGTTTTAGTGTGCTAGCGTTAGTCTTTGTATAACTGATTTAAAGAACTGTTTTAGTATTAGTTTTAGTGTGCTAGTGCTAGTCTTTTTTATAACTGACCGAACTGTTCACAATGCATTATGCTGTTCCCAGAATTCAAGATTTTCCTGAGTAATTGTCAGTCCTACCGTCCAGAAGGCATGATGTAGCAACCAGAAATATTACCATTTTTGCTTTGGTGGTTCACATGTTAATGGAAAAGGCACCGAATGCGGTTTTATGCCATGCTTCATAAAAGGCCAAATGTGTCACTCAGTTGCGTTTGGACAGTATTTAGTATTTAGTAAATTTAGAAGACATTATACCAAAGGGGTCTGTTATTTGTCACAGTACTGATGCAACAAGCCAACACATTTTCTTTTGCCGACATACTTGAAGTTACCCCTCAGAAAGCAAGGGCACGTCCTGTGCTTTTATACTGTTCTGAATGGTAGTGGGGGGAAAAACATGGTGTATATATAGTGAAGGTAATATTTGGTTAGCTGCCATGTTCTGCTCTCTCTTGTGTGTCAAGAGTATTTTTCTTCCTTTGTGATTTGAATTATGAAATGAAGTCTGTAAAGGAACGTTCACAGTGAATGTTTTGTATAGCCTGAACTCTAGCAGTGGAGACCATTACCTTTTGTGAATGTCTCCTACAATCAAAGAAGCCCAAACCATTCCTGCTTTTATTGCCAGGTTTATTGTACAACTGACTAGTGTTGGTTCTGAAGCCTTTACAGATGACAACTCTACATCTCTCTCTCTCTCTCTCTCTCTCTCTCTCTCTCTCTCTCTCTCTCTCTTTCTCTTTCTCTTTCTCTCTGTCTTCCTCACAGAAAAAGGTTGTGGAGCAGCTGCGGAAGGAGCTGTTGGTGAAGCAGGACCAGGCGGAGATCAGAATGCAGGCACAGCACCCCCCACAGCCTGATGGGAAAGCCTCTGCTCTGCCATCAGCTCAGTTCCAGCCAGCTCTCCCCCCTCCCAACCTGAGCACCCCACAGGTCTGGAACACACATAGCTCTCACCACCTTCGTCATTCTTCATCTCTCACTCTTATCTGAATATTCTACTGACCTTAAGGTGAACTTTTGTTCACACATTTGTTAACACCACCACCCACTGTATCACGATAGGAACAAACCATGTGTGTCAGTGCAGAGTCTGTGTCTCCCTCTGGAACGAAATACTGTTTTCTGATTGGCTAATGGGGTGTACAATAAGTTCGTATAGATGGACACCTTGGACGTAGTCCCAGTAGAAAAGTTAAATCGCCGTTCCATATCAATGCTCTTGAATGGTTACCATTGACAACCAACGTAACGTTTTTTTTTCTTCAAAACTTTCTCTAACGGGAGCACTAGGCTTCAAATCAAGAATTCATCAGGTTATTATGCATATTAAGTTTCCTAAAGATAAAGGAAATTCTAAATAATAATAATAATACAAATAAAAAACGTTTTGGATGTTGTAAACGGGAGATAAGCGGGATAACGGCCTCCGAGCTGTCCAGTTCTACAAAGATAATGGACTTTGCGGCGCTGCGCGTCGTGGCGTTCTTTGCCCCGCAGCGTCCATTATCTTTGTAGAACTGGACAGCTCGTCGGCCGTTATCCCTTACATATCTTATGAACCTATACATTTACTGGAAGAGTCCCACACCAAAATCTCACACAGGCCTATTTTGGATTAGCTCTAAAGCAGGTTGCAGCACCATATACATCACACGGGGTAGAAGGGTATTAGTCCTAATCTGTCAGAAAGGCACATGTTCTTGCAGAGTTTTGGTTACTTGTCTCTGGTGTGTCTATGGGGATGCTTGCCGGTCACATACTGTATGCGATGTTCACACTTGGTTTGAAAATGTGCCTTGGGCAATCGGATCACAAGTGGACAGCACTAAATACAAATGTAAATGACCACCACCATGTAATGTTATTTGAACACGTGAACCGAGGTGGTCTAGGATACAACTGACCACATGTCTTTTGTAGTGCATCCTGATGCGTCCCCCACAAGGCAGTAGCAATAACAGAAGACGCATCTTGGAGACTCATGATAAACACAGGTATAGATAGTAATGTGTCTCGGCTGTCCACTTGTGATCCAACGCCAAGACACATTTTAAAACCAAGTGTAAATAGGGACAAAGTGTGTCTGGTTTGCCCAGTGGGTTAAACAACTGTAGACTAATGCAGACACAAGCGCAGCCAAACATCTGTGGTGAGATAAAGAGACATGTTAGGAATCATAGGACCCAGGATGTGAGGCCCTTGGTCTGCCCATGGATAAGCCTAATGACCTTGGACTGCCCAAATAATATTGAATTCCATACCGGTGTTATGCTGGTCCAACAAAGGTTTGTGTGTTATTGAATCACATTCTGTTACCTGTTGTATATTTTAACAAATGTATGGATTGTTGTTGTCTTTTGTAAATGTACAAAATAATTGGCCTACAAGCTTTGTAAGTCAGTGTATAGGTGTACAGAGGTGTTGAATTCAGTTAATACTATGAGCAGCATTTTATTCTTAGTCTAAGTCTGACTCTGTCCTGTTTCTTCCCTTTGGCCACAGACTACACTCACAGGCACACCGGTCATCCCCAACAAATCTCTACCTCTGGTGCTAAAAGCTGCCACCCCTAACATGCCCACTTCCATCGTGACACCACGACCTTCTGTTGCCATGGTCACCACCCTCAGCCACATGCCCAAACCCACTACACAGAGCTCTGAACAGATACAGGCGACACCTCTTGGCCTCCAGGCAATGGGCAAGCTGACCCATCAGGGAACAGAACCACTAAGGATAGTCTCAAAGAATGCTGTTGTTGTAAGTATCCCTCCAGTATATGTCTGTCCATTGTTACAGAGCACAGACAAAAACACACACATTCATGAAATAAGTTTATTTAAGAAGTTAGGTATCACTTTTGAATGTGTATAGGCTATGGATGAGTATCATCAGTGCACTTTCATATGTGGTTTGATGATGGGATAGCACATCCATGATTGTGAGATTGTTTTGAAATGAATGCATTTGTTGCCTTATGTGCTTTATCAATGTGTTAACATATTGATATACGTGTCCTACAGGTGGCTCATTATGCTCATTAGTGATTCTGTGTAAATTCATCAAATTTCAGGAAATTTTCAACAGATCCAGATTTGCCAGATTTCTTATATAAAAAAGGTCTAAAGCCATATTTACATTTGTTGAAAATATTAAATTGGAAAAAACACACATTATTTTATTTAAACCATCTCAAATTTTCTACAGGACTTTTTCACCTTTTCACAAGCCAATTTTTCTAAACAATTGTTTTATCATAGTTCAGTTTATCATACCTTGTGGTCAGAATTTGTTAAAATTGTGTCATGTTCATTTTAGTTTCATTTTCCGAAAAGGAAATAATACTGTAATGAAACATCTTCCTGTTGACTTGATTGAGTAGAACACAGAATCGGAATTATAGGCACCTGGAACAAGAATGGCTTTTCCGGTTGCTACACAAATGTTATTTGTAATGAAAAAAATCTTATTTGGGCAACCTCGAAACTGTAACAAATTTGTTACTCCTAAACATTTACATAGTATGACCAAAAATGTTTTAGCCGAGAGTAATGGGTCCTTGGACTCTGTATGTCCACAGACCCCCGTAAAAAAAGACCAGTGATGTACTCGTCAATATCTATTTTTTTTTTATGTAAATTAACTGAGATATGGATCTAATATTCTACATTTATATTCTTCATGGTCATATACCATTTTCCGGCAAATTTGAGATGGTCAAACAGAAAGCATTTGATTAATTGTCATGGGATGACACTTATTGAAGAAGGTTACACACTGCTTGTCAAGAGAAGGAAAGAGGTCAAAAACAATGCCATTGATTCATAATCACATGTTTGATCATGTTTTTTTTTGGTTTGTGATGATGCTGAGATGACATTTTTCATCAATTTATGCGTTCAAAAACAGCTTGCTCTACTTCTTGGGCATGCTGCGGAACATTTAGGATTGTCATTGTGCATAGCCTCCTCAACCTCCAGCCACCATTGCCTTATGCACAGTCTTAATGTGCTGCCAGTGAAGTCCTTTCTATGTATCTGTGTGTGTGTGTGTACGTGTGTGTATGTTTGTGTTTATTTGTGTGTTTAAAAACGGGTGGTCCCACGTCACAGGTGCAGGCCACCACACAGCATATCAAAGTTCCACAGTTTGTTCCTCCTCCCAGACTGACACCTCGGCCCACCTTTCTACCACAGGTTCGTCTTCATGGAAACCCCTATCTCCTCCCACCTATCCTTGAGTCTCTCTCCTGTGTCACAATCCCGCTCCCTCCCCCCCTCCAGCCACTAGCACACCCAACACCTACGAAACGACACGCTAACACCTACGAAACGACACGCTAACACCTACGAAACGACACGCTAACACCATAGAAAGTACACGCTAACACCATAGAAACGACACGCTAACACCATAGAAATGACATGCTAACACCATAGAAATGACACGCTAACACCATAGAAAAGACACGCTAACACCAGAGAAATGACACGCTAACACCAGAGAAAGGACACGCTAACACCGGTCACAGTCTTTAATGAACATACGGTCACAGTCTTTAATGAACAACACTTGTGTGAGGCTGCTTAGAGGGGCCATGAGCAAAATACATAACTAGGTGCTTAAAGCAAATGATTATGACATGACAGATTTGGTTTGCAGGAACTGCGCCATTTCTATTTTACATGGAGGTCATTCAGAATGAGTCAAAGATCACAGCCCTGAAACCGGTCTGGGGCATTTTTTCCTGCTCGCAAATCTCACCTAAGAAACAGTGTTAACATATGAGCAATCCATCCCTCCTTTCAGCTAGTTTGATCAGATTTCAAAAGACATGGTGGCTCTGTCCCCATGGCTAAGAGGAATTTGTGAATATTGAGAGAAATTCTCCCTTTTGTTGCTGCTTCCTGCTTCTGTGTTTGTGTATGTGTGTGAGAGTGTGAGTGTGCTGCTTTGTCTCCTTAAGTCCCGTATCGTTCAGGGTGTAATGTCTTCTCATGTAACTATTTATTCTACCCATCCCACGCCATCCTTACACCATCCATGCTGTGTCACTGAAGTGTGATGTCTGTCTCCTCAGTAGTGCTCTGTCTGTTCACCTTCTGCCTTGGCCGCTTGACTTGATCCCTGCCTTCCTCCTGCGGCTTCCTCCCTCCGTGAACATGGCATGAGCTGTAGTGTTTGTCTTTGTCAATAGGACACGGGTCTTCTTCCACAGTGTGCAGTCTCTGACAGATGATTCCTGTGTGGATGTGGACATGGGATGATGTGGCAATCCAACATGTTTTTAGGCCAAAATAAGCAAGTGAGAAGAATAGAAATCCGGAAGAAAAACAGAATAGAAATCCCAAAGGAAGTTCCCAGTCTTCCACTGTTGACCAACAATATACACTTTATAAGGCATACAGCTCCAAAGATTCTTTTACAAGAATAGTTTTAGATTTCTTATGAAAGACATGTTTTTAAGCTCTAACATTGTCACGTGATTCTGATAGGGGTGATATGTCAAAATTAAAGTTAGTTGAGAAAATGCTCCAGAGTTAAGGTCCATGTTAAGTCTGTTAAAATGATGGGCTTAATAATATCACCATTCCTGGGGCCGACAGAAGGGGAAATCTCAGCTTACACACTTCTGAAGGTGTTTGTGAGTAGATCCAGGGCAGCTCATTGGACTGAAGCGTACTGTTATTAGGAAGCACAGGGCTCAGTGCCTGGGTCTCTGTTCTGTGTGTCCACATGAGTGGCTAAGCTGAACTGACACAGACATTCAAGTTTCTCCATTCAAGTTCCATTTGGGCCAAGAGAGATCTCAGGCCCTCCTCATTAATATCTCTTGGTTTGGCTCTGCATTTGAGCAGATTGTCAGTCTTTTTGGACGGTGTCCCTGTGTACTTAAATGACATTTGTATCAGTGTGAGTATGTGTGTGTGTTTAATGTAGGGGAGATGAAGTTAGAAAGGAGTTGGGATTTCAGGACCGCTGATTGCCAAACAGTTGAGATTTTAGCACAGATGGACCTTGGACATACAGTTTTCAACCTAACCTTGAATGTAACTAAGATTGTTTTTCCTCCACAATAACTGTGAAAGATTGCCATATCATCACAAGACTGATTTTGGATCCTGTTTGTCCAGGTTCGACCTAAACCAGCTCCACCCGCCACCACAGTGCCCATCGCTCCAGCCCCCACACACACATCCCTGGCCCCAATGCTGGCAGCGCCGCAGCTACTGCAGAGGCCTGTCATGTTGGCTACAAAACTCAGTGCTGGCTCAATGCCTGCCGCTCCTGGCCCCATCACTCAGCTACGGATCCTCAACGGCCAGTCCGGCGCTACCATCACCAAGAGCCTGACTACCACTCATCTCACAGGCATCGTCATCACCACCCCGGCAACCATTGCCCCCATCCAGCTGACCACAGCCCCTATACAACAGGCCAGCAGCATCAGCCCTGGAGCAAAGGTAAGAGCCAGAATGGGGTTCATGTAAACAAAATCTTGGTACCTCTGCCTCTGTTCCACTACTAGCTGACACAGTCAACTTTTGTTTGGAATATAACCTAACAAAATAACAAGAGGCACACCAATTCAGTAAGAGGACAGGGGTAGGCCTCATGGGCATGAAGCACACTCATGGTCTTAATCCATGATAGTTGTCTATCTACCTTATTTCCGGACTATAAAGCGCACTTAAAAGCCTTTAATTTTCTCAAAAAACGACAGTGCGCCTTATAATCCGGAGCGCTTTATATATGGATTAATTCTGGTTGTGCTTACTGACCTCAAAGCGATTTTGTGTGGTCCATGGCGCTCTGTCAAAAAAATGTAGTACGTCTTTGGTAAACTACAGAGCCGCACCCCTGCAGCATTACGGCTACTGTACCCTCGAACAGTACATTGCTTCCGACCACTGTTTGCTGGTGGCTCGGTGTTGGAAGTGCCTTCTCCAGCAAGCTTGAAATGACAACTAAAGTAATTTGCTATGGAGTAATTCTGGGAGCGTTACTCTCTATCCATTAAATAGGGAATGTATTTCACGTATGTGTAGAACCTATTTTGAATGGCTGACCTTACATAAAAAGGCAGTGAAAGAGACTGGAGGCAAACCGTACCTCTGCCTCAATGAGGGAGGCGTGTGAGAGCATATCAGCATGCTAACGTTATACTTATTAGCAGCGATGCTAGCTAACTACTATGTGTTTCAATGGATTTTTGGTCTAAGCGTTAGCAGCAACCTAACAATAATGGTCGAGAGCTTGAGTTAAGACCTACAATACTCTGCAACATTTTGAGTTATTGTGAGTTATTGTTTTTTTTTTTACGTGTTACAACTGAACAAGGTTGGGAGTTATTGTGAATACGCTCATTAACGTTTGAACAATGTTGAGAGTTATTGTGAACACGTTTAATAACGTCCGGTGCGGTTTATAAATGAAAAAAGATCAAAATAGACCATTCATTGACAGTGCACCTTATAATCCAGTGCGCCCTATAGTGCGGAACATACGGTAGTTGTCTCATGGGCATGAAGCACACTCGTGGTCTTAATCCATGATAGTTGTCTATCTAGTTGTCTCATGGGCCCCTGGGAAACAGACTCCGAGTTGCAATATGAAAATGAAAACCACAATAATGAAATTCTAAAAGGACATGGAAACAATAGTGTTTCACAAAATGTCTTTTTTCCTTGTTTAAGTAAGCAAAACCATTGAGAAATAGAATATTAAGAAGAGTAAGCTGGTGCACTGAAAGGCCTAACACAGAGAGTGCACAGGACTATTGTGAAACTATTTCGATCATGCCTTTGGAATAACGTATAAGTATGACATACCCATATGACATACATATTACCTACACAAGTCTAGAGGTTTTTGACATTTTTAGGTGATTATTGCATTCGTGTCTGTTCACAATCAAAACCTCTCCTCTCTCTGAATCTTTCTGTTGTCTAGGTTGAGGTCATTCACGAACCAAACAGATCACAGAGGGTGACCACTTCCCCTTCCTCTGTCCCTGTCCCTGTCCCTGTCTCGATGCCTTCCCATCCTCCACCCCCTAAACAGGAGGAGAGTCCAGAGGTATACCACTTCACAGCCCTCATGCTGAATTATATGGCTAATGAGATGATAATAAACTAAAATCACTGTTTGTCCCTCATTTTAGAAACTTGCCTTCATGGTGTCCCTTGGCCTAGTAACACATGACCATTTAGAGGGTAAGCAGAGTAGTTTTGTTCTTGTATGTTTCCTAAATACAATTTAGTTCGTCAACTATTTGATCTTGTTTACTTGTGTCAGGATAAGCAGCATATCAGTTGATCTGTCTGTCAGTCTTACGTCACGTCGTTTTTCCATATGAACATGTTGCATAGCTTTGCTCAGCTTAGTCCATTGACTTAGTCTAGATTTGCCGTGTATTGGATATTTCCATATATTAAGGTCTGCTTACTTGAGGGTGTGTCTTTAAGTAAGGCATAAAGGCTGCCGAGGTGTCTTGACATACAAAAATATTCGACGATGTGCAGGCAAAGAACTCCACGACACAAAGCATAACATTGGTATCCTCAGTTTATACCTCAGTTGTCATACATGTATTTAGGTATGTATAACATTACACCACAAACAAAACATTTTGTTCAGTCTTAAAAGAAACCAACATGTTTCGTTTCCAGACTAGTATTTCTTTCTTTACAGAGGTTAAAACTGATTCCTTTATTTCTTAGCCTGAATCTTTGCTGACATTCTATGTGGGCTAGCTTGCAAGCTTGCTAGTTCTCCAAATAACAATATTAGTTAACCATGGAATATAGCAGGTGTGAACCCCCTAAAAAACATGTATTTTTTGTTAATTTAATGTCTGCCTAAACATTTTCTCTGCGGTAGAAATATTGAATGGGGAGTTTACTATCGCAATCACCACGTTTGGTCCTGCTAAGGAGAGGGTCCATAATGACTGCGACGCAGTTTTGTGGGGTACAAATTGTAATAGAAATGCACATTGGCTCAGCACAGCCTGGCGTGACGCGGCCAAAAGTGCCCCTGGCAAAATCCTGTCTGATTGTCATATTTTTTTTTCCATATGTGTTCCTCCAGAGATTCAGAGTCGGAGACAAGAGCGAAAGCGGCGAACCACGGCAAACCCTGTGTACAGTGGGGCTGTGTTTGAGCCCGAGGTACAGAGCCACTCCGCTCTCCTCTTGCATACTGCCTGAGGCCAGGCTCAGCACCTTTACGAATACAAACCCATGAAATTCAAACACAAGGGAGTGTTATTGATGATGCCCTAAGACACTGTAAAGTCTTGAGGTCTTAGACATGGAAGTGGTGCCTTTCTGAGTGCCAACTATCTTAAGTTGTTAGAATGTAGCATGTACACAGTGGGCTCAAACTATACACACTCCCCTCACGCTAGATTCAGTGCATAATCATTCTTCCCTGATGAATTGCTGGCATGATTTAAAGATCAGTACATCTCAGTGTGTTTATCTAAAGTGTAAAAAATTATGTAAAAACCACTTTCCTAAAGGAAGCTGTTCGGGAACTTAACGATTCTTTCTGTTCTCAGCGCAAGAAGACAGCTGTGACCTACCTGAACACCCCTCTCCATCAAGGCACCAGAAAGCGAGGTCAGTCTGAGTAGGGTTCTGCCTATCTCTCGTAAAGAAGCCTGATAGCATGTCTATCAGTGGAGACATGCTGACACTAAACTCTAATAGCATAGACTAGTGATGCACCAGAACAGATTCTTTAACATTATTTAATGCATACTATGCACACATTCATGTTGTAAATGCAAAAGTGCAAAACAGAAGTACTTCAGCCGTGCTCTGTCAAGATATGGTAAGTGTATCTTAGATCAATGATCAGATAACAACTATTGGAATAATGTTATATGCTGTTTGTCTATTTTATGGTCATAAATGTTGTGTGGTTTGTTTGCCCCAAGTGTGAGCCAAAAGTTCTTGCATGTGCTCTAATACTTAATACTAATGCTTGCTTACTATGAACACTGATATCAAAATACACCAGGGGTTTTCAACTGGTTTTGTCCCAGGGACCACCATTCTAACTAGAAAGTAATTTGCGGCCCACTGATGTGCCTGCACGCACGCGCGTGCGTGTGTGTACGCCCCCTCCCCCCGCACAGATATTCTGCCTATAACATTTAAATATGTGAAATTATCAGGGTACATCGCTAGCCACCGCCACGCCCCCTCCCCCTGCACAGATATTCTACCTTTAACACTTAAATATGTGCAGTTATAACGGTAGATCACTAACAGCCGTCGCCACGCCCCCTCCCCCCGCGCACATGTTCTGCATGTAGCACTTGTCAGTGTAATCTGGAAATGTGTTGAAATATCAAAGCGAATTCATAAAAATTCAATAGTGAAATGATCAACATAGACTCATGTCCTGGACCCCCTGCAATGCGGCCACGGACCCCTGGTTGAAAATCTTGAAATACACTTACCAATTTAAAAAGTTTATATTATTACAACTTTTCATATTGTACAATGGCAAATTTTTTGTGTATTTTACTAGTTTAGTAAAGAACTGCGCCCACTTCAGGCGTAATTTCTACGCAATATGCGGGTAAAGACACGGAACGTTATTTACAAACGCTGCGCACTTGGGTGAAACCGCAGATTGCCCGATGCTGAAGCGGATAGAGGCAAGTTGCGCTTCCCGTCTTATGCATAAATGAATGGAGGGTATAAGGGAGAATGGGTGTTCGCCTCAAAGAGATGCGTAAAGGGCGCCTAATTATGTATTCCGTGGTATTTCCTAAGACTGCCTGTCGAGAGCGCGTCTCTAATTTGTGGGAGAATTCTCCGCCTCATAAAAGCAGGTCTAAACCAGGTCTGTTCCATTTGTAACGAAACAAGAAGTGTTTTAGCATGAAGTATCAGCTGCTAAATGAAAACTATGAGCATGCGAGAAATTTGACGCAATTCATTTAAAAACATAAAAAATACGAACATCAGGGTTTTGGGTGGGGATACAGGTGAAAATATAACAGAAATGTTATTTGTTTATATTTGATATATCTTTTAATATAGGCATATAAAAGATTGTCCCACACGCTAGCTGTCCGGCCAGGTCTTACCTAAAATCGCCGTTCCTTGTAGGGTTTAAACCGTCTTCTTTGCCTTTTCCCCCCATCGAATTTTTTTTTTAGTGTGGATGGAAGGGCTAATATTAATGAGTTTCTATATTTACCTGGGTTAGTGTGGACGAGTTCTAAGTTTGCTGTAACCTCATGAACCAAAAGCTCTAATTCTAATTCTAATTCTTACTCATCATCCATGGCGGCAGGAACATGCAGCCCATTCTCCCCTATTTTAGCGGCATGCTAATAACACAAGAGGGCGGAGTAAGGCGGTGATAACGCGACAAGGTTCTTGTTTGATAAATACTACACTAAATGCGGAAACACATTTTGCGCCGTATGCAGTTTGCCAAAGGCACTAATTACGCTGAGGTCGCAAATGTACGCAAATGAGGCCCTCAGTGTTTAGTTAAACATTTTTTTTTAACTTTTTTGTACCCTTCATAAGGCACCCATCCCCCTTTTGTCCTCTGCCAGTTAGACTCCCTGTCATGATCTTATCAAACTGTGGTCTGACTTATACATATTGCCTGACTGTTTTGTCTTTTCGGACTATCCAGAGGCCCACACTGAGGGCCTGATTTACTAACAGGATTGCGCCCATTTCTGGCGTAAAATAGCGGTCGTAAACATAAAACGGTATTTACTAAGGGGGCAGAGTCGCATATTAACGCTTTGGGGGTGTGTACCTGCCAACAAGTGGGATGGCACGAAACTTGGGCGGTAACGTGGGCGTAAAGCGCTATTTAATGGGAGGAGTGCGCCTAATGATGTATTGCGTGGAATTGACTAAACTGCCTGGCGAGCGCACGTCCCTGTTTGCGGGCTAAATTCTCCGCCTCATAAAAGCACGTATTAACAGGAAGCGCATTTTCATTGAGTCTGAAAATTGATATGCCAGCAGTTATAAGAGCAAGGAGAAGACAGAGACAGCGCACAGAAATATTTTTTTCAACACATTTTCAGTAAAGCGAACCACAAATCATTAGACGGTACAGGTTAACCAGCCACGCAATACTTCAATTACTGGACCAGATCAGAGAGACATCCAACCCTCCACCCTACAATCACATTCCATTCCATCAGTTGTTAAAACTAATTTGCAAATATTGGCCTCCGGATAATTTCAACCAGTTTGTGGAAAAGTGAATTCCCCTTTCCACCGTCAACATTAACATTGACTTATAACTCACGTTGTCCCGCAGACACGGGAGAAAGACACTTCACTCTCGTTGCCCGCAGGAGCGAGAGAGAGAGAGAGAGAGAGAGAGAGAGAGAGAGAGAGAGAGAGAGAGAGAGAGAGAGAGAGAGAGAGAGAGAGAGAGAGAGAGAGAGAGAGAGAGAGAGAGAGAGAGAGAGAGAGAGAGAGAGAGAGAGAGAGAGAGAGAGAGAGAGAGAGAGAGAGAGAGAGAGAGAGAGAGAGAGAGAGAGAGAGAGAGAGAGAGAGGCATTGAACTCGCGCGCACACACACACACACACACACACACACACACACACACACACCGACAGAGCCATGACTATAGCTACCCATACAATGCCGCGAGTTCGGCTCTGAACGCACTTTGTGGACTTTGAAATCGCAAACTTTCGGAACCATTGATTGCACCCACGTCCATATATATTGTAGTGAACCCATGTCCCTTGTAGAAATTATTAATCTCGCCATGTACACATCTATATTGTTATAATAGACAGTTTATGCATTAATGCCACCAATAGCATATTCTTTATAATCGTGTTCTTTTAAACATCTCGCTGTAGGTGATGGCGGGCAGAACAACAATATAGCAGCGCACACATTGAATCAGGTTCAGTGATTGAGCGAACGTGAACCAATATATATCTCCTTCTCGCTGAACCTTCATTTTCTCTTCCTAAATAAATACCACTGAAAATGCGCAAAAACGCCGTGCGTTAATGTGCGACAGCAGTTTAAGCAGCGGTCGCAGTGTTAGTAAATCAGGCCCTATATAGGGCGGAGTAAACACAGATTGCCCAGCGTGATCTGGTTTGATAAATACCAAGTAAAATGCGCAAAAACACAGTGCGTTAATTTGAGAACGCAGATTAAGCAGCGCTCGCATATTAGTAAATCAGGCCCTGAGTATGCCCTCAAGTATGTCTCTCTTAGGTGCCTGTTAGGCCTGCCAAATACAATCTGGTGTAACTAGTAGGTTGTTATGTAATGTTCTTAGCAGCTATTGTTTTCTTTTTGTAGAAGTCTAAGAGGTCACTCCTCTCTCGTGTGTTTGACTGAAATTAATTTTGAGTGAGAGTATTTGACACAGTCATTATATAAAAAAAGATTAAACATAGTCTTTCAATTTTGGAAAATGTTTCTAATATGCAGTAACAAAACTAGTGATTTAAGCAATGGACAGTCAAGATATTATAAAATCTAAATCTAAAAATAAACTTTTGTAAAAGATTGGAAAACCCTTATCTATCATACACTATCAGATCAGCAGAAATTGCTAACCCATCAAAGTAACTGCGTGTTTGATTTTTCATTTTTAGTATGTATGACAAGAATTTGGTCAAAAGTAGACGATTCAATTTTCTTTCAGTCTGATATTCTGAATATGCCAATAGTCCTCCTCAAACTTTCTGAGGGTGGAGACCTGAGTTTTACTATATGTTTCTGGCTGTTACTGGTCATGACAGCAACTCTGCCTTCCCTGTCCTTTAACCCTGTTCTCCCTACTCACCTAATGCTTACCTAATATCTGCTTCGCCTCCCTTCTCCGTGCTAGCCAATGAGGACTCCTTGTCAAAGGTATGTCAGACAAATATTTGCTTTTCTGTTCCCCTGCTTCCTTTTTTGTTTTCCCTTTTTTGTTTT
Source organism: Sprattus sprattus (assembly GCF_963457725.1). NCBI lineage: Eukaryota > Metazoa > Chordata > Actinopteri > Clupeiformes > Clupeidae > Sprattus > Sprattus sprattus. The sequence continues at coordinate 22,109,003 of NC_137927.1, forward strand.
GGTTTTTTGTCCCGTCTGTCTCATCTCATTCAGGTCGCCCTCCCAAATACAGCACTGTGTCGGAGTTGAGCCTTCATCCCCCCGCCACCCCCACCGGCAGCCACTTGGCCCCTCAGGCCCCCAGGGGCCCCGACTCCGGGGGCCCTCCTTTACCCGTCCACCCACACACTCTTCCTCTGCCAAACCCCAGCTCTGGGGATGTAAGTAGCTGCCAAAGACTCCATGGCAAACTAGATCCAAGAGGAAGCGCACACATTTCACATAGCTCATTACTGCCAGCCCCCCCCAGTGACCAGCCATCTTATGTGTGTCTATGGGATCCACCATGGAGGTAGTCCAGTGTGGCTTGATGGATCACGCTGGCCTCAGAACACACTGCACAGTAATAGATAGCCTCCTTTGAAGAAATGCACCTCAATTCCATAACATACCTCATTCATCACTCTTTGTCCTTTTATGTTTTGAAGTTGTCCATGGCCTTACAAAGTGAACAGTTCCCTTTTCCCTCCTTGCCTCCTGGTACTTCCCCGTGTTAGGGTTGTTTATTTGCATTCTTGCAAGTTTGGAGAGCAGTGTTGCCCACTTCTTCTATTGGCCATTTTAGAGCAAAGCCAGCTTAACGGTAAGCACCAGTGTCAGTGGGCAAGGAAACACGTCCACTACCAGCTTATTTGTTGTGCAGATTCACAGCAAGTATTTCTTAGTTCTTGGGAAGCCTCATTTTGTAGGTTACTGTCAGAGAGATAGTTCAAAGAGAAGCAAATCCCAGAGCCCACTCCCCTGTTACCTTCACTGTAACTGGCAGAGCATCAAGCAGCTATGATACTGATTGGTGCAATTCTTCCTGACAGGGAGATATCCATGAGGACTTCTGCACTGTGTGCAGACGCAGTGGTCAGTTGCTTATGTGTGATACATGCTCACGTGTCTTTCATCTGGACTGCCTGGATCCACCCCTGAAAACCGTTCCCAAGGGCATGTGGATTTGCCCAAAATGTCAAGATCAGGTAATTGCCTACTCCTTTAAGAGCCAGTGGCCTATATTCAGGGGTGAGGTGGCACAAGCAGTGACAGTTTATGAAGCCCAGCACCAGAACTGTAGCAGGCATCCCTTTTGAAGGCTGTTCCCTACTTTGTAAGTTCAGATGTGTCTTCTGTTTTGGACATCCATGCTTCATTTTTTTTTTTTTTGTATTTTTAGTCAAAATTACATTTTCACTGTTACATTAAGTTTGTGTCTGTGTGGTTTGAATGACTGTTCAAGACAGTTGTCCATAAAAAGTGACTTGTGGGTAAGAAAAAAAGGAAGGTTTGTACATTCCAATATGGCATCAGGTTTGTATTTACCATGTATCTACCTTGATATATATGTATATAATATATATAATATTCATAAACGGAATCAAGTTGTTTATGCTGCTGTCCTTCCTAATGTTGGGGTAATGTTACAGGGAGCTTACTGGTGTTCTCTGTGTTTGGCATCTTAGATATTGAAGAAAGAGGAGGCAATCGCATGGCCTGGAACACTGGCCATTGTTCATTCGTATATAGCATACAAAGAAGGTGAGATATCTCTTTAAAAGCACACCTTTTGGAACATCGATGGACAGTAGTTGTTTAAATGTTCGATACTCAGTGTTAAATACATTTCATGTCTAAACAATGGTTCCATATGTGCGTACATACTACATAGTACTATAGTACTATCAGGGGTGGAGATCTCATTTCATTGTAGGAGGGGACAATACATGGTAACATTTCAGAGAGTTATTCCTAATTCCGGGGGGGGGGGGGGGGGGGGGCTTTCACGAGAGCTAGCATAAACTGCTAAATACTTTATTCTCTTATCACATTAACAAACAGAAATTCAAAGTGATTTTTGAATAATCTAAACGGCATTAAATGCACTAACACGAAATATCTACTCACAGACAAAGAATGTCCAAAGTTCAAGAGAACTTGATGCTCAAAATACATTCTAAAACAGCTCACGGATGACCTTCTGATTACTATACGACCTCTCTACCTCCTGCACCACTGTCTCCCAATGTCGGTAATACCAGCATTGTTCATGGACCGCAGGAAAAAATGACATTAATTTACCTTCAGTTAATTTAACTAATCTGGAGAGGCACTGAGATGTAGACCTACGTTTATTAACTAGCATTAACCTGCCCCTGACAGAACAGTGTCCTAACTGTCTAGCTAGCTATCGTAAGGGTGTTAATTACCGGCATGCGTGTGTTATCGGCAAACGTTCATATTGTCAATCCATTATTAAACTTATGTTTACTTGTTCATATCGATTGGCACTTCGTAAATGGAGTTTAGAAAAACGTCTTCTTTACTAACTACTTACTAACCGAGAGTGAGGTCATGCCAGGAAATATCAGACTGAAGCTGCAAAGGCTCAGTCTGATATTTCCTGGAAGGACCGAACGGTCGAGGTAAGTAAGTTGTTTATTATATGGCATTTTTAGCTCCTTTCATTTTGTAAATGAAAAAATGGTAATTGTAAATAGAAAATATGTCGTTTTATTCAGCTCTCAAGTCTTCTCACGACACAGTGTGTTTCAGGTGTTGCCTAGCAAACAATTACTTGCTAACTTCAAGTTACAATGATCAATAGAAAACGGGCAATGGCTTTAACTTAAAGTGCACCAAATGTGATTCAAACTATAGTAGTCTAGTCTTCATCATCACTTTCAATAACACATTTTCGCTGCTTCTGAATTGTACTGACTTGTACTAAGCCCTATAAAGTATTACCCGCTATCACAATGTCCGCGAGTTCTTGAGTCTTTATTCTTCGACTGTTATCAACTGTCATGGTACATTCAACTGGTTTCGGATTCACAGATAATTTCATAATAGGAGTCCTGATTCTATCAGTACTAAACATTACATGAATTTCCTCATGGCTGTTGATGTCTATAAATATCGCTAATTTTTAAGATGACGTCATTGGAGGGAAATAATAATACTTAAGACCGGCAGAATAACCGTGCAGGGCTGAGGAGAGTTGGAGAGTGTTGAACAGCTCTTCAGCACCAAACTGCAAAATTAAACTTCGCTAAAGAACATTAAAAAAAGCCTGATTAATATTGGGAGCACATTCAATATGTTTGCTTCAGATGCAGTCTGACCAGGACTACCACAGTGAATGCATAATCCCAACAGTGAAGCACGGAGGTGGGAGTGTGATGATATGGGGTTGCATGGGTGCAAAAGATATTTGGGAGATTGCATTTAAATCTCCCAAATATCTTTATAGATGGCCTCACAAATACCTGTGGATATACATACATATTGGCTGACAACATGACTCCCAGTCTCAAGAAGCTTGGCAGAAAAGGAATATTCCAGCATGATAACAATCAAAAGCACACTGCCAGAATCGGCCAAGAGTTTCTAACGGGGAAAAAAAAATGTCAACTTGACCGGGCCAAGTATGTCGCCAGACTTGAATCCAATAGACACCTTTGGGGTATTTTTAAAGAGAAAGGTAGAGCAACACAACCCCCTCCAGCAAAGAGCAGCTGAAAAATAATGTCTGAAGAATCGCAAAACATCTCTCCAGAAACACTGGTCCCCTCCATGTGGGAAGGATTGAGTCCGTCAACAAAGATAAAGGTCGACATACAAAGAATAGAAAAAAGATATTAATCTCAGTAATGTTAGGAGTACTGACATTTGTTGCATTGACCTGTATTTTTACTATGAATTAGTTTTACATTTTTTCATTTTAAGTGCAAACACCCTACTGTTCAACTTAGAAGTTACGCAGTTACTGTAAGGGCCAAGGGGCTCACAAATAATTTTGAATATATTTTCTGTTTTTCTAACAGCGAAAGAGGAGGAGAAACTGAAACTGGTGAAGTGGAGTGAGGAGCTAAAGCAAGACAGGGAGCAGCTCGAACAAAGAGTCAAACAACTGAGCAACTCAATAACAGTAAGACTTAAAAACTAGTCATCATGTTCTGTATTTCTATACATTCAAGTCGTTTTTGTGTAATTTGATTTGTTTATTAGCTGATATTTGCACAGAGACAAACTAGGTAAACACTAGGACATGCTATTTTTGTCTAGTATTTGTCTATTTATAATATGTCAGTGCTTTTCAATCCATTACCAGACAGACAGTAACTATGTGCCTTATTTATGAGTAAGCTCTGTCTCTGACCTTTCCCAAAAGAAATGCATGGAGACCAAGAACACAGTGCTTGCTCGACAAAAGGACATGCAGGTGTCTCTGGAGAAAGTCAAGGATCTGGTACGCCTCATCCATGGCCTCTGTCTCCCGCCCCTTCCTGATGCACCATCCAACACCAATGGCATCGCTAACGGTGAGACAGACCAGCCCCGCTCCAAGCACACAGACTGTGGGAGCCTCACTGATAACATCAATGGCAACAATAACAGCAAGGACATCTTAAAGAATAATGAAACAGATGAGACGGTGGAGCCAGAGGAGCAAGAGGAGCAGGAGGCACAGGAGGCGCAGGAAGTGCACGTGGAGCAGGAGGAGCAAGAGGCACAGGAGGAGCCGGAGGAGCCGGAGGATCTCCACAACAGCACTGGCAACAGCAGTAACCTCAGCACAGCCCCTGAGCCCCCTCAGCCCCAGGCAATGCCCCCTATACATGTGGAGGGAGCCAAATAACACCTCGCCATTTATGGACAGCTGTGAAATACCCGTCTGGGAAACCCATTCAGCGCCTTTATAAGGTGTCCAAAGTTGCCAATCAAAGTACAGTTTCTTTTTTTCATCTGTCATTGAAATGTCTCTGAGGATGAGTTTCCTGACTGCCAGTCAGGAAACAGAGGGTTTTGTCCAGTACCAGCAGTATGCCAATTCAAGGTCTAAGACCATCAGTGTAAAGGATGATCATAATGACTCTAATGAACAATGATAGTAATAATAATAGTAATAAAGGGTTAAAACATCACACCAATGTGTGCCTGCAACAGTCGCCGTAGCGCCTCTTTATAGGGGATGGTTCCTTAGGGTGTATTGGTCTGCAGTTCCGCAAGAAGTGATTGGTGAGAGATATCTAAATGCCCATCTAAAGAGGCTCTTCACCAACCTCTCTCCACCATTCTGAAACCAAAACCACAGCTCTGGAGCAGTCATGAAGCAAGCTACTCTTCAGTGTTGGTCTCCTGTTTCTTTCATAACTGTGATGCTCTTGCAAGCATTCGTGAGTCTTACCACTGACTCGCCATACATGTCCTGTTCCTCCTACATTTAGTGGTGATGACAACCTCCCCCAAACACTCATATTTCCAAGTTTGCTGAAAGTGACCCCATCCCAATTATCTGAGGGCTAGTGGGATTCTGACCCACAGCAGTGGTCTGTGTTCTTCAGATACATGCCATAGTTAGCTCTTGGTCAGTATTTTGGATGTGTGTGGTCACATGCCAGTGGACTTCCTTTGGCCTTGGTTGGGATTCATTTGCTCATCTCTTTTCCATTGTAAAGCACCAATGACAGGAAATGTTGTAGAAGGTGCTCTCAAGGCAGCGGAACTGCATGGGTACAAGAGGTGACGAGAATTGATAGGTGAAGATGATTTGGATGCTGTACATTTGTGCAGATCTCATCTCAGGCGCTTGCCCAACTCACACCCGACTGCTAAGCAAAGAGCAGATTGTCCCAGTGCAGCTTTCACTGAAGATGAGCAGGTTTAGTTCATCATTCTGTTTTGGAGGGGGCACTCTAGGCTCTAGGCTTTTGTTCAAACGTTTGAAGTTATAGGTAAAGAGAGAACAATGATTTATTATTTTTTACATAATATGTGGGGGAAAATATTCAGGTCTTCCTAGTGCTGAAATGTTAAGGTACAAATATTTACAAGTGCATTTCTGTTTCATAAAACAATGATTTCTAATTTAAGTGTTAGGACTGGAAACATTCTGTAAATATATTTTCTTTATTTTTTTAAGATTAACTTTGCATATAATTTGTTGAACTGCCAAATGTTTTTTTAATCCAAATATAGCAGGGAAATGTCTTCTTAAGTTGTAAACATAATGTACCTAAAGTTACATGTGCATAACCAAGAACATCTGTAACAGGTACGACTTCTTTAAGACTTGACCCTAGGAGTGAAGAAGAAGTGAGCTGCAGAGAAAAACTATCAGAGAGAACAGCTATAAGAGAGGTGAAATCACTATGGTTACTATAGATGTGACAGTTTGGATTTGCCAACTGCAGTCAGCGATATACTGTATTGTCCTAGCTAGCATATGGTGACAAATAGAAAACTGTCCCATTGAACTTCCTACATTTCCACATTATGCACACTGATCTCAAATTTATTATTAAATCAATATTGGTCAGATGTCATTAACACTGACGTAGCATCTTAAGGGCTTTCTTTGTTGTTTTTGTTTCTCAGTTGCAGTGGTATCTTATATCTGAAAGAGCGATTAGGATCCCTAGAAGCACAAGTGTGATGAATTAACAGTCACAAAATAATATGCTGGTGCAGTACTCAATTTGGAGTATTGTTTTGTATATTCCCATATTATCTTTAGTGCACCTGGATAAAACCCAAACTCCTGGTCTCTCATCTGGGGCCTATGACCTCCACATCATGATACAAAATGGTGTGGTGAACACTGGACTACCAGAGCCTAAAAATTAAATTTGTAATGAATTCTTTGTGAATGACATTTGTTCTTGATTCGCCTGTTTGTCTTATGTAAAGGTCACTGCTGGTGGTTTCCCTCGTGACCTTCTCCATCATCTCCATGTGTCTTCTCCTTAATGAAAGACAAATGACTAAGTGTACTAGAGAGCACAAAAGTATACTCATGTTGTCCTGACGGGGCAATATGATACTCATCTCAAAGGTCAAAGGTCAGCAGGCAAGCACGAGTTAGGACCCATGTTGTTTTCATGTATTCTGTCTTGTATTTTATATGTGCACACTGCCGTGCTCACCCATTCTTTTTGGCCTTGGTAGCATTAGTCAACTCTTTTATTGCGACTGCCTTAAGAAATAGTCTTCATCGTTTGTTTTCCAAAAGTGGTGTGTTTGGTTCATGTATTGTTGGTCTTTACTTTTCATTGTCTTAAAGAATGTTTGTGTATGGTGTATCTCTTCATCAAAATAATCCTCCTTTGCTTAGAATACAGATGATCATAGGGGGAGGGGAGGGGTGGGCATGGGGACTGCCTGCTTTTGTCTAATGATGAAGTATAGTGTGGGGTCAGTGCCTAAATATGTGTTCTGTGCTTGATTTTGGAGTGCTCTATGTGTCAGTCCTGGGTGTGATAAAGAGAATATTACATTGAACAGTTGCAGATAAGCCACATTACTTTTCAATTCTGTCTTACCACAACTTTATTTGTAAATATACAGTACTACAGCACTTTCAAAACCTTATTAGTATTATTATATTATTTTCAGAACAGTTGCTTTATTTCTCCTTTGTACCCTTTTTATTTATTACAGAAGTAAGACCACAGTATTTACAATCCCTTGTAGAAAAATTGTTCTGAGAACTGTTAATATGTTTTCAGTTTGATCGGAGTTGAAACAAAAATAACAATTTCTATGACCCTGACAGAATTAGGGTTGGTTTGTTGAAGCCAAGTGTAATAATTCAAACAGTTGAAAAAGTTAATAGTGGACAAATAAAATCAAAAGAGATATCTTCAAAATATAATTGGTATGCAAGATATTTCAGGGCTGTTGTCAGCTTTGGGCTTTCATATTTTTTTTATGTGTGTATTTATTTCGTTTTTTTTTTTTTTATTGATTTCCGCTTGCAAATGGTCAATGTGCATTTCAGCTTTGCTTCTCCATGTGCTGCAATGTCAAAGCACTGGTACCTCTGAATAAGATAGTATGTGACTTATTTGAGACCAATTTTTAAAGACATAGTGACGTGAACATAGCAAAACAAAAAAAGCCACCACCAGGACCTTAATATAATATGTAGTATATAAATATGACACATTAAACATTGACTATTGTGGAGTTTACAGTCATGCTAAATTTATTTCAGTCATGTCTCAAGGCAAATACTATTATGAATGTTATTCGTCAGATATTTGTTAAACAGACTTATATGGTGAAGTGCACCATTTAAATGAAGAAGTATATATTTGTCCCCTAACCCAGCATACCCAAAGAATATGTCCATGCCCATTCAGTCTCACATGAATATGCACCAGCAAAATAATAGTAATAATATTTGATCCAATGACAGCTTGCAATGGTTTTATTTTTTATTTTCTATGGCTGCAAAGATTGTGTTGTAAATGAAAGTGCCCACAGTTATTTATGGATTATCCATTATACTGAAACAGGGAAGAAGATACTTGTACCTTGACTATTCTATTGAAATGGAGTTGCCTCAGTTGCAGAATAATAACTGGAACAGATACCCAGACCTTGCCTAATGAATACAGAAATTAGGGTTCAGTGCTAAATCAGGAAAACAATTCTGAATTTGTTTGGTTGAATTAAAAACAGGGTTAACAGTGTTAACACAAGTAGTTGAACATATGGCTCTTTGTGTGTCTTAAATAAAACAAAATACTGTTATCTTCAGGTTCAAATTAAAAGCAAGAGTGGGGCAAACAATTCAGACTTGTTATTGTGGTATATATGTTCCTACCAGTTCCATATCAAACACACTTGCCCTTTTTAGAGGAAGTTGATAAACCATATAAATAGAGCTCTGCACTTGCTGTAAACTAGTAGGTCAACAGATGATTCTGACCCACTGTTTGTTGTCTGTTTTCTTCCCTATTCACAACAGTGCATTACAATCTGCAACATATGTTGTTTATTGAACTGTTTTTTTTTCTCATAAGTAATCTAAACACAACTGTGACCTTTATTCTGCACCAACAGCATTCATATCAAGACTTTTTGGTAATATTGATTACCTCCTCCCATTGGATGTTGTGGTAAGAGTTCTTTATGGTATGGTAAAGTTCTGGTACTTCCTCTTTGGTTCTTTGTTTGGCGTAGAGATACAGAAACAAGAAGAGGTATGCTTGATGTGCTGCAAACTTTGGAAATTATTTATGACACAATCTACATATTCTCTTGTAAAAAAAAGTTAATTGTATTTTTCATGGGGTTTGAAATACTATCACTTTTTGTTTTCACAACGTATATGTTATCAACCCTTTGTCACGTTCTGTTGTCATCCTGTGTTATACCAGATGTTTGTGAGTTTCTTTACCTCTTTCATGTATTTGAGACTCTGTTGTGATCAATTATTTGAATGCAGTGTTTACCTGACGTTCTAGCAGAGCATCAAAAGAAGTGGGGATTTTAGGAGCATTTGATCAATTTGTATTTATTTATTTTACCATTTTTGCAATTAAAATGACAAAGTGACACTTTGTGCTCTTATTTGACTACCCTCTGCACATATTTCACACGAACAGGTTTTATATCTAATGTGGTCGTACTGTAGTCTACATTACAGCAAAAATGTAGTTTTTGAAGCACATTAGCAGTAATAATATAGTGTATAGCAATAAAGGAAACATTACATTTTGAAATATGTAATTGTAATATTTAATTTAGTTCTGTAATCATAGAATTGTTATTCTAGGATTAAAGACAAACACCCTCATCATTTGAAATATTGACCTGAATTTCAGAAAATAACTGGAACAAATATCATATGATAAATCAAATCTGTGCAGACTTCAGCTCAAAGGCTGTATTGCAAGTCAAACGTATGTTTATATAATTGGCACCTACTCATTCATAACTTAAAAAAGTGATGAAAGTAAAATGGGAGTACAGTATACTGCCGTATAGAAATGTGAAAACTGGCAATTCAAAATGGAAAGACGGCACAGTCACAGCTATGATGCTCCACTCCAACAAATATACTTAGTAGGATTACTGTTAATTTCTTTTGACTAGAAAATCGTATATTTTGAAAGCAGTTGCTCTGCCAACCCATTACATTCAGCTAGCAGAGCAGCTGGAGTATTCTTATGTTGCAGTTGGATATTTTAAAAGATGCACTTAATAATGGTTTAGCCGCACCCACACAGTCTCAGAGACGTCTGTCAGTAATGCCGCCTGAAAACTGAACCGCTCTCCAAAGAGAAGGAGGCCTTCTCAGCAGTCTGCAGCAATATTCCCCCTTCCCTCTTCCTATGCTGTTCCTCTCAGACATAAGGTGAAATGTCTTCATGTTGTGTCTGCAGAGGTCACCACTGCATGGTCTTGCTGCGCGTGAGCTTATTCTTGAGTGCATGCCTCATCTGGAGCATACGTGAACGTTTATCCATGGCAAGCAGGTGTTTGTTGAACTCCACACGAACCTCTCGAACCAGCTGCCACACGGCCGTCTCCACAGCAGCGGCGCTCTCTGCCACAGACAACTCAAAGAAGCTGCATCTGCATGGAACATTGAGACACCTGTAGCTTCACAAAAGTCAAAGTTATCTCTGATGCAGAGTTGTGTAGGAGGATGACAATAAACCACACTGTAAATACTAAAAGGAACTTCAAATTAAACAAATTTGTTGACGTAACACAAGTTATAATTACTTCAAAAGAGAATAAAACACAATTTACTCATTTAGTTGTTGTTTTACAATGCATCATGGATACAGAGTCATTTACAGCAAGTTTTTACTAATAATGTACAAATACAAGCCATTTGGGATTTCTCACAAATTCTCACTTTCTACAGTTATGAATGTAACTATGGATCAGTGAGAACAAAGGATGTCTGTCACTATGGTATTAATAGAATGATAAGCTTTGTTCCGCAAAGTCTCGAGACCTTGTAAACCAAGTCATGACCCCGGGAAGAAGAACTTCCACACTATAAAGGCTTGGTTACCTCGCGGCTAGTTCTATGACCTTGGGCACCTAGGTCATAGAACTAGCCGCCATGTCATAACGACAAGAAAAGTGACAGTCATCATTCAGTGTCACAGATCCATAGTTAGATTAATAACTTACGACCTATTTCGAAAGGTCACTACAGTCTGAATAGGATGGCTCATACCAAAAGGGTTGTGAGGAACAGAAGAAATTGTCCAAACCTCGCTAGGCAACCGAACAGCAGTGCTTACTGGTGTTGAACAGGTTACATTAACTCAAATGTACATGGTGTAGAGTAGACCATGATGCTGCCGCACAAATGTCTCCCAAGGGAGCTCCTTTCAGTGCAGTAGCTGCACTTATGATTGAGTGGGCTCTTATCCCTATAGAAACTGCACTTCTGATTGAGTGGACTCTTATCCCTATAGAAAATGGAACCACATAAGCATAGGAAATGACATCAACCAACCAATGTGACAAGACAACCTAGCTAGTTTTGCCTTACAAAAGCAGACATAAAGCTGAGAATGACAGTTTCTTAGAGGTTGAGTATGAGTTACATAGGTACACAATGCCCTAAACGGACACTGGATGAGCAACTCCTCCAACTCTGCCTGCAAGGAGGAAGAGGATTGAAACTAACTAACTACAGAGAGAGCACACACCTCTCCAACCCATTTAGCAGAGCAGAGAGCCACAAGTGAAGCTGTCTTGAGAGACAGAGCTTTCAAGTCTACATTAGCAATGGCTCATATAAGGCCTTAGTGAGACACTTCAATACAAGTCCCACCTTGGTGCCTGCAAGGTATGGCTTGGACAAAAGCGGCAGGCTCCCTTCAGAAACGGACTCACTTAAGGATGCCGACCCAATGGCAGGCCATCTGTTCTAGGGGTGGGGGGAAAAATCGATTATTCTAAAACGATTATCTCTCGATTCAGAAAAGTTCATAATCGATTGTTTTTTTTTTTTTTTTACACATCCATTTTATGTTGAAATGCAAGCTGCATCGACTATTGGATTGTTCATAGAAAGTCAAAATAGTGACAAGGAAAAGCTTTTTCTCTAATAAAAAATAGAGAAGGTAATTCATCTGTTGATTTTCTTTAATTATCAAACACAAAGTAGGAAGTGTAGCAAAGACTCTGAGTAGCAAACTCGAATGTTTTAAAAGTCGAAATGGATTGATAATCGTTTTATCGGTTTAGAATTGATAATCGTTTTTTTTACACATCCATTTTATGTTGAAATGCAATTATCGATTGATTATCGATTATCAATTTGAAACCGATAAAACGATTATCGATGCATTTCGACTATTGAATCATTTGAGTTTGCAACTCAGAGTCTAAAATCACTTCCTACTTTGTGTTTGATAATTAAAGAAAATCAACAGATAAATTACCTTCTCTATTTGCTTTATTAGAGAAAAAGCTTTTAATGGTCACAATTTTGACTTTCTATGAGCAATGCAATAGTCGATGCAGCTTGCATTTCAACATAAAATGGATGTGTTAAAAAATAAAATAAATAAATAAATAATTATTACAAAATCGATTTAAAATCGAATCGTTGACTTCTGAATCGATTTCGAATCGAATCGTGAGGTGCCAAGAGATTCCCACCCCTAATCTGTTCCCCCATGAAACACTGAAATGGCTGAGACATAAACTCTAATTGTACTGACTCCCTTGCCTTTGTCCAACTGAGACTACAGTAAGTGAAGGACAAGCAGCCTAGAACAGGCTACTGGGTCAGCATTCATGCCAAACTAACAGTCTGCAAAGATTATGCACCTTATGCAGACAGTCTTGTCTAACTGTTGAGAGACAAACAGATTTGGGTAACAACAACTTGGGCAACGTTGTTTGCTTCACTTGGGAAGTGGAATGAGCTCAGGAGCTGCTGATCCAGTTTTACACTGCAGTCATTGAGTCTGTTCTCTGCACATCGATCACTGTCTGGTTTGGATCGGCCACTAAACTGGACAGGAACAGACTACACGGACAGTCAGGTCAGCAGAAATGATCATTGGTGCCGACCTGCCACCATCCAGGACCTGTACACCACCAGAGCCAGGACACATAAAATTGCAGCCAGGAAAATAATTGCAGACCCCTCACACCCTGGACATAATCTGTTCCAGCTCCTCCCCTCTGGCAGGCGCTACAGATCCCTGCACACCAAAACCATCAGACACAGGAACAGTTTTTTCCCCCCTTGCCGTCACTCTAATGACTCTTATCACTCTAATTTATTATATTTATTATTTTATTATCTCCCCTTGGTTCACAAGCTTCCCTTTGGAGGTTTGGAAATTACTTAACACTTTCTACAAACTATCTATCCTCTGAGGAGTGAGACGTACATTCACTTTCTCCAAACTATCTATCCTCTGAGGAGTGAGACGTACATTCACTTTCTCCAAACTATCTATCCTCTGAGGAGTGAGACGTACATTCACTTTCTCCAAACTATATATCCTCTGAGGAGTGAGACGTACATTCACTTTCTCCAAACTATATATCCTCTGAGGAGTGAGACGTACATTCACTTTCTCCAAACTATATATCCTCTGAGGAGTGAGACGTACATTCACTTTCTCCAAACTATCTATCCTCTGAGGAGTGAGACGTACATTCACTTTCTCCAAACTATCTATCCTCTGAGGAGTGAGACGTACATTCGCTTTCTCCAAACTATCTATCCTCTGAGGAGTGAGACGTACATTCACTTTCTCCAAACTATCTATCCTCTGAGGAGTGAGACGTACATTCACTTTCTCCAAACTATCTATCCTCTGAGGAGTGAGACGTACATTCACTTTCTCCAAACTATCTATCCTCTGAGGAGTGAGACATACATTCAATGTCAAAGAATCAAAGGGGAGACTAAGAAAGTTCCCCTGTTGTCGAGGTGAGCTGTGAATGCAGAATCAACTACAGACTTGGAATCCTGATGTTCTTCACTCATTGCTTTCGAGAAGCCCATTGACAAAATCTAAGATTTTTTTGAAAAACAGGGAAACGTCTTCATGTGTGCTCCATGCAAAAAAAATATATTATGACAATCAGTGCACTTGATGGTGTCACTAAGTGCTTACCGTTATTATTCATCTATTCCTTCCTCCTAAATTGCTTAGCTACCTGCTTTAGTTTAAATTAAGATCCAGTAAGGATCAATGTGTGATTTCTTTAAGAATGTGGAATATGGATTGGGGCGGTGGAATTCTAGAAAATGGTTATCGCACATGCCTATTGACCTTGCCTGGCACACTACAGAGTATGGATAACTACAAAAACAAAAGTGGTTGCCACAATAATTACTTGAACTTCTTACTCAAATCAAAACTATTTCCATGCTTACATTTTTGGGTAAATACATTTATGGTTTAAGTTTCAAAACAGTTGAACTAACTTGGCAGGTTTTACCATGTGTATCGAAAACTAAAATAGTTTTGTTGTATTTAGCCTACAATGTTATCTAGTACTGTTATTTATCTGGAAATAATTCTGAATTATAATTAGTGTTTGTTTAGATAATCCAACTTGATTTCATGTGAATGATAAGGATTTGTTTGAGTATTTAAAACTCCAGTTCAAGTCGGTTACACTGGTGAAAATCATTCATAATAACATACAATTCCTACTCTATTTTACTGAAACCAAATTAGTACATTTACACAGACAAGGCAATCACTTTGACTTTTTTAAGTAAACTACGTATTAACATTGCACAGCACATAAACTGAATGGAGGCAGAAAATTATATTATTGAAACCTGATTCAGCATGCGAGTGCTTCACAGTATTGTCAAGTGGGCCCGATGATTTGAGGGGGAACTGAACAATGTAGTGACCTTAGATCAGCAGCCAAAGCCTGTCCTTCTTCTTTCCGTACTACTCGTCCATTTTCTATGTCACACTTGTTAGCAACAATCACAGTCGGGATTCCTGCCAACAGAAAAATGACAATGGACAGATTTACTTTTCATGCCTTTCAACTCTCTCTCTCTTTCTCTCTCTCTTTCTCTCTCTCTCTCTCTCTCTCTCACACACACACACACACACACACACACACACACACACACACACATTCACGCAGCAGCTCTGTTTAATGTACCTGCTTCAGTAGGAACTCTTGAGGTAAAACAGACAGTTGTTAAAAAGACAACTGAGCGCAGACAAATTCTGCACATACCCCTCTTAATAAAGAATGATGTAAAGAGTCTACCAGGAACCATGCTAATCCTGAATCCTGCTGGAATGACTGGACCTTACATACACCAAAAACAAAAAAATGTCTGTGCCCACAACATATAACATATAACATTGCTGGATAAAATAATCTGGATAAGATGCCAAATGAACAGGTTATTTTCCGATAACATCCTGTATACAACAATGGCACACACCTGTAACCAAATTCATGATATATCCACACCAATGTTTCTACTAAGTAATGTTTCTACTATTACTATGATTTGTTTTCTTTGGGCATTGTGAGGATATATTGAATGAACATTGCTTCTCTCTAGTCTAGCATAATATTATAGAGTAGCAAGAGGGAGGTTGGTGTCATTTACCCAGAGTCTGTTTCCCATGGTCTATGAGCCTCTTCAGACGTGAGACTGACTCGAAGCTGCTGCGGTCTGTGACAGAGTACATGATAAGGAATCCATCTCCCCATTTGATGGAGCTCTCCAAAGAGTTTGCAGCTGGACCCACACACTCCCACAATGGATAGGAAAATAACTGAATTAATGAGTAAAAATAATTGACTATTGATGTGACCTCTTGAATTTCAAAAGACACTATATTGTAGGATATAACATAGTATAATACCTTGTTTACTGTATCTAATATTTCTAGATCAATAGCTTCTTTGTCAACTACTTTCCGGCATCCATATGTCACCTCTGATTGGGAAAACAGACAAAAACGGTCAATAACCTTATTTGGACACTTAGTCCCAGGTAATGTATTCCCAAAGACTGTGTTCCTTACCCTTTTTATGGTCGTATTCTCCAATGAACCGCTTGGTGATGAATCTGACACACAGTGCTTTAGTTAAACAAAGAAGACGGTAAGCAGAGACCCACAGAAAAAACAGGCCT
This sequence comes from Sprattus sprattus, assembly GCF_963457725.1. Lineage (NCBI taxonomy): Eukaryota > Metazoa > Chordata > Actinopteri > Clupeiformes > Clupeidae > Sprattus > Sprattus sprattus. The sequence goes on from NC_137927.1 coordinate 22,124,943, forward strand.
ATCTGAAATACTTTCCAGCAACACACGACTAAAAAGACAACATTGGTTTACAATGACAGACAACACACTACACACAAACAATTCATTTAGCTGTGAATTATTCTTGTGCACCCCGTTATTACCCGTCTTTCCGCAGTTGTCGCGTCCAAGAACCACCAACTTAGCTCTTGTCATTTTTCTGGCAGCTCCAGAGTCAGTCATCTTCAAGTAGGCTATATTAAAGCCAACAGCATAACAATTTTTTCAAACAAGCTAGCCTGCATCTACGTACAGTCATGTGAGTTAATTTTTCTCTAAACATGCAGTCAAGTTATGTAACCTAAATTAATTGGAACTTTTTTTTAACCATGTGTGGCTCAAAACGTCATAGCTGCTTATTTTGTGGTAATCTCATAGATCTGGCCTAACTTGTTCATTTAACAAATTTAGTAAAATCGTATGAGATCAATATTTCCGTTGAAGCCAACCAAATTATTAAAACACATCCACTTACCGCTCCAGGAGAGACTCGCGCGCATCTATCACATTAACAACGTCCACTGACTCAGCTAGAGCGGCAGACAAGCCCAGCTCCGTGCAGAATTTTACAAGAGTGATACAATCAGTGATACAAAAGCTTCACTTCTGCGACATAGTCTACTGTAACCATTCTTAGGCGCACGATGTTTTTGTCGTGTGTGTGTGTGTGTGTGTGTGTGTGTGGACAAATTACTATTCTTCCCCAGGTCTCCTGTGCTGTTATCCCACCCTCTGGCTATTCGTCACATCAGTTCTTTCAACTTCAAATTATTTCGTACTTTTGTAAGACCCATTCCAAAACTCATTAAAGAGTCAGCTGATTTATTGTTGATGACAGCGAAGCATGCTGCACATTGTAAACAGCTAGGGTCATCTGTGGATGCCTAGACACACGAGTCAAACAAGGCATTTCTCCATAAACAGCTTTCAGAACCCTTAAACTCTTGAAGGTTTTCATGAGGTTTTCTCCATGAATTTTAGAATTTTTAAAACAATGCTGTTTATACAATTTGTTGATTCTCAGTACTGTTTTCATAGGTTTCATCATTTACTAAATTCTGGCATGTTTTACCCATTCTTTAAAGATGATATATTAATGACACCTGTGCCCATAACCACCTGCCCACTGCATTAGAACACAAGGATGTCCTTGATTAAAATGACAAAAACCCTAAAGGCCCAGTGATCTTTGTCTGGCTACAGTCTGTACGTTGATTCATTATGTCTTTTCAAACAGGATACATTTCACCTCTAGTTTACAACTACTATGTCATGCTACTCCTGGGTTGAGTTCAGATAAGGCTTGGATTGTACCCAGTATTTACTATCTGTGTGTTTTTTGTGTGGTCATTAACCAGTTTTATAATCAATTATCTTTAAACTGGTCCATCCATACACTCATGATTTTGCAACCTTTTTACCATATCTAAACATTTACGAAAATGTTAAATAGCTGTATTTGAACCCCTTCACACTAACAACACAACAACACGTATCTACATGACACTGCTCAGAAATCTTTCCTCATCAGTAGAGAAACGAGTTCATCCCATCATATTCAATGTCATTTTGATTCACACACAAACCATTTAAGAGAATCAAGGCAAGAATACATACAGTGGAAATGTGTGAATGAATGGAAAAAAAAGACTATATTGTTACATATCATGTTATAAATTCTGCCATCTCCACATTTTTTACTAAACTAAAAATCACGTCTCAGGATTGCTGCGCATGCAAGTTATTTCGGTTGTATCAACTGTACCCATGTCTCAACTGTACTCAGTCTTGTGGTGCAGACTTAGTACAGTTGAGACTTGGGTACAGTTGATACACCCGAAATAACTTGCAGACGTAATTTTTAGTTTGCACATGAATACTAACGTCTTCTTTGATCCCAGGAAATTTGAGCACATTACCCATCTCCCTTACGGAAATATTGGCAAAAGTTGTTTTACCTACTTTATCTTACATCATTGCAAACGTCTAGTTTTGCAAACGGGTCTAGTGTCATATAATTATGAGTGCTTTGTTCTCCGCATCGCCAACATTACAAAAATGAAGGCTACCACCCGCAAAAAAGTGAAGACATTCAATGTTCGACTGTGGAGTTAGCAATAAATGACTCGAGAAGGTCTTTTAAATTAATTGTTCCTTGCCGGCTGAATCGGTACCGCTCATACAAGAACTCATAATGATGGAAAAATGGATCTTGGCGATCGCAAAGAACTCTCTCCCTACGCTAATCAAACTATCTAATATGACGCCTTGGTCAATGGGATCCCTCCTTTTGCCGGGGGTGTGACAAGCTTAGCTAGCTAAACTTAGGTTAGCCTGCCCTGGAGCAGGTTAGTGCTAAGTGATATGTTACTATGGTAATTTATCAGAAGTTGCTTCGCCGAACCAAAAAAAGGGGCGTTTTCTTTTTTTAGCCTGAAAACAGAACTGGACACTCACTACTTTTGCTGATATACCACTGCTGAGCTCCAAATCCACCCAGTGTATCCAACACAAAATACTTTTCTAAGTCAACAAGTACCACGCTGGTGGGAGCCACTTGAATTCTTTATTTTCCTGTACCAAACATGTACAACAGGTGTCTCAGGCATGTATGAGCATTAAAAAGGCCTTTGTATTTGCTATCATTTGTGAACTGAAAAAAAAATAAACTACTGAATATGACTGGAAGTTCTTATTTTTATAAAATCACATTAAGTATTTATATATGCAAAATTGATGGCAATTTGGATTGTTGTATGGCTTGATTTTTGCAGTGATAAATGTACACTTCTGTCTTTAATTTGAGATAAGCGATTCACACCACTGGCCTCATAAGACCAGTACTGTACACCTGTTGTACTACTACTGTCATTGCAAAGAAAGAACCTTCCATGACAACCTGATTAGTAATAGCATTCCCTACCATGTTGCAACACTGTGGGTTTCTGGCATGTGGCTGAATAGATGGTGACCAAGTTTTAATTTCACAGTGAACTAATCATTCATATTATCACCATCACAATGAGCAAGAACAATGTTTAGTTTGATCTTTGCAAAGAATACCATGTTTAGCTGAAGTGATTGAGAATGAGCTCCTGACGTATTCTGTGTGCCTCCGAGTCCACAGTGTCTGGGTGTTCAGTCACTTCATCAGACTGGTCTTTAGCCTCTGTCCTCTCAAAGGTCCAAGCATCAAGTCCTGACTGAAGTGAGACATTATGCAGAACACAGCAGGCCAAGATGATGTTAGCACACTTGTCAGGTGAGTACTGCAGATAGCCCTTAGAGCCGTCGAGACAGCGGAACCGAGTCTGTATGGCTCTGAAGGTGCGATCTACAATCTCATGTGTGGATGTGTGAGCAAGGTTGTAGCGATAATCGGCAGGAGTCTCTGGGTTCTGAACAGGTGTCATCAACCATTTCTTCAGTGGGTAGCAGGTATCCCCTAAGACATAACACAAATTAGGCCTTTAAAAAAAATAAAAAAGACATTATGGTAAGTGACTAGTTTAAAAACCAGTTCTCACTGTTTAGTCACTGAAGTGTGTGGTGTATAGCTGGAATCATTTTTTCAAATTAGCATATTTGTTAAAATGGTTGACAAACTGGGGGAAGAAACAGAACAAAGCTAAAAGGAATGCCTTACCTAATAACCAGCCTTCATGCTTCTCTTGCTCTTCAAAATACTTCGAGAGAGAAGACTGTTTAAATATCAATTCATCCTGCAGGCTACCGGGCCAATGTGTCTCAGCGTATTGTAAAAGCCCCCTTGCATCGCAAACAATCTGACAGTTAATTGAATGAAAGCCTTTCTTATTAACATAAGACGAGTCTTCAGCATTGGGTGCTTTGATGGCTATATGAGCACAGTCTACTACACCTATAACATTTGGTATTCCAGCTACCCTGTAAAACTCCTCTTTGGACTGCTGTTTGGTTGAATCATCTCTGGTAAAACCAATGCATTCTGCTGACTTCTCAATCAATGCCTTGGTAACGTTTGTAACACAACGACTCATGGAGGCCTGGCTGATGCCTATAGCATCTCCCATCTTGCTCTGAAAAGACCCCGATGTGTAAAATCCCAGAGCAGCCAGGATCTGTACATCCGGACTGATGGCTCTTGATCTCTGAGTGCGTCGTGTCAAGCTGTCCCGCAAAAGTTCGACTAAATAGTAAATGAACTCGCGTGGAAAACCAAATGTTGTCAACAGGAATTCGTCCGAAACAGACTCTATGTCAAATCTGTCTAGTGTTTTGTGTCCTCTCCCATGAAGCAATAGATCACAATCTAGTATTGCTATTGGTATTGCCATCATTGATGAATGTTAATTCCAAGGTATATTTGAAGTGCCTGTGAAATAAATAAAAAGGCAGTGAGTCACCCTGTACCTGATTCACAAAGACTTCACCATACAATCCTCAAAAGTCTATAGTTGTGGAATACAACAAAAATAATAAACTGAATTTAAAAGTGCAGTGTAGAAATTATCCTTGCTTAACCTGCTAGCAACTCAACAATGATTCATCCTCTAACAGCACATTCGAAAACTAGGTTATCAGGTTAGCTATAGCTAATCTAACGTGATAGGTTACAGTAGCAACAAGGCAACGGGATTATTTACATTACGAAACCAATTCCTTCTTATTGCCACATACAGTAAATTAAATTGGGTAAAACAGAGATGATATATTGTAATCTTGCGTTTCTTACCAAATCCAAGTGTAGTGTTAAAAGTGTGTTTAGCACCACAAACGTGTTTGAGCTGCAATGTTTTCGTGTTTTCAGTTCACATCCGCACTTTCAATATTACATTTACATACGTACCTTATCTAAAATATCAAGTTCATATAAAATATGCTATTTACAACATATTTATGCAGTTGTGTTTTACATACTGATACATTTAGGGGATTTTCATTTTAAAAATGTAAACTTCAAGAGAAATTGTGAATGTGCGGATTGCAAAATGATAGCGAAGACTACGTACCAAATGAAAACAAACAGAAAATATGGAGCTGTTGTCTGCGCTTGGTGTGTTAGCGACGTGACCTAGTTATTAGTTGCACGTAGACGTCTCATCAGATCTGTTGGACATCGAACATTGTAGTATAAAGTTTAACGTGCCGGATACTTCAGTATATGTCGTGAATATCAAATGGGTGATGATCTGTAAGTAGTCAGGTTTAGCCAAAATGCTAACGTCACCTTCTACAGGCAGCAGTCTAGCCTAGCCTAGCTACATTGTTGTAAGCGTTATTAGCTAGCAAGCTACGGTAACTACTGTTAGCTAGATGGATCAATACAAGTAGTCCCGTTTGTTGGCTAGCTAATTCAGTCTTTGGATTTCGTGGTACACTTAATTTTAAATGACCAACAGTAGAATCAGATGCTGCTGTAAGCCATTCAATTTCTCGGAGTTTACCATAGACAATACAGACATTTACATGACGAAAGACTGAGCTCTGAAAGCTATTTAGATAGCTTCCAAATCAGAAACGTCGGGTAGCTGTTAGCCTAAAACGCAGTGATGTGACATGGTTTAATATCAGTTTCAATGTTTAGGATTGTGACATGGTTCGCTGTTATTCTTTATATCTGGTCTGTCCTTACAGCGTTTGCATATTTTCATAAAATGTAGCTCTGACAGGTTAATACGACATATGTTCATGGTTATCGCTTGCTGTCTAACGGAAATGTGTGTAATGTTATTGTTGTACATTGCTTCATCCAGTCACATGCCGTAATGGACAACGATCTGAGCTCACAGGACAAAAAGGACCTGGACAAATTCATTAAATTCTTTGCATTGAAGGTATTAATGCAGTTTGTCAGTTAAACGATGCCTGTTTTATTGTCAATAAGTGTAGATGCAAGTTCGCAAACAGGAAGCTGGCGTTGTAAAGAGGGAAACCTGACTGGCAACCACGCCTCTGGAAATACAATGTTACATTTGAGAATAGCGTTATGATTGTTTTTATTCATTGTAACACCGTGCTCCTTCCAGCAGTCCTGACTGATGTCTTTTTATGATTTTAGACTGTGCAGGTCATCGTTCAAGGCCGTCTCGGAGAGAAAATATGCACGCGTTCATCCTCTTCACCCACTGGCTCAGACTGGGTAATTCCTTAGGGTTATTTTTTGGAGCTTCCTTGTTTCTTGTCTATACAAGCATTAAGAAGTAATTCATCTTCAATCAATTTTAGTTCAATTTAGCCATCAAAGATATTCCTGAAGTGACTCATGAAGCCAAGAAAGCTTTGGCTGGACAGCTACCCAGCATTGGGCGCTCCATGTGTGTGGAAATCTCACTCAAGACTTCAGAGGTACGTTTATGTAATAGCTTGCTTAACCCATCATATACATTTGCATATATTTGTATATTTTCACAATTGCCTTGAATACCTCGCAAGAAACTGATTTATCAAATCTGTTTTAGGGGGATTCCATGGAACTTGAGACATGGTGTCTTGAAATGAATGAAAAGTAAGGTTTTACCAGTTGCATTCTCAAAAACTGAAATGGACAACACACACACACACACACACACACACACACACACACACACAAACAAACACAAAGACAGAAAGTCTTTAGGTAAAACTTATGTGAACTGGCAACTGCAAAACAGCTACAAATTGTAATTTTGTAATCTGTGTCAAAGTGAAACACTTGTTTTCGCCACTGGCTCATAAGTGTCTGACAACAAGAAAAGGATCCCTACGTAGATGGACCTGTGTCTGTTTACCTCCACAACCATAAAGAAACAGTACAAAATGATTGTTTGTGTAGTTTAGGTTTCTGTTTATGTAGAAAAATGAAATAATTGAATTCAAATAAAATGGATGAAATTGTAATTTTCTACAGTTTCTTTACAGATATTGAGGTTGAAAAAACGTAATTAGACATTCTGCTGCCGAATTTCCTGACACAATGCCAAATTCATAGTTCCTTCAATGAGTATGTGCTGTCCAGGACCTTAAGTCTGGCATGTCATTAAAGCTTTTGATGTTTCTCTTTACAGGTGTGACAAAGACATCAAAGTCTCTTACACTGTTTATAATCGCCTTTCATTACTCCTGAAGTCACTGCTGGCCATCACAAGGGTGACCCCAGCCTATAAGTTGTCTCGAAAGCAAGGCCATGACTATGTCATTTTATACAGGTATGTGCTTGCATCTTTCTTGTCTGAGATTCCCAAAATGGAACAACATCTGACTCAATCAGTACTTTAGGTTCACTTTGGTGTTTGTGATATAGTACTGGTGATATAGTTAGTTAGTAGTTAGGTATGACGTCTGCTGCAGAAAGCCTTGGTAGTGTTGTCATTAACTCAACATATTTGTTGTATTTTCATGGTAATATTAATAGTCAATATATATAGCAGGATAAGAAAGAAACCAAACTCCACAAAACAAATCAGAGAATGTAAAGAATACTGTCAAACAAGGCCAAGGGAGATGAGGAACGAACTACAGGAATCAAATGCTGGAACTGACATTGATCATGCAGTGGAGTTGCAAAGGAGTTGACCCAGTTTGAATTGATAGCTTCTGTTCGAAATAGATTTCACAGTTTTAATAGAATTACAGTAATTACAGTATGAATCACAATATTGCATATATATTTTTTCATTTTTTCCCCAGGATATATTTTGGGGAGGTTCAATTGGCAGGACTTGGAGAAGGTAATGTTCTGGGGTCTGTCTTCAGGCAAAATGTAACACTTGATTTTGAAGCAAAGTATGTGCTTACAGAAGCACCTGAAGGTGTATATTATCCTTAAACTTTTCCCAGATAAATATTGGACCAATATGAATTTCTGTTAAGTCTTTCTACGTCTTGGTACAGGATTCCAAACTGTCCGGGTGGGTGTCGTGGGCACACCCATAGGCACAATCACCCTGTCTTGTGCCTATAGGACTAACCTGGCCTTTATGTCTACAAGGTGCAGAGACTCGTACGTGCCCTGCATGTTTAATCGGTTTCTCTTTTTATCATTCATTATTATTATTACTATTATTATTATTATAAATATTATTACACTTACAGTACTCATTTCTACCCTCTCTCCCAATCCTGTCTAAAATCATAGGCAGTTTGAAAGAACGGCCCCCATCATGGGAATTATCATCGACCACTTTGTCGAGCGTCCCTTTGGCCACATGCATCCATGTAACTACAGGTGAGCGCTTTTATCCAGTAACCTTGTTTCCTGTGGTGTTTTATATCCAGAATGATGGATCCATTCCCTTTTTGCTTTAATACATAATGGCTACATACATGACACAGAACATGTGTTTGGTGCAGTATACAAACTTATTCAAATGAACTGTTAACCGTTTATTAATGGCAGAACACCATCTATGTTCAGTCCAAAGGCTTTAGATTGATCATTCCATAATCTGTTTCTGATATAGTGCAAGGGCTCTGCTGGAGGTGTACGTCTTATTTCTCTGCTTTCAGGGCTCCCGGGGAGGAGGAAGGAGGTTATGCAGGAGTAGAGGATTCTCAGGAGGTGTGCACCACATCTTTCTCCACCTCTCCACCCTCTCAGGTAAGCCCTGGGCAGCCCAGCCTCTGAGCCTCTCATACCTGCTACTTGACCAAGTAGTCGCCCGTTCTCTTCGCTACACCTGCTACTTGACCAAGTAGTTCTCTATTCTCTCCGCTACACCTGCTACCTGACTAAGTAGTCGCCTATTCTCATTTTGGAATGAACTTTTCAAACATCCCCTCCCCTCATCTTTCTTTCTGATCAAATCAGACATTTTTTCCACATTTTGATTATTTTCATTTTCTGAATATTCCATGTTGTTGTGTAGTAGCATTGTGCAGGGTGCTTAACCCTGGAGTTTTGCTCTCATAACCTCATACCCATTCAGTGTACATGTTATGACCTGTCTTTTGTATTGTGTGTGTCCCTCAAGTTTTGTGTTTTGGTATTCAGCCTTCGTCATACTGGGTTTTAGGGATAGAATTCTTGATGTGGCTTTTTACCAATCCACCCTATTTAGTGTTGTCCCTCCTCACTCTCTTTTACTGTAAGTGGTGTGTTCATTTCTGTTTTTCGCCCCCTCTTTCTCTCTTGTTTCCCTTTCTCTCTGTACGTCTGTGCTTCTTTGTACCGTAGTGTGTGGTCACTGTAAGTAAGGCCCATTTAAAGACGCCTAAGCCAGTTCTGGTGAACACTCTGAAGGTCCCGTTGATGGGCTTGGCCTTTTCGCACCAAGTGAGTTCCACACGTGGACCCAGGGTTCCCAGCTCAACAACATAGTCCTGGGTTCTTTATTGAACCCCACCCCCCATGGCCTCCTGTCATGACATGCTAATCTGAGTAGAAGCCACATAGCTAGTTTTGTAAAGATGCCTGGAGAAATGGTCTGGCTGCATTTCATTTTTCACACAAGAGGTTTTGTTTTCCACCTCGATGTATGGGAAGGGAAAACAAACTAATCACAATAGTTAAGTCCCTAACCCTGAACCCTGAACCCTGAACCCTGAACCCTGAACCCTAAACTGCCTTCCCCTTCTGTCTGTCACCCCAGTCACTGTTCTCTTAATCACATCTGCTTTACTCTCCCTTCTTATCAAGCTTTGCTACCCTTTGTTTTGTCACTACTCATCGTTTAAAACAACCTTATGTTCTTTATTATGTTTGTCACGTGTTGCATACTTTTGTATAATTATATACCTGTCATTCTCTTTCTTCTTGGCTCTCTGTCTCCTGTTTTTCATCTGTTGTCCTTCATCTCTGCAGCTCTACAGCTCTCGATTTTCCTACCAGCCTCCTGGTTTGGGAGCGGCAGACCTTTGTCACCCTGCCAACTGTGGTGGTGCCCATCCTCACCAGGTAACCCTGCGAGAACAGAGACAGAGGTCATGTCTGTGTCCAGTCTGCTGCTCTCTATAGTAGATGGCATCCCTCAAAGCCAACGACAGCAAAAATGGCAGCAGTCACTGCAGAATCGTTCACCCTGTTGCCCATCAGCAAAGTATACAAATGGCATTTAAGTCTTAGATCAGCCTTTTAATGTTTGTCCATCTGGTACACAACGTTCCAGCAATTTGAGGACTGTGTTACAATGCTCACCTGTAGATCTGACTGTATCAGTCTGCCTCCTTCTTAGATGGCAGTACCTGGAAAGGAGGGTGGAGTTCCCCAGGTGCCCATGCAGCCCTATCACGGAGCCCAGGCAGAGCACGGCCGGATGCCCTCCTGCCCCGCTCATGACACGGCCCACCACATTCCTGCCACCCCTTCAAGCAGGTGGTTACGAACTCCAGAAACTCTTCTTTAGATCATTCTATAGATCATTCTTTACATGTGGGCGAATTCTATGTGTCTGCATGAGCCTACGGAACAAGGACATTTTAAAGCTTTATTGTGTTTTTACTTCTTTACTCTGCCATGTTTTTCGAAATATCAGTGATATCAAGCCCATGATAATCTACCATGGCATGAGTAGCTTGTTTGGGGTGACCCTGGCTGATGTATTTTGCAGTGGAGAGGATGCTCATGTCTGTGTGCTGTTGTATTGTGCAGTGGAAAGGATGCTCATGTTTGTGTGCTGTTGTATTGTGCAGTGGAGACGATGCTCATGTCTGTGTGCTGTTGTATTGTGCAGTGGAGAGGATGCAGAGACATGCTCCAGGAGCAGCGAACAGAAGAGTGCTGGTCTGGCAGACACCTTGGAGACCACATTCACACGCAAAGTGGGAGCCTTCGTCAACAAGCCCACTACTCAGGTGCTAACAAGAATCCCAGTTCTATTACACACCTGCATGTTCTCCCAAACCTTGGATTTGTATTTTATTATGTGTCTTTACGTTTTAGAAACTATGTATTTCAAAATTTGTCATAACCTCTCTTTAAGTTTTGTACAGTGGGTTGTTCTTAGCACGCTGATGTGCTCACTGGCCAAAAAATATTTGTATGTAATTTCATGGATAATTTCGTGACATTTTGCTGACCTTTGACCAACTTGGACTTTATCTGAACATGCTGCCATGCAGGTTGATGTGATTTGCGTCAGCTGGGCTGAACAGATAGAGTAGCATGAGGAAATATGTAAACAAGGACAAGGATATTTTTTTATCTCAGTATTCGCTGAATATGGAGAGTCTGAGGTCAAGAGGTTAATTCCACTATGTGAGGTAGTGACTGAGAAGTTTGATCCACTGCTAAGGGCTAACTTCAAAAATACCAACACAAGTAACCTGGACCCTTCAACTGGGCTTTTTCTCCCTGTGTTAATTTCCTAGAAAACATCACAGTGGTCTCATTAACCACACATACCGTTTAAGCAAATAAAGTTGTCTTCAGCAAGAAAGTGAAGGGAGCGCTATGCCATACCATTAGTGTTGTTCTTCATTCATCTCTTTCATGGAGCAGTGGTCACATGAGCAACCTTATGTTATCTCCAAAATATATTCTGTTGACTGTTACGTTACTCGTTCAGCTAATGTGTGCCAGTTTTAATTTCAATGGCTTGTGTCTGGCAAATGGTATTGTCTAGGTCTATAAATTACATCTAAACTAGCTATGCTGTCTGTGAGGTTTAGACAGTTATCATGCAGATAAGTGGGTGGAAATAGGAACCTACACTACAGGTTTTGTGCCTTACAGCTTTGCTGCTCAATAACAACATTCAGAACATTCAGAACAATAACAAATGGGTTCACCGTTTCCGTCTGCACATAACAGTAGCATCCACTGACAGATGACTTTTCTATGCATTCCAGATAACAACTGCCAGTCTGGATTTACCATTTGCAGCTTTTGCACCCCGGGCCTATGACCTAGAGGAGAATGACCCCATGGTAACTCCTTTCCCAGTCTTTAAACAACCTGCTTGCCTAATTCGGGTGTATACGCTATTGTTTTCCTACTGATTCGTGCAGAACAGCTAGTGGCTTTTTTGCATTAACCAACGCCTCTCCCCAAAACCTGTCTGTAAATGAATGTGGCTGATACCCGCCTCTGTCACTCCTGTTTTTCTGGCAATTTTTGATGTTTTTACTTTACTGAATCAAAGTAGATGCATATTGAGTTGCTGTATTATGTGGTCTTGCCCCAGGTCCACCCACCAGATTCTCCAGACACATCGTCTCCTCTTCAAGGCAGCCTGCATTCCCAGGGCTCCAGTGAGACTGGAGAGCAGGCGCAGGAGGACTTTGTCATGGTGGATTTTGTAAGCACTCTTGCATTACATACATACTTGAAATATATATCGGAAATAATTTATTTTCTTCATTGATCGATGTTGATGGGGACTTAAATATAGGTGAGTTGGAAAATTTCTACCTGCCCCTTTTATCTCTCCAGAAGCCAGCTTTCTCCAAGGATGACCTCCTGCCAATGGATTTGGGAACATTCTACAGGGAGTTCCAGAACCCCCCACAATTGGCTAGTCTTACCATCGATGTCAGTGCACAATCCATGGCTGAAGATCTTGTAAGAGCTGATTACACTTAATGCTTCCATACAACAATATCTTCATTTATTATTCTACATCTTGTGTGACTGATATATAAATATATGTATTTATTTTTATTTCAGGACTCTCTTCCAGAGAAGCTGGCTATATACGAGAAGAATATTGATGAATTTGATGCATTTGTGGAAACATTGCAGTAGGACCAGGATAGTCCTTCTCTGTCAGCTCCTCTTCCACCAAATCTGCCAAAAACAAAAACAAAAAACCAGTAATTTGTAAATGGTGTAGCAGGGTTTTGTAAAATTGCCCCAATTCCGGTCACACAATGTTTGTCAATGCAATTGACCAATAACTTTGTAGACATCTGTCGATATTTCTGAAACAATGAATGTGAGCAGTGAGGTCACATGGACTTGATCACTTACAAAGATATTTGTTTAAATGAAGAAGGATAATACACCAATTCCTGGTCATTGGTGTCAGAGATCCTTAATGAAAATCAATACCATTATGTCTCACCCTATCCAACATTATCAAAAACATGAAATGGATGTATTTATTCATCCTCTGTAAGACATCTAGTCATTATATGAAAAAGATGTATTCATTCATTGCACTAAACACTACTGCACCCCCAGCCGTAGACTTTGCTGTACTCGTGAAAAATAGACAATGTGTTAAAAGACTTTCTGTCCAAAACTTCACTTCATGCCTATAATGGGACACTACATTGCTCAGAGCTTGGAATAGTTTGTGATTGTCCTTGTCTAACCTGCTTTTGTAATCAGAGACAAAAACATTGAAGGTATTTTCATGTTTTGCGCTTTTTTGTATTTAATCTAAGAGGGGAGGGAAATCACAAATGTCTGCCAGATTAAGCGCAACTCTTGTACATTTTCATTTACCGTTTCATGATGCAAAAGAACACATTGTAAGGCTATCTATTTAGACAATATCTTAATTTGCATTCTTAAATGTGTTCACCTAGACAGTTCCTCTGACTCTTCTCTGACTTGTTAATATAGCATGTAGGTTACATGTGTAATAAATTGTTTTATTTCATATTGTTTGTTACTTTCCATAAGTTGTCCTCTGCATAACCTCCGTAGACTTGTCATATAACGTTGTTCCGAAATGTGTTTACGCTCCTACGGACACGTTCCTAACACACCCTTCTTCAAATGTGGGAGGAACCAGAAAATTACAGTTGAGTAGGGTACGTGTGCAGCTTCTTCACGTTTTGTTTACAGCTGTAGTGACGCAACGTTCTAGTCAGTTTTAACTGGAAACCGGACAGGTGTTTACATGTTGTTTAGACTCATGCATGAAGAAGCAATGAGTTACGAGGTCCATAGCCGACCATACATAATACGGTAAAGGAATATAGTTTGGTCTGTGAGTTATGTAATCAACACACGCGCAGAGAATGGTTGTGATTGCAGAAGTTTGATGTAGGCTAGTCTGGGGTGTGATTGCGGAATAACAGTTTATCAAATATTGTGCCCTAGTGAGCCAACGATCAGATGCCCACGGCATCATAGTTTCCTTACTTGAAAGTGGGCAGACATGTGGTGTAAAATTAGATGTTGACAGACGTTTTCTCAACAGTGTGCTTGGTGAAATTTGCCATACACGGTTAGAAGAACTGTACGGTCAGTAGAACAATAACCGCAGGCAGCATTTTAGTGTAAGACTTACGCCTTCTAAATTGAGTAATCTAAAACTCCTGAGAGCGGAAGAGAAACAACGGGTTTATTTTTGTTTCCCTGCCGCGGAAATAATGACCTCTCATGCAGAACTCCTGGGTCATACATGGGAGCACTGGCACTGGGATGTTGAGGGAAAATCCACTGCTGTCCAACTGTCATCATGTCAACAGGCTGTTTACTTCCATACCAACATGCTCATGGAGAGCGAAGGATCCGCAGGGGTCCGTGGTACTAAAGGTGAGGTCACCATATAGGATGTTATACAGTGTTGGGGAAGCTTGTTTAAAAGCAAAGCTTTTCAAGCTTCCAATTACTGGAAGAAGTTGAAATACAGCAAAGCTACCTGAGGAAGAAATATAGTTTGGTTAATTAAAGAAAAGATTATATTCAAAAGTCTATTAACTTGTGCCAACCAAAGGGAAAAAACAACACCCGATCCATGGTAAAATGCAAGGAATGTCAGTTTTGGTTTTGTATACAATTTCCAACAATCAAGTTGTTTCTATGCAATGAAGTCCTAAAATAATCTAGACATTACCCGTTGGATCTGTCAGAACGCAAGTGTCTGAATTGGCCGGACATAATGCGGACTTTACCCTGCCAGTCGATTTACACCTATGCATTGCGTTGACGGTGGGCGTGTCTGGCACGTGGGCTTTTGTTGATAACAGAGAGGTTGACAAGTCAACAACTACCGCTAGCGAGCTGTGGGCAGTTGTGAGGTAGATTAGCTTGCTTGTTGTGAGCAGACATAATGAATACGTATTCTATTGTCTATGGTTGTGAGTACCCTGCTAACATACTAACATTAGATACCTGGCTCACGCCTCGCATATCAGACGTATTCATCAGTGACAATATCAGGGTTTTTACATTGTATAATGTAAAAAAAATCTAAGCAAAAAAAAACAACAACAAGCCAAACAAAATACTTTTATGTACAAATACGAGTCGACCATCTACACAAAGAAAGTGTATTATTGTCTACTACAGAGTTTGGTTCGCCACCTTTTTTCCAGTCTCGCTCTCTTTGGTTATTGGCATAGATGCGATTTGATTGGCTGACGCACGCGCTTCCTCTTGAAAAAGTGAACTTCTCTCAACTTTCAAGGCAATAATAATTTTCAGGTGTTCATGAATGAGGCGGAGATCTTTTCTTACGTTGGTCTTACAAAGACACTTCAGAAAATGTTCGAGAATGAGGCCCATTGTCAAGTAGCCTGAAAGACTTAAGCATTAAGTGGAAGCATGCCTTTTTTTTAAAACTGGGCTCATTAACTGACCGCTTCATGTTAATGACAGCAAAGCCTTGTATTTTCTCAGTTAACAGTCAATATGAACAACCACCTGCCTGCAATATAGATGGTAAAGTTAGTAACAAATTGAATGGATTGTTGTTTTCAGGTTTCTGTTCTGGAGAACATTACTGGGAGATAGAGTTTATCGAGCCCCCCTATGGGACCTCTGTGATGGTAGGGTTGGGGACAAAGCAGGCCCTACTGCATACTGGCAAAATGCAGTTTATCAACCTGTTAGGTGAGTCTGTTCCTTCTCATGGCACATTGTTGATCAACCAGTCAATTAATTCACGCCAATCAGAATTTACCTACCAGAAAATGATGTGTGAAATAATGAGTGAAAAACTTACAGTAAAAAAAATGTAAAACTAAAATTTAAATTTAAAATTCAACTCAATATGAGATGTGTTTTCTAATGCTGCAATATTTGAAATGTATGGTTTATCAACCATTTTAATTGAAACAATGTGCTAATACAGGAGTTTTCTGTATCATAATTGAGCAATGATGTGCTATGGTCTTGACTTATGTTACTCAAAATGTGTTCTGTACCTGCTCAGGCATGGATGGGGAGAGCTGGGGTCTGTCCTACAAGGGCTCTCTCTGGCACGATGGCAAGAGCAGAGAGTACACAGAGGCCTTCTATGATAAAAGCACTGTCATTGGTGTGCTGCTGGACCTGAACTCTGGAACCCTTAGCTTCTACTGCAATGGAATAAGCCTTGGGGTTGCCTTTTCTGGTCTAGATAAGGTAGGAGATCAAATTCCATTACATTGTATGCAAAACAGCCCAGTCTACTTGAACATCCTGAACTGAACTGCTTACCATGCTTCATTTCCTTGCCACATTGTTAGTCCCATATGAACTCTTGAAACTGTACTCTGTCCAGGTGGGCAGACCTCTCTACCCTTTAGTGAGCTCCACAGCCCCGGAGACTGAGCTACTGCTGGGGCTGCGTACCTGTCGTCTAACTTCGCTCCAGGATTTCTGTCTCCACGTCATATCTAAAAGCCTCAGGCCTCAGGTCCACATTGACTCACTGCCCTTACCTCTTTCTATGTGTGAGCAGCTCCATGTGACCACAAACACAGGACAACATCAAACGCTCTTTGGTCAAGTGTGAGAGGACTGTCAAAATCATCTGGGGATTTTTAATACCAAAGTCATTACAATGATCATAATGATAATGAAAAGCATGCATATTTATTTATATAGCACATACCAAAAATATAAATTGTTTGTTGAACATGTCCGTCACTTTAATTCTCTCTTATGTTCACTTTTTTGTGAACATGTACAGTACTGTGCAAAAGTTTTAGGCAGGTGTGAAAAAATGCTATGAACTAAGAATGCTTTGAAAAATGTAAACAATAAATGTTTATTTTTTATCCATTTACATGGTAAGACTGAGCACAGCAACAAGACACAACGTAGTTATACTGCATCAGCAGGGTCTCTCCCAGACAAAGATTTCAAAGCAGACAGGGGTTTCAAAATGTGCAGTTCAAGCTCTTTTGAAGAAGACGTTGAGGATCGTAGACGCAGTGGTCAGCCAAGGAAACTTAATGCAGCTGATGAAAAACACATCAAGCTTATTTACCTTTGAAATCGGAAGAGTTCAAGCAGTGGCATCAGCTCAGAACTGGCAGAAACAAGTGGTACCCAGGTACAGACATTTACTGTCCGGGGAAGTCTGGCCAGAAGTGGTCTTCATGGAAGAGTTGCAGCCAAAAAGCTCTACCCCGACAAGGAAACAAGGCCAAGTGACTGAACTAAGCACGAAAACATAGAAACTGGGGTGCAGAAACATGGCAGAAGGTGCTCTGGACTGATAAGTCAAAATTAGAAATATTTGGCTGTAGAAGGAGGCAGTTTGTTCGCCGAAGGGCTGGAGAGAGGTACAATAATGAGTGCCTGCAGGCAACAGGGAAGCATGGAAGAGGTTCCTTTCCAGTTTGGGGCTGCATTTCTGCAAGTGGAGTTGGAGATTTGGTCAGGATGAATGGTGTCCTCAATGCTGACAAATACAGGCAGATACTAATCCATCATGCAATACCATCAGGGAGGCGTATGATTGGCTACAAATGTATTCTGCAGCAGGAACATAACCCCAAACATACAGCCAATGTCAATAACAACTATCTTCAGCTTAAAGAAGAACAGAAAGTCCTGCAAGTGATGGTATGACCCCCACAGAGCCCTGATCTCTACATCATCGAGTCTGTCTGGGTTTACATGAAGAGACAGAAGAATTTTAGGAAGCCTACATCCACAGAAGATCTGTGGTAAGTTCTCCAAGATGTTTGGAACAATTTACCAGCCGAGTTCCTTCAAAAACTGCGCAAGTGTATCTGGAAGAATTGATGCTATTTTGAAGGCAAAGGGTGGTCACACCAAATATTGATTTAATTTAGAATTTTCTGCTGTTCCTTCACTGCATTTTGTTAATTAATGAAGAACTGATGAAAATAAACTGTTAACACTTCCATTTTTTAAAGCATTCTTAGTTTACAGCGTTTTTTCACACCTGCCTAAAACTTTTGCACAGTACTGTATGTGCAAAGAGTATGACAGGGCTCAATGTCCCTGGATGATTTCTCTGGAAAATTTTGGATGTAGAATTTTTTTTGATTTTACATGGCCTAGATGTGTAGTGTGTAGTGAAGGATGGAAGGTGTCTGGTGCAATCTGGTATTTACTCTTCAACTGATAAGCCAACAAACAACTGAACATTAAATAAAGCCCCTACATACAGTGCTTTTATTACCAATTGCTTTATGATTGCATGTGCTTATGGTTCTATTAGGGGTCCAAACATCGAAGCTGCTGGATCCCAATTGTATTAGTTCCGGTTCTGGATCCCTATTGTTTTAGTTCCAATTCTTATATTTTTTTCCTCAAGCAAAACTGGATGGGCACGCACACCACATTTTGACCATAGATTCCAAATAAGTGCAATGACTTGCGCAACTGAGTAGGGGGTCCTATAATATAGTTGCTGCTCATATATCTGTAACCGTATGGGTTAAAACTAAAATTCTTATGTTCCTCTGATTCTAAAGCAAACATTTCCCCAAATTCTGCTCACCAAATTTTCCCAAAGTAAATTAATTCCTCCATGGCCATTCATTTGATCCATGAATTTGGTGTTCATCATCTACAGACCATGCTGACAAAAAATGTGATTAGTCAAAACTGTTTCAAAGTTACAGGACAATCAAATTTGAGGGCATGGCCCATAACGACTTCTGATGCAAAGGTCCACACTTTACACTCACTACACTCACTTTGGACACATGTCAAATTTCACAAAATTCTGTCCATGGGGGCACAACATTACCTCATCTCAAGAACTGCTTATTCCAAAAATGTAAACATTTTGGTGTTCTTTTACTTGAATCCATTTCCTTAAGTGCCATAGCTGTGTTTTTTTATCCAGCCAGTGTGAGCTAGGGCTATCTTCGATCCAACTTGAGCGTATAGTATGATGCATTCGCCAGACACACCCACGTCGTCCGTCAACGCAATGCATACGTCTGAATGTACTGTGCGTTTTCAATGCGTTGATCCGTTACCGTTAACGGATCCCCATTCTCTTTGAATGGAGTGATGTCATCCGTTTCCGAACTGAAGGCCGAAATATGCTTCCACGACTGCATTACTGCATCGTCACGCAGTTGCTTCAACAGACTTGTGAACATTGATAGTTCTCCGTCAGTTGGTGGGTATCGCAAAGTAATAATAAAATAATAGATGGCGGACCAACTCCATGGACAGAAATTCCAAAATACAAAACTGCCGACAATAAATGAAGCTTGAATTGTGGCTCCGTTGTGTTCCATTGCTTGTGCCACAAGTTGAAAAATGTTCAACTTTTCGAGAGGCAACCACGCATGCGTCAGCTGATTAGCATGCTAATCGTTCATTGCAATAAAGTAGCTTCAACAATCATTCAGTAATTTTATGTTAATTAAACATCCATACATATTGTGTGTTCATTTGAGCCAGCCAAATTTTTTACTGAAATAATGACATTTTAAAAACCTTGTGAAACTTGGGTTCATATTATTTTTGTGTGTACAATAAATGAAACAACTAACGGCCATGCTATGAAGGTGTTTGTATTTTCTCTGGCAAATGGGCTTATAATGAATCTATAATGCCGATCAGGCAGTTAATATCAGAAAGAAAGAATACACTTACGGTCTCATCTTTTACAGTTTATTTATCTTTGAATTCATTCACCACAAATGATATACAAAACTAGGATTTTAAAAGCAAAACATTATAATTGAATAGCCTTGATGCAAACAAAGATCTTTGAAAAGAAGAAACTTTTTCCCAAGCAGAAAATTGTCCCCATCACAGGTCAACAGATTGGCGCTGGAATTACAGAAAAACCAAATGGCACAAATTTCACGGTACTAGATCAGTGGTTTTTTTGATGGCTAAAGTAATGTCCTGTCCTTTTTTTAAGGCACACATACACAAAAGTTGAGGACCTAAAAAATTATAAAGCCACTGATAAGACATGACGTTTTCATACACAGTAAACGGTACGTTCACTTGAATAAGAGGAATACAACATTTTAATGAAAACAGTTCATCTGGCTTTTTAAATATCTACTACCTTACAAAGTGCACCACAGTGCAAACTCTTTCAGTTTGCATTGGTCTAAATTTACTGAAGACAAAGATGACTCATTGCTGAAACTTCAAATACAACTTGAAGGGAAGGATACCACACTTTAATGCATTTGCCTGCCGAGCAGTGAAAACACTCAATCCACAGACTGACAGGTCCTGAAAATGTATCTTTTGTACTTAAAATAATGACCTCAAGCCAGATGCACACATACTGTGTTTTGGACTCCCAACTCTCAGAGAATTGAAACTAAGTGTGCTCCCGTAGTGTTTAGGTCAAATACTCGCACACACACCATTAACTACATAAATATGTTGATTTCTTGGTCTTCACGGACTAAAACTAAATTCTTCCCAGAACCGACCACTATTCCTTGACAGACTGGTAGCCTGGGGTTAGGAGGAATCTACATCTTTGGAGAACACCACAACACAACAAAGCACAAGTTCAAACACAGGACCAGAATTATGAATGCACAAGAATATCTCTATTGCACTGGGTGGGGAACATCAGAGGTATCTTTAAGGGTGCCACAGTCATATCACAGGCAAAAGAGAATTAGGCGCAGAGCTCACAGGCTCACTGGTATGCTAGATCACTTCCTCATTAGATGTTGGCTGTTGTCCAACCTAATATCTTCAGCAAGAGAGCTGATTAATCATGTGTATAAAAGGGCAAAGGAGGTAACTTTATGCTGTGAAATTGAGGGTAAGCTGCACAAACATCTTGCAGGTAGATGCCAGGATTCAATAAACAAAAAATATATGTGATTTTTGGAATGATTTGATTATCCGTATGCATATAGATGCTTCTTGCTGACACTACTTGGTGTGATTGCCAGTAAAATTACAGTATGTAGAAATATGAACATGTTAATATTTTAAGAGAGTACAACCAGTGGGATGAGTCAGGCTGCCCACAGCCAGGGACCATAACATTTTAGCTTGTTTGTAGACACAGCATTGGTTCCACCATGAGAATGTTAATATGATACAACACACAATACTGTCCAAATATGTCCAAATGTCCTTAAATTTACGGTACACGACTAGGTAGTTAGAATACCACCTGGCCTGGTGGATCTTTTGAAATAGCAGGATACACAAGGGCAGGATCAGCCCCAGACGTGCTTTGCAACTTTAGACGGCAGTGGGAAAGATTTCCATCCAAAAGCACTGAACACTTCACTAACCTGAGCATCTGTACTACTTTTACTGAGCTCTGCAGCCCATCTTAAATGAGCTTATACTTTACAGATTATCAATATAACCCACGTCATATGGTCCCCTGTGGTTACTGAACAGATGGTGTGCAAAGCATTACTGTTGTTACATTTGGTCAAATTAAAATGCACATGAAGTACAACTGGACTGATATTGACTCTAGATGGTGTCCCAAAAAACAAACATAAAAATAACACTCAGATGGACTTTTGACCATGACTACTTTTGTAAAAGAAAATGCATCATAAGTATGATAAGATGATTAGGCTATAATTACCTATAATGATCTTCAAATATTTCAAACACCACCCAGACTGATTTTGCATGTTATACAGCCAATAAAAAGAAAAGGTAAGAAGGCAATACACAATGTATACACAAGTATCATAAAATATATTCAGAAATTTAAAAACCATTCAAGCCTTTAAATTTTAGTGCTTCATATGTGTACATAATTTTATGCAAACTATGTATCTAAGTGAGACGACCATCTGCTATTTTTTCCTTAACTGGAAAAATAAGACATGGAAAAAAAATTCCCTAACTAACATTTCTGTCTCTTCAGAGGATCCATAACAGCCATTTCATACCTGAATGAAAAATAAGCCCTATGAAAGTCATCCCAGCACGAAATATTTTTCAGAATTTGAAATGCCAAATATTCACCCCGCAAACTACTTATTATGTTCAGTACCTTCAAAGTGATATTGTCTACAACAGCAGCATTCAACAGCTGGGGCAGTTCAGTGGGAAAGGGCTACAACTGATTGTCCACATATTTACAGTACCAAAATGATTGATCTTTCATATTTCAAAAAATAATTTGCTGAGTTGGTCCAGATCAAGGTGAGAATTCCCTGCATTTTCTCATCTTCTAAGACTGCTCATCTTTTTACCCTCAGAATCTTTATCTTTTGTGTGTCCTCGGCCTCTCACAACACCCATGCATTTGGCACCACACAGGGGGACTAGGGTCACACTGAAGCTACACTGAGATGGATCTAATAGAGGAAGAGCATAGATGGGCTGACAAGAAGGGGAAGTGGGGTGAGGGGGAAGTTCTAAGCAGAGAAGACCTCTTGGGAGTTGTCTAGCAGGGTTTTTGTGAAGTTGTTGATGGGTCCGATGGCACTGAGCGTCATGGCAGCATCCTGGCCCCAAAGCAAATTGGGCCCAAACACCACGGCCAGGTTAGCGTTGTTCATCTTGTTCACGTCACACCGTGCTGACACCTACAGAGGAAAACAAGATATGAGAGATGATCACATCATGTTTCTATGGGGAGCCGTAAAGAAGAAAGCACCAAGGGAGTACAATATTGGCTAAAGCAAACTTGTCTGTGAAGTTAAAAGCAGAAGGCTGTGTTCTGGTAAAGTCCAAAGGAACTAACTAAAAGGAAAGTAGGTTTAAAATCATACTTACTTCAACTAGAAACTGGACGAGGTACTTCAGGGAAGCATAGTTGTCTGGTGGGAGCAGTGTCAACAAGTTTCGTATGGTCACTACGTGAGAGGTACTGTCAACGTCTGCTGATAAAGCACATAACAGAGTTATGTAACATACAGTCAAATGGTGGACACTACTGTTCAAAAGATTGTAATCACCGGAAAAGCCTCCATTTTTTCACTTTTCCTTTCATTAAAATACAAAATTTAAATCTACTCTGGAAACAGCTTTGGAATATTAACATGTGTATATAAAGACCATTTTTTTTCATTGTGTGTGTCTAAGTGGAATCTGGAGTCTATAGAATCTGTATCTTTCTGCAGTCATGCACCTTGACCAGTGATAAGACACGAGCATAGATCCACACCATGAAGCCACTGGACCAATCAAACCCTTGAGAACAGCTTAAAACTACTTTTACAATTTGAAATGAATTCTGAATATACAGCGCATTCAGAGTATTCACTTTTTCACATTTTGTTATGTTCCTTTTGCCAAAATAGCCTTATGCTGAAGTGAAAGATCACATTGACATACATATTCAGACTCAGCCTTTGCTATGACGCTTATACTTTAGCTCAGGTGCCTCCCATTTCTCTTGACCACCTGTCACCTTGACCACCTGTAGTAAATTCAATTGATTGGACATGATTTGGAGAAGCACACACCTGTCCGCACGGTTTTTGCAGATACTCCAGCAAGTAAAAACAAAAATCATACTTTGCGCAGTATGATTATTTGATAGGAATTTTAGAGGAAATTTAAACAACAACAACAAAAAATGTACTTACGGACAACAGTTTAAAGTTGCTTAATTTTCCAGGTGTGCAAAGCTTGCGGTTTGAGGTTGTAATCACTGCCAAAGGTGTTTCAACCAAGTATGTGTGATTTTTTTTTTGTGTGATTATATTTTTTTTTATCCTGTTATCACAGATTTGGGGGGGGAAACAGCATAAGGCTGCAAAATGTGAAAAAAAGGGAAGGGGTCTGAATACTTTATGAATGTTCTGTATATTCACAAGTACGTCTGCTTTCTTTTTCTGAAGCCTATCATTGGTCTGACCATGTAAGTCACCTCAAAAGGTTTAAGTTTAATGGATTTTGGCCACAGCATTTGCAGACACTTTTGATCTTGTTTTTGTGTACCAACTGCAGACCACAATGTGGAATGTCAGACAAGAAATGACTTGCTTTGGAAGTTGATGATGTCATTGTACAGCTGGTATGTGAGTAGGGGTTCAGGAAGCTCCCTCAGGAATGTCTTCAGCATGACAGCAGCCAAGTGCACATCTTCCATCTGAGCGAAATTGACTTCCTCTCCTGAAAATCCACACAGACCACCATTACAGCCTACATTCTGGACGTCAGTAAAGTAATAGGTCAAATGAGAATTCAAAGCGTGCAGAAAAATACAAAAGGAAGGAAGGGAAACTGACAACACGAGTGCGTGTTGAATGTTTGACTGTGGATTTCAAATCTTGTCATATGGGATAAGGCATGTCAAGGTGTTACACCACAAACAAACTTACAGTCATTAAATGACAAGATGTGAGAAGCTTGAGCAAACCTCCTATGTTTTTAGCTAAATATGTCTCCTTAGTCATATCATCAGTGAGCATTACTGGACTACTTTCTAATCGAACTTACCGGAGTTGTATTTCTCTTGAATAGTCCTCACCAGGGTGACATTGGCAGAGCGTCGGAAGATTCCCTCCATCTCAAGACCTGATGAGGTATAAGTCAAGAGTTGAGTGTGAGAATGAACTATGGGTTGTACTCTTAAAACGGTTGCCTTTAGGAGCGGCTTCCCAAAGACAACACATACAACTATTAAACAGAAACAGCTGGCGGACTAAATGGCGAATGGCGCTTACCCTGTTCTCTCAAGAACTCTATGGTATCTCGCATAACCAATGGGATGCCCCCAGGGTCTGCTCCCCTAAGGTTGAGCCTGGGAACGAACACAAATATCAACTCTATTTAGAATTACAGAATTGTAATCACTTACCGCATTTTTATCATCAAAAACACTTAAAAAACACTTGGATCAAGTGATGCAAAATACTCTTTCAAATAAAACCGAGCCCCCTTATGCAACCTAACTTCATAGTTTATTTAACAAATCTGTAATATGAATACCATAAAGTCACCCATTATTATGGGAAACAATGATGTGTATAGAGTCAATGCTTCAGTTCACCTGACTAATTCATACAGCCTAAGTAATCCTTGGGAATCCTGACTGGACTAAATTCAGGAACAACAATGACATTTTGTTTGTTTGCTTGTAGTGTGTTAAGTAAGACCACATACACTGATAGGGACACTCCAAACTGCTGGTTAGGCAGAGGGGGACTGCGTGGTGGGGACTTTGGGCCCTGTGCAGAAGGCTTCAAAGCCTGACGAATCTTTGCATCATATCTGTAAACCAAACCGCACATTATCAGGTAACATTCCAGCCACATGTTCAAATAATGTTAACGTGCAAACAATCATACATGCATATGAAGCTCACCCTGTAAAATTGGAGGGTTCAAAACCAACATTATTGACAAAATGATTTATTAGTTTTAGAAGAAAACAAAAAGCTCTTACTCTCTCACTCGGGATGGAATGACGAGTTGCTCACACTTCAGTATCTCATCTAACTCACTCAGGTAGTTGATGTAACTAATCTTGCGTCCAAACTTGAAGCTATCCAATGGAGAGCAAATAAGGCAGATATCAACAAGACACAAAAGTTAACCATTCACAAACCACATGACAAATAACAAAGATTCCAGCTAGGCAGCCAATGGTGTGCTGAGCTTCTCACCTTATTAGAGGTTTAAATAAGATGAGGAGTGTTCTAACGAACATGGTGGGGTGGACTATGACCAGGGATTTGATGTTCTTCTTGTATCTTAAATGAACAGAAATCATGTGTTGTTTATTTAACATCAAGATTGTGTTTAATTTCATGACGCTATACATTCTCTGGATTCCTCCTACCAAACTAACTATTAGTTTTGTAACCCAACAAAGTAGATGACCCTATTGCACCATCTTCAACTAACTAACTAAACAACAAACTAGAATAAAGCAAAATTTTGAAGTGTGATAAAGACACACTGTAATGATAATGATAGTGACTATTGTAACGGCACACCTACACATTTCATATGGCACTCTGAGAAATGTTTGGTTTGAAATCATGTGTCTAATTCCCAATGCCTCAACTCAATACATGCCAATTCTAGCACTAATATGTAAACAGATGAGTTTATCTTAAAAGGCTTTTCAAAAGACGTTATATGGAGACTCACTTTCTGTCAAACTCCCGGTAGGCATCCCTGAGCCAGCTGAGGGACGGCTTGTTCTCGCCGGTGAGCCCATGGTGGAAATAGATGAGGGTGTAATCACTCTCCACATATTGGTCCAGAGTGTGCTGCAGGTACCTGCAGTCAGCAACACATCAACAGGAGCCACCATCTTATCGACATATTTGAGGCTATTCAGATCACAATCTATGTGCATTACAAGTACATTACCATATATCTGTACATTACAGTTCAGCCCAAAACATGCATCATATTTGAGCTGTGGAATTCTACGAGGGAGATTGCGGTGGGGATAAAAACCACGACTATAACAGAAACTCAAAGGCAAACAATATTTATGAAGGCAATGCATTACTGTATTGAACTCAGAAATATGGCTAACTTGGACTTGAAAAGGCTGACAATGTGAGGCAAATGGGGAACTGAGAGCACTATAACCTACTTTAGCAACTTCTGATGGTCCAATTGGTGGTGTGGAGGCATCCGGCAGGCACTGAACACTATGACCTTCCTGCCAAAGTTGTCATCACCTAACAAATACAGGCACATCATTGGCAAAGATGATAAAGCAGGAAAATGTATAGAGTTTTAACCATTCAATGGCAAATTTAACTGCCAATCTATCTTCAAGTGGAAATTTAATTTCATAGCCAAATCATTATTCACTGAAGCTGATGTACATCAAGTAATCACTTTACAAATATTTCACATAGCTGCACAAAATGCACACCTTCAGGAACGTTTCGGACAACTTCCGTCTGCTTTTCTTAAAGGCCATACTTTCATAAGATGTTGTGTTAATTGGGTGGTGGTACATAGGCTATGGTCAAGCACAGATGTAGGCACGTAGGAAAATACACTCATCACCAGTGGATGGTTCGGTATGGCTGACTTATGGATAGCCGTGTAGGTAGCATAGTAAAAACGGTTTTGTCTTTGCAGCGAAGTTTGACATTTCATGCCATTCATGTAATTTAAAATACCGTAAACTGCAGGTTTCACAATAGAATACACGCTGCGTGTGTGGTTTTGGTAGCTTGGAATAGTTTCATAAACACTGTCATTTCCTTCCTTGTGAAGGAAGAGGTGACAAAAGTATGTTTTCAACAGTGGAAAGGCTGTTTCTATGAGGGAAAGGCTGTTTTTATGAGGGAAAGATACTATGGAAGCAAGTTATTTCATCTACAGAGCAGCTAGGACACTCTGTTGGTGGGCAAGCATTTGGTGACATTTGCCTGGCAATGTCAAACTCTGTGCGCATTAGGTAAATTAAGAGTGTTAGTTTCAGACCCTGATTGCACAACACTTCATTGTCAACTTCCTCACTCACAGCTGCGTGTAGTCATGTCTGAATATGTTTAAGAATATTCAATCACAGCCGGCACGAACATGGATGAAATATTAGCCATTGCCAAACTCAAACCCAACCCCCCTACGCTAAATATGCAGTTTTGTAGCAGGCTTTCCACTGGCAAACTAGGGGCAAATGTGTTTCAAAAATAATAACCCATAACTTCCCTCATATTTGTACCAAAGAAATCCTTTGAAGCATTAAGTGGGTGATGTTTTGATAAAGCACAATTTGCAAGTAAGGAAAGAACTCACCAGCCACCTCCACGATTTGGTGTCGAGCAATATCATAGTAAGGGTCATCCCAGGACAGGTGGGAATCCTGACCCAAATGCTTGATATTTGTTTCTGAAAATGAAGGATAAAATATACAAAAGCAATCATTTCAATCATATCAATGAAGGTTGGAGCATATCTTACACATTGTCGTTCACTATGAGATTCATTATTAAAGTACCTCACTCAGGGCCCACGTGACTCTCCTGTCGACCCGGGTGCAAGATATGGCAAAAAGACCCCCCACTTTTAATATAGTAAAACACATGGGCCTACTTCAAGAGTGGGCCCGGGTGAGTCTGCATTCCTTGCACCCCAGTCAGTGAGATGTAGCAACTAAGAAGAATTGCTGCAAGACTTTGATGCAACGCTCAGCCTGTTCTAAAAAAGATCTCTGCATATATACCACAGCCCTGAGCACTCGTGACACTGTAATTACTGAGTGCTGAAACCTCACTGTCAGCAGCCGTGAGGAAGAGCGCTGGGATGAGCTAACCCACGCCAGGCCCTTCTCCCTGGATTAGTCACTGGCGTGAAGTGCCCTTCAGGCTTCGCTACAACTATATGCGATCATTCACACCAATAATCCCCTTCCCCCTCATCTGCTGAGTTCCATCGTTTCCTCCACTGTAGCCACAAAGCAGAAAGACATGCCTTCATGCCCTGGTAGAACAAAATGCTTTGATAAAATGGATGTCACAGCATTTCACGTCATGGGAGCCAGCCTCCCTTTAAGATGACTTGAGGGCTGGAATGTTTTAAATCATTCCTGCATCATAGATTGAATCCACTTCCATTGTGACAGTGAACAGTGTACAGCATTTGGATGAATTTTCTTCACAAAAAGCATTCAAGAGAGGATTTTGATTATGAAATCTGCCCCATGTAAAATCAACAGTAACAGGCTAGACACTGACATTGCCATCATGCATTCTTCTAAGGTTATGCCAATATACGTATGCATACTTGCGTGTGCGTGCGTGCTTGAGCACACACACAGGATGGCATCTTGCCTATTTAAACTCCAACTACCAGTCTTTCTATCTAGTGAATCTTGTGACCAAAAATATATGCAGCTCTCTGGAATAGCTTTCAAATGGGAAAAGCTTTTCCGTGGTTATCTCAATACTCTCACATTTGAACAAAGGTCTCCTGAAAGCCAAATGCTTTACTTTGGTAACACAGGATCTCTTCACACACCTTTAAGCAACTCACAGATTTGTTATATTAGAATTCAACACAAGCACTACAATTATCATTTCATTTAAAACAGGAAAAAGGTCCTTACCAGACTTGCTCATGCTGGCCAGGTCATCAGAAGGCCACTGCGTTTCCATTGGTGACAGCTTAAGCTGGTCTAAGGCATTGCTGGGGGCATCATCTACAGCAAGCTCATCCTGAAAGTCTACCAGAACTTCTGACGGAGAGGACATGGTGGTCCTCTGGCTGTGGCTTTGCAGCACTTGGAACAGATTCCTTTTCTATCAGAGCCCTGCCATAGAGAACAAAGGACATTTCTGTCAATAGTTTTATCGCCTCACTAATATCTGATTTAGGCTGTACAATCTAAGACAAGCCAAACCAGCTTAAAGTGCTATGTGCTCAGGACTGATCGTTCAAATGACAATTGCTCTTTTGTCATTAGATGTGTATGCCACAGAATTGTTGTAATGGTTTTTAAATAGATGCTCTGCCCGTTTCCTGGGGCCTTGTGGTGTGCCCATATCCCATACTCCAGGTTGAACCCCTGGGTGGGCAAGTTGCACATATAAAAGCAATAGGGTAAACACAGTCAAAGCCAGCATTGAACTGAATGCAAGAAGACTTGAAGAGTATTAATGCCACTGCAACTCTGGAAATCTTCCACTTCAGAGAATCACTCAGAACCTGCAGGGATTCCTGCTCCCACACTGAAGAGCATTTGGATTAGAGAGGAAAGTGTCCCAAACCATACATGTGACTGCAAAGGACAAACCTTTACTAAATGTAGACATTCACTTTAATGCCCCATATTCCATATCCATGTGGACATGAATTTCTTTCAAGAAGTACCTAACCACCTGTGCCACCCGATGAGGGACAGACAGAAAATGAAAGGAAGAGAGATAATTGAAATAAACCTGTTCCCAAGTGAGCAGGGTTCGTTCAGAAATGGCCAGTTACCTTAAAGTCCGATTGCTGATCGTACAATCGAATGGGTATGTAGCCTTTCTGCTGTGAAATTCCTTTTCTTTAAACATTAGCAGTGCGTTCTGTGGGATACATGCGCTGACCATGCGGCAGAAGCGGATTCAGGCAGAACGCTAAAATGCGACACAATCTGAGGTTATTTTTAGCGAATACACAGGCTCCTTCTTACACATTTATTTAATGAGTAAGAACATATTCAGGACGACTCGAGTTCCGCCTCTTGGCCATTCTCTGGCTCTCACTGTACATATTTCAGGTTGCCATATGTATTTTGCGAACGTTTTTTCAAGCTTTCTTTGCAGACTGGCTTGTTCAAGGATTAACCATTCAACAGCTGTCCAATGACATCGCTGCATTTTTAAATGTATAAGAATGCAGACGTTTACCAACACATGCGCAGGCCTATACGATGACAGTAGATTATATTTTGCAAATATTATTCATTTTCAGGTTACTGGCCATAGGCTACAAGGTTAAGAACAAGATTTTGTCATTCACCATTTGAACACATTGTGATGGCAAAGTACTCTTAAATGCCCTTTGATGATAATGAGACTTTTTTTTCCTGATTTGCAAGGGTAATAGAAATGTAAGAATAAACGTGACCTAATGATTAAATAAAAAAAACGGTATTAACATAACAAGGGTACATCAGTTCAGAAAAGCCATGCCCTTTTCCATTATATCCCTTGACAATGCATTAACAACGTGTTCAAGTAACCTTAAAGCTAACAATGTAAGAACGTTTGACACTAAATTAACGCATCTGAACATCACCGTTAAGCACATCTGCCCTACGGTAGAGGTTTTACAGATTTGTACAGAGAAGAGGAGAGGACTGAATGATTCCAGGCTAATGTAAGCGTAGATAATTAAAATAAGCTTCGCCAGATAACTAGCCAATTTTCTTGACCCATCATGTGCATGCATGAAAGTTATTAAACCGTCTAGCGATTCCTAGCTTTCAAAGAGATCGAAGACCCCGTAACGGGCATCTTAATAAACCGTATCCATCGTTAATTAGCTTAAACTGCTTGTTGTCTGATGCACTGCAGCTAACAAGTGACGTTAACGGTTTGTTACCCATCGTGTCGTATACTGCCACCAAGGCTGTTCTTATTCAGAAATGGGTGGTCACACAAAATATGGCTTGCATTTACGCTAACATTGCTATTTATAAAGAAATTCACCTGTGAACCTGGGTTAACTAGTCTGTCATCTAACGTTACTGTAAACAGGCGCTACGTTAGCTAGCTTGAAAGCTAGCTTGCGGTGGTTAATCGTGACTTTTATAGCCATCGCTCAGAGACGTTAAACAGCTATCATTCTTACATTATCTCGGCTGTTTTGGGTTGTTTAGACGTCTGTCTGTCATTCGTTATAAAAATTCTGATATATGTTATCGTGTGTGTACAACTCTGCAGTTTACCTTATTTCCGGTGGTATCGCTCTTTACGGTGACTTTTCACTTCTTTTCTTTTTTTGACATCCACAGTCTGTCTCAAACATCCGGTAACGAGTAGGCGGTCACTATATGTTAAGGACAACCCCTCCCTCTCGTCTATCAACAACAAAGCCTCATAAGCATGTGGAAAGCTTTAACGTGACTCCTTAGAAAAGAATCTGAGAAGGGGTAATTTGAATAAATCAGTCAGTGACAGAAGCTAAAACAAACATTTAATTGTAACCAAGTTATATTACTTGACTGCTTCCTCAATAGTGATGCGTAAATAACCTAGACCTAGCCTATATTTGGAGCCCAGTAAACTCCCCAGAACGTTTGGCTACTATTGTATGCTATAAATTAATGGTTTTGTCATAATCATAGTCAAGTCAAAGGCCTATCTAGTGAGCAGAAAATATCCTGTTTAGAGAAGATTAATGATCTCGATGGCACAAGTGATCACGTACAGGCACGCGATATCGTTTTGCGCTTGATGATCTTAGGCGCACAATATCGATAGTAGCCTATTTGCTTAATTTTAATAAGACCTGGGCAGAAGATGAAAACGATAAAATAGCTGATGGGGGACCCAATATCCGATGGGGTTCCGTGATAAATCGCCCGTTCTGAAATATTTACTTTACTGATATATCATTTGGCCCAAACTTCATAACTTACACTTAGACACCTTGTGTTGTGCTTTGCCTCAACAGGGACAAAGCACAAATCAATTTTTCTCAAAAAAAGTGGCAAGAAATTAGTTTGATGATCTTCATATTGTTGTAAGGGAATCTGTGTGTAAACCAATTGTGTTGATTTCAATTAATATTTTTATTATTCCATAGATGGTATCTTCACTCAGTCAAGCTTCAACCAAATGGGATTCAGAACACAAAACAAAGGTCAAACTACTGACTTCACTTTCACACACTTTTGTCAAATTGGACGAAGTGAGAGAACATCTCAAGATAGCATAAAACAGCCCATTATTCATCGTCATCATCTGAAGCGTCAATGACCTTCCTCATCCACCTCCTCATGCGGAAAAGATGAGTATAGAATCCATATTTTCCATCCCGGTCACAGCCCTCACCCCAAGACACAATACCAATCTGATACCAGCGATTATCTGTAGGACTCTGGAGAGGATGAAAATAACCAATTAATTAGCAATTGGTGAAAAAATAAACAAAACATAAAGAAACAGAAATGGGCTGGCCTACATTTTATCATGCCCACAATACAAGATTTTTTTGATGACAGATAACTCAAGCGTTTTTTTAAATAAATATACTGCCTTCAACTTCCACTTAGTATGACGGTGATAGTTTATAGCCTACCTTCATGACAAAAGGACCACCACTGTCCCCTTCACAAGCATCACCACTTTTGTTCTCCTCTGGTGTGAATCCTGATATTGAAAAGAAAGACTCATTTGATTATTTGCTAGACCAGTATATCACAAGCAGTTTTTATATTTAATCCAGAGAAGTATTGTGGTACTGATATGTAAAATAATCATGTTTTGGCATTTGCAATCATGCTTTTGATCAATTAACTACCAAATTGAACTTGAACAAGCAGTTAAGGTTGACAAAATGTTTAATTTGTTAGAAGAACGCACTAAACCAATCATAAACCAAATATATTCGCAGACCAGTGTAACAATTAGTGTGTAAGGTCAACCACTTCATAAAGCCCATTACCTATAAAGTGAAGAATAGTGGCAATTATATTGTTTTACAAAAATGTAATTATAAAATCTACAACTTACTTTCCATTACACATAAATAACTATTATTGTAACATGTTGTGATAGTACCTCGTAATATGGCCTAAGGTCAGATTTAAGGGTGTCACCTTACCAGCACAAAACATGTTGTCTGTGATACGAATGGTGGTGGATTTCCGGCAGGTGCCTTGGTCGACAATTGGCAGCTGGACCTGCTGAAGAACTGAGGGGTGTGCTTTTGGAGAAGACGACCATGTCTCATAGAGGTTTCCCCAACCTGTCACACGACCCTTAAATCCAACCGACATCAAACTACAGAACAAGAGAGAGAACAACTCATTGTCATTCTCAGCCTAAATGACTCCTGCAGCATTTCAAATCAAACAATCATTTTAAGCGCACAGTCATAGATTCTTCTGTATGGTCTTGAGGATTCCACTCACTCTTTCGCCACCTGCCTAGTGGGCAGGCAAATTGGATGAATTCGATCTGAAAACTCTATGGGCCTCCTCATATGCAGGAGAGCAATGTCACGGTTCAGGTTCTCCTTCCAGTTGTATTTAGGATGGACAATGATTTGATCAAGAGCCACAATTTTTTCAATACCTCTCTCAAACCTGGATGAATAAAAGATTTGTCCAAAAAAAAAGTCACATTACAAATAGACACAGATTACTTAATAATCCAGATATCCAAAAGAACCATAATTTAAGCACCTACTCACTTGGAGCGAGAGTATTTGCCGAGCCGAACAAGTATATCGTTAATGGTGAAGTTCTTGCTCCATGGTGGGTAGAGGATACAATGAGCGGCAGTGAGGACCCACTCGTCGCTGATCAAACTAGCCCCACACAGCAGCTCCTGGGGGCTACGCTTGTAGAGCATCACCTGCCTGGCAGAAGTACAGGGAACAACTTCAAGGTACAAATATGTTCACTGGCAGAAAATGGGCACAAATGTGAAAGAACCAATAGCTCCCACACAGGCTTCAAGTGGTGTTTGCTTTTTACCATGGGGCGCTTCCAACCTCTGCATCGTCCCCTTTCACAATTCTCATTCGATAAGATTCGAGTAATTCCTTTTCTTTAGCGTCTGCTGTACCCTTTTTCTCAAACATGGGGCGCTCTCCACACACTGGGATGACAGAAAGAACAACAAGCATTAATAAAACTATAATCAAATCTAATAAATATAAGAAACTATTCTCTATTCAATTCAATAAAATTAACTCAAGGAGCTTTACAGAGCCCAGGGCCTGAACCCCCTTAGAGCAAGCACAATGGTGACAAGGAAAAACTCCCCGTCAATCAGGGAGAAACCTTAAGCAGAACCGTGGCACATGGGGGTGGGGTTATACATTTTAGGATGAGCATGCTAGCATACATGTGGTAAATGTACACAATACAAAAAAACCTTGCTATATACATGATACATACAAAATGATTTACAATAACAATAAGCTGTAAAATAAAAGTACAAAGTAGATAAATCTCTATATAAACAGAAAAGTCACTGTCTGCAATACAACTAATTGCAATAAAGTGTTTTATGGAATAAAGATGCATGAATTACAAACTGCAGCTGCATGGATTGCCTTTCTCAGACTACACCAGAGCTCAAACATCAAGTGTTCGGGAAGTCAGGCATTCATTTGCGGTTTTGCATTTACCTTGTAAGAAAAAGGTACTGAGACAAACTTGCCTTGTCTTTAGCAGAT
Source organism: Sprattus sprattus (assembly GCF_963457725.1). Taxonomy (NCBI): domain Eukaryota; kingdom Metazoa; phylum Chordata; class Actinopteri; order Clupeiformes; family Clupeidae; genus Sprattus; species Sprattus sprattus. The sequence continues at coordinate 22,159,752 of NC_137927.1, forward strand.
ATACCCATTCACTCTTACTTACCCAGCTCCCCGCTGCCAAAAGTCCGGGGACTGAAGAAAGCTTTTTTAGGTCCAGGTCTCACAGTTCGCTGACGTATTTGCGTTGTATCTTCCCCTATATCTTCACCCTCTAGTGAATCCTCTGCCAGAAGACAAACAAGGTGAAAAATTAATAATTGCACAGCAGTATGACTTGGCAGGGTCCTTATTATCCTTATACCTCAAGGCAGTTGTCGTTTAAGAAGATTCTTCAGTCGAAAGTGATGATGATGATGAAAGAACAGAGACAAACATTTGTATTCTACTGGCCATCTTCTTACCACACAACTCCAGCTCACAGTAGTCCATGGTGACGTTTGGGTAATCGACAAAGCACCAGGGTCCCTCTGTGTCACCGTCTGGATTTCTGCAGTAGTTCGCCTCCAGTTTAACTTCAGGGAGAAACTCTTTTCCTACAGCCTTCTTAACTGCTTTAGGTGAAGCCCAGGGCAGACATTTGAAGCCCCTCATAGTGACAGACAGGGTTCCTTTATAGTCTTTGCCCTGGTCAGGTAAGCAGTTTGCTTTACTGGAGTAATCAATAGTCACATTAACGTCTATAGGAAGCGGAGCAGGAGCATATGGTCCGTCTGATGCAAAAAAACAAAAAAAAAATGCAAATAGGTTGATTTTGGCTATAAATCCACATGGTTTGGTGTGCTCTAAAGGAAATGGATTTCTTTAATTGTATGTGTGTGATTCAGAATTTATCATAAATTGTATTACTGCTTTTCTGTCCTGTACATGTCCCCTTATAGATAAGCATTGATATGAACACATGATAAATCCTTCTTTTAGTTTCCCATAAAAAAGCATGAGAAAGATTATACCACAATTAGGAATAGCACAGCTCTCTCTTCTGGCAGTTGGATCACGAGTGAAGCACCAGGGTCCGTCAGGACTCTGATCAGGATTTCTGCAATAGTTCTTTTGCAATGACTCATCCAGGGATGCGTTGAATTCCCTATAACATTGGTGGAAATATATGCAAGAATACCATGATAAAGCCATCTATGTGATGATGCCATTCAGATTATTCAAAGATAAATAAGCAATATTTCTCAAACATAACTATTTGCGGTCACAAAGGAATCTCCAATTTCACTGATCATGTAATAAAAGAGTTAAGTATTCATACGTTATTTTGTGTGGAAAGTTGCTACTCCAGTACTGACATTCCTTTCCACTCGAGGTGAGGGATACAGCTTCCTTGTAGGTCTCTCCCTTTTCAAACGAACATTCACCTGATGCTGCACATACACGACATTCAATGGCTTTTGTCACTTTCATGAAGAAAAACTGATTATGCATTTGGTATTATTTAGTCTTGATGGCAGTAAAAATGAACAAAAACAATGATTTACCATCCAAGCAGGATCTGAGCGTTTTTATAGATGTTTCATCTCTGGTCAATGTTGTGCCCTCACAGCCTGTAAAACAGCAAAGCACATATTTAATTATTCCAAATATTTGTAGTATGTTGACATTTAAAATATTAAATAGGATAATGAGGTCCTAAGCCATTCTTTTTTTTTAATGTAACCACAACTCATCAATGTTCTGGTGGTCTGTGAACTTTGGCCCTGGTTCAGCTGGTTCGAAACTGATCTAACTGAAGACCAATTTTAACAGTGAGACCTTACCCTGGTATTTCCACCAAAATTGTTTCTAAATTCAAAGGGGGGGAAAAAAACATTAGAGACATGTTTGCTCCTCAATATTACATTATGCACTCATTTCATTGTAAACATTTCAATTGGAAGCTTTAAAGATAAAGAACAGGTCTCACTGTTTTCTGAGGATGCTCAAACACTTCACGGGCTTCTTCGTGATCACATATCTCCTCCAGACACTCACGCTCCAGGTTACCAGGCTTCATCTCCTCTAGAAATGAATTTGCCCGCTTGGCTCTGACGAAAAACTGAGAGGCTCCCTCGGACTCGATAAATACTTCAAACAAAACAAGATGTCATAAACATCAACATTGTGACAGTGAATATTTGAGTAGTCTAATCATCTGTATGGCCTTTTACTTGTCATCTGTGAGGTAAGTGAGGATCATTTTCATTTTCTGTGTACAGGCAAGACCTCAATATTAATGTACAGAATTTCGATCTTACCATCTCCACATATGACCTGAAGAGCATAGCTGAGAAAGAGGCTGAGGAGTAGAGTTGCTGGAATTCCACCCATTTCTAACTGTGGTTGAGGAAGAACTCTTTCAGAAAGACTTTGAGTCTGCATGAAACCCTGGACTCCACACGTCCCACTGCCTCCACACAGACCTCGACTCGCAGAAACAGGGTGCTGACTAGTTAATACTTAACTACTGGAGCTCAAAGTGAAATGCCCTACTTTACCTGAAGGCTGAGGAATAGTGAAGGAATCAGGCAAAAGTAGAGCAATATTGATGAATGTCGACACTGTGCTTTGCATTCTTATTGTATCCAAGATAGTATGTTTTCATTGACAAAAACAGCTAGTCATAAAAGTAATGTTTCATCAGCACAAGTTTTCGAAATTACTCAATGTTGACTTATTTTGTCTTAGTTTTATTCATATTGCTTTATATTCTTTTATGACCGGACATTCATACTCATTCAAACACTGAAACACCTCCAGCACTCAGTCCACTCAGTGTAGGCATCAAAGTGTTAACTGATTCCGTTGTTCTTTGACGTGTCCTGGACAACTAAATATTTGTTGCCAAATATTGAACAACTCATGGCTTTAGGGACATAGGATTCATGGCTGTGGTTTACTATCAATACCCACATGAAATTGGGAACTGTGGATAAGAATTTCATCGTTGAGTATGTTACATGAGTATGGTGAACAACAACAATGTAATCTAAGTCTGTCCCTAAAAAAGCATTAGTGAGTTGTGTTACTGTTAGTCAAATCCTAAATAAACTAAAGAAATGGCCCAATCTAACGTATATAAAGGAATAACTCTTGCCTTTAGCAACTACAATATTTTAGCTATTGCCCAACCTCCTGTCCCATCACTGCTTCGTCAGAAACATTTCATACAGTTACAAGGTCCATGTGCCCAGTGTCAATATTTGCAGATCAACTCTCTCCAATCACAAAATAACAGCAAGGACTTGTATCACACAAACCATGACTTGAATCAACTTTAATAACACGGGTCACATCTATACCACAAAAATGATTATATATTGTATGCTATGAAGAATGGACATACCCTTACATAGAATCCAATATTATATCCCTGATTCTATTTCAATGGTTTCAGCCACAGAATTAAGTCCATCCTCTCCTTGCAGAATAACCATATTAGTGTGCACGTCCTGCTCTTGTAGCATTATGCATTTAGATGGAGAATCCGACACAATTATCTCAATAATGTCGTCATTTAACTGGATTCTGCTGACCCCTTGCTCTGCTCCATTTTCCATTAGAACCACACCCTCATGGAACGTTCCAGAGCTGATGATCACTTCCTCTGTATGAGGAATAACTGACAGCTCCCCCACAGTTTCAACATACATCATTGCTTGGCTTTCCACATTCTTCTCAGTTTCAATTGACCACATATTTGTAACACACTTCTGTATTGTCTTTCGGGGTCGGCCTCTTACAGGGGCTGGATGACTTAATGCCTCAAGAGGTTCCAGGGCTTTATCCACTTTCTTCTTGTGAGAGATCTGATGACGAAGTAGGCTCTGCATGAGAGTGTAGCCTGCACCACATTTCTGACATTTATACGGCTTGTCCTCTAAATGGGACTTCATGTGCCGCCTTAGTTTTGTGGCCATGGTGTAGGCCTTTCCACAAACATTGCACTTGTGAGGCCTTTCACCGGTGTGCAGACGTTCATGGGCCCGCAGTGTGTGAGGGTCCCGCAGAGCCTTTCCACAGACAGTGCAGAGGTAGACCTCCCCTGTGTGAGAGATGAGGTGCCGTCGAAGTTCAGGCACTTGTGAGAAGTGCTGGTCACAGTAATCACACTTGTAGGGTTTTTCACCCGTGTGGATGCGCAGATGTCCCAGCAGGTTGCCTCGCTGTCGGAATGTCTTCCCACAGTGAGGGCAGGGGTAGGGACGCTCGCCTGTGTGTAGGCGCATATGGTTCCTCAGGGAGCCTGAATTTGCAAGCTCTTTGCCACAGTCAGGACACTTGATCTTGGGAGGCTGGTAATTCGCTTCCTTTGCTCTATGTGCCTCTCTGTGGATGCGCAGCGAGGGCCGCCGGGCAAAGGCCTTGCCACACACATCACAGACAAAGGGCTTCTCCCCCGTATGCAGCACTTCATGCTCCTTCAGGTCTCGTTTTAAGCCATACCTCTTGTCACACTGTTGGCATTTATATGGCCTCTCACCTCGGTGCATCAAGAGGTGAGCACGGAAACTCTCTTGGGAACTGTAGTTCTTACCGCACTCTGTGCAAAGGTAGGGTTTTAAATCAGAATGAGTGAACTTGTGCTTCTTAAGGTGGCATAACTGAAAGAAACTCTTGTCACACTGATCACATTTGTACTTTCTTTCTCTCACGCTAAGTTGGATTGGATTGGATTTTAACCTTAGAGAATCTTTGGCCCGTTTCTGTTTAACTTTATCCACCTCATCATCAGTTTTGATTGTATGGATAGCATCTTTGTCTTCCGGGCCTGGCCCTTGGACAGCATGCCCACTCTCGGCACAGTTTACAGATTGGAGTTTCTCGTTTGCTTGCTGCTGAAGGGTGCTAACCTTACGCTCACGCAGGCGCTTATGGATATGACTGACAAGAGTGTGGACCTTTCTTGGTTTAGCTGCAAGACGAGAGCTAGCTCGTATACGCCCACAGACTGCCTCAGGATCTTTCCCATCGCAATTATCAGCCAGTGTAGTTTCACAAATATCCTCTACATCTTTTTTTGATTGGCAGGTCTGATTGGCAAGTATAGGTGTCTTTTTCATTCTGAAGAGAGGTTTAGTCTTCTGGACTGGAACTTCTGCAGAGTGTTTTTCTTCATTCTTTGGTGATGGTGATGGTGGGTGGACTTCGAGATGCTCAAGAATAGGCAAGACTTTTTCCGGATGCACTGAGAGAACTTCAGTGTCTATTTGGGCATGAAAAGCATATGCTCAAGTACTTACATCTTACATTCTTCATGAATTTGTTTAAACAATTACTGATCAAACATATCATGTGAACAGTTCCTATACTAATTCTATTCAACTGTTAAAGTAGTAATTCTGAATATTAAGCTTTATGTGTCTAACATTTTTTGTATTTGAGGTTTATTTGCAACTGAGACCCTTCCTCCCTGTCCAGTGTTGTATAAAACAAGTCCTATTGTATCTTAGACACAAAGAAACTTGTTAAGCCTAGTTAACATTAGCAGTTTATATTGCTGACACAGTATTTACCAATGGAGAGCCGTATAGCCGTATTTCAAAGTAGTAGCAAACCAAGCTTAATAATATACAAACTTCTGTGGCCCCTGAAGCTTGTTTTCAGTAACTATATGTTCTATCACAAGTGTAAGACAGAAACAAATGTGTTCAATTATACCTGAAGATTCCTGCTCTTTAATTTTGTCCCTCGAGGGTTCGTCATCATCTGGTTTGGGATATATTCCTTCCTGGCAGGGTGTGCCTGGCATAACAACAAGCTTTTCCTCACATGCATCATGATCCTTGGAGATTTCATTGTCCTTCAACCAAAACAGCAGCTCTGTCCCTGGGCTGATATTTTCACAGGCCTGGAGGCACAACTTTCCATTGACTTCATGAACCTTCACATTCTGCTCCTTCTTGTGTTTTGCATTGCAAGCAAACCTGCAATTGGTCAATAACAGAACATGCGTAATATTACAAGACTCAATAATGTATTCCAAACACACAGACACTTATGTAATGGGCGAAAAAGTGCCATAGAGAAAGAGACAAAATATTCAATCAATAGGTTTTAGCTATGCATCAACTGGAGTTGGTTTCCATTACAACTATTTACAAAAAAAATTTAAGTAGGCCTATTTCATGGGACTCTTTCCCTGTTAAATGGCACTGTGCACATCTTGTACCTGAACAATTTAAGCCTGTGGTTTTTGGCACCTTGTAAAAAAGGTAAGCTTGATTTTTATAATCTGGTCACAATTCTCATGTGCAAAGTTAATGCTAACTGTTTTGTAGTAATATATGTATTGTTTAGGACCCAGAATCAGGAAGATGAGAACAGACAGTACAGTATTGCTCAATAAACAGTGTCAAACATACTGTACCTCAACCAGTACATGCGGTCTGAAAGTTGCTCCTTAGAAACAGTTAAACAAGTATTTTCTCCAAGTTTCTTGAATGGGGAAAACACAGACATCAGACACAAAATTGGGATAATTAAAAGAAAAGTGATTATTTAATTTTGTTTCTTATAGTGATGACAGGCGCCTGTTAGTACCTCCACGATTTCCTCAGCTTTAGCTTGTTCTTCGAGGCATAGAATTGTTCCTCTCTGCAGTGGCTGACCAACACACCACAGACCAAACTGGCCATCTTTTGCCAGAGAGGGACCCAGTGTCAGCCCACGAGGCACAGCACTCAGAACACTGTGGAGGGATTCTGGCTTCAAAGCTGAATTCTTCATGTAGTAACTTAGTTCTCTGCACCTGAAGTATAGTATAGTATAGAAGTCAAAATTCAAATAGGCAAACAATGTAGGCCTATAACAAAGCCTAGGGTTAGAACATGCCTAAAAAAAACATTTCATACCTAGCAGTTTACTTGCCAGTATAAAAAACATGTCAGTCCTTTTTCTTTATTAAATGTTCCATCTTAATGCAGGTTGCAATACAACATCATTATACATCAACAAATACCACATTTCAACTGTGAACTGTGGCAATGCGCATGCCCTGTTGCTCTCCTCCCTTTTGTGCTACTGAGCCACCTGGCTGATTGGCTAGAAAAGTGTATGGCTCGGTCCGAGCTGAGATGAAATGTTGTTTTCACTTAAACGTATGACTAAAAAGACACTTAACTTGATATGGGCATAACTAGGAAGGGAGGTACGAGCAGTTGTTTTTTTTAGGTTAACCAGGATAGCTACCTTACTTCGTATGGCTGTGATTCTGCCAAAAGCAACATAGGGTGATAGCTTTCTTTGGCTAATTATTTAGGTGATGTATTTGCTTTCACTGAAATAAGCCCAGGTTAACGTTAGCTGATGTTTATGCTAAACCTGGTACACATCGACGTGGAAAACGCCGTTCCCTTCCGCATACTATCTGGATATCTTGTGAACTCGAACAACAGCAACATAAGTATAATAAATTCTGAACCAACTCAGGGATATGTTTCCTCAATGCCTTGGCCAGTTGAAGTTGAGTGGCGTTATTCCTTTGAAAACTCCGGGAATGTCATCTTTCTCCATCAACATGGTGTCCGGAAGTTTATAATGTCAATGTCACTGTATAACACTTCCCCACAGAAACAGTGGATTTGATAGGTGGACTCTGCTTGAATGTTTTTCAATAATTAATAACAACGATTTCTAATATTATATGAGATTGTGCGGTTATAAATAATTTGCCCTATCGTTCTTATTACATTATTGTCCATAGAGCTCAAATAGACTCAAATAAGGTAAGTGGAACAATGTTGTGGTCGTAGTATTTTCATGGGGAGATATTTTGGAGAACTCCAGTTCGGATTTCCTCAATGCGCATGGCCCCATAGCATGGCCCATGTCTATGCGCATGGCCATCACATGGTACTCGCAGGAAAAATAAAAGTCAGGCGCAACCTTTTACTGTCTATTATATATATTATGTTATTATATTGTCAGATGTGATGTGGGGCCTTATTGTCCCCCCCCCCGTACAAATGGTGTTAAACGTGAGCACCCATTGAACGACATTTTTAAAGATGTCAAGTGGTCAATTTAGTTGCTTCCTCCCCTCTTTTATTGTCTATGCTTCCTCTAGGGCTGAAATAGAGTCCGTCTTTAAGAAATGATCTGGCTGAAGTAGCTAGCAGAGCATCGGTCATTAAAATGAATTAAGGTGGTACTTTCTCAAGCTCGAGGTACCATGGGAGTGGAGTGGACAGACTGTGGGTACAGAGTACAGTGTACAATAAACCAAGACTTTACTATGTTGGGCCAAATGTACGAATGGTGTTCTTTTCGTAGACAGTGACAGCGAGATTAAGCTTCTTAAAGCTTTATGGACAGGTGTGCTGAAAAGTAGTTAATTTCTAGAGGCTTAGAATGCACTCTAGGGACACCTGCTGGTCAATGGACAAACCGAAAAATGATCGGTACATTGACAGCGCAGATATTTGCGTTGGATGACCTTGTCATCAAGTCTTATTTCAACACACTGCTTTTTCAAAAGGCAATCGCGACAGGATGATCAGGAGCGACGTGAGAAAACATAAAATAATTTATCACATAAAACATCAAAGGCCTAGGTTTTAGTGTGGAGAGTAAGAACTCCAGTAATGTTCATAAAATATAGAATATGTTTGATGTTTGGGAAAAATTATTTAAAGAAGAAATTGGACTGAAACCTCACAGAAAATGTAAATTAGGCAACACTGCTAAAACTAGCCAGCTAATTACATAAAAGACCACCAACAACATAGCACAAACGGATGTCTTTTTGTGATATAGTTTTAAACCTTTGATAATGAATTGAATAGTCCTAACATTATTCTTTTTTGATTATTTGGAGTTTATCTACAAATATTCTCCACACTCTTTATTGCTATGGCCATGGCTATGATTCAGTCACTTGTCTCCACTATAGATGTCTTCATGAGGATATGTGTGCTGACATTTTTTGATATCTATGAAGTCCTTTGCTTTCTATTTCTACTAACAGGTACATCCTGGACTGGATGGTCTTGCAGGAACTTAAATGAGGTTATCTTCCTTTGCTGGGTCTGTTTCTACCCATATTCCTCCCAAATGTTCAGCTGATTACCTGCAAGTCCAGGTTGCATCATAAAAAGTTAACTTTCAATCAACCTGTGGGTGACATCGAACGAGCCGCTCCCTTTCACCATTTGGCATTTCATCCTGGCAAATGGCACAGAAGTACTTCCATCAAATTGAAGTAAAACACTTGACTGCATTTTGTAAAAATAAATAAATAAATAAATAAAAAATACTGTAGTCCCCCAAGTGGTTGTAACAGCATTAAACAACAGAGGGCGCTGTAGCCTTTCACAAAGTTTCAGGAGTTCCCAGGAAGAAGTGACAACCAACGTACATATTTCATTTTTGACTTTTTAATATGAATTGTGGATCATAATAAAAGAACAGCTCTACAGTGAAGGTCGATAGAAGTCACTGCACTCAGGGTAATAAGCATTTATTGGCACATCCAGACCTGGCATTCATATTCCCTTATAGAGGTGCACAGTGATGCCATTATCTGTATTTGTATCTGTTCACCTAACAAAATGATCTGTCTCTGTATCTGGATTCAGATAGAAAACCGTAAGTTAGCGTGGTTTATACAGGAAGTCACATTACATCGGGCAAATACTGTGTTTTTCTCACCTAATATTTATTGACAATGCAATTGCTCTGCCTTCACAGCATCAAATTGATTGAATATTGGCCTGTAATTCATTTTGAAATATATTTCCACATCTTCATACTGTCCTTTTCATCTCTAAACTAAGTGTTATGAACTGTCTGAACACTCTCGCCCTTTTAACTGGGTGACATTGAAAATCCGAAACTGAAAAAAAAAAGTTTTATAAATTGAAAGATTCTGTTTTATATTGTAGAAAATATTAACAGGACATTATTTACAGTTGTTGTTCGCCTTCTCACTCCGTATTGCCATTGATAGTGAGTTTCCACCGGATTTGGTATCCACTTGTTCACGATGTTTCAGTAATCCAGTAAATCCCGTGAGTGAAGGATTGGACCACCCAGCTTTTTATTTACAGTAAAGATTCATAACAAATTCCTTCATTCTTCCTTTCACGTTTCTAGATAATGCTTTTCGCCAGGAAGACATGAAAAACAACTTTACAACAGTAATTATTAGCAGTAATGAACCTTTTTGCCTTTTTTATGTTTTTTTATATTTATTATTATTTTTTTCCCTCTACTGAACTGATAGACTGCAAACCGTCTGAGCCCTATCACCATCCCTAAACTAGCTAGCTATTGCAAGCTAACTGTTACTATTTATGAGAAACACGTTTTATTTGTATTTTACTTGTGATATACACCATCTGAACTAAATATAGGCCTACTGTTGATTTTCAAATCATCAAAATACCTAGGACTTCATTATGACACATGAAACACGATAATAGGTTAGCTATCTATATTAAAAACAAATGAACAATGCTTGAGAGTAACACAATAACAAGATAATATCATTATTATAATCTTATTACAATTACACTTTGGCTTTGAAATTTGCGTCATAGGCCGACTATTTGATACCAATGAACACTTTTAAAATACCTCTCCACTCCTTTACCATTAATGTGCCTGCCTCTCCCCCAAACCGTGAGTTCCTTGACTAACTCAGAGACCATGAGACCATCAAATCCCTCCTAAAGAAAGAGATTCATCATTGGGCCCTTCGATAATCCTCCCTTCCCCTCCTTTAGGCTCCTTCCCATCAGGGTAGTGATTTGCGAATATTCAGGGAACCAGAGTATGATCATTGAACGGTTGTAGTTATTAATGTAATTATTTATCAGAGTTCCAAATTGATAGTTTAATATATTTTATATCACTGATCTATTACATTAAGACTGATTTGTGGCTAATCTTTATTTTGACCACAGTGGTGGAAACTACTCTACACTGTGTGGCACCCCCATGTGTTCAACTTAATTGATCTGCTGTTGTGTTGAATGGTTGATGCAATTCAAGCTCTGGCTCCATGGACTCTCCAGTCCTACTGGACTACCTGAGGAACTGTGTAATGTCTACTGAGATATACTACCCAGTAAGCCCTGTAACTGAAACACATGACACCTTCTTTTGCACTTGAATAAATCCTATGGCATTGGTAAGAGTAAAGTGTAGACAAGCCAATTAGATAAGATTAAACTGCTTTCAATTAGATTAAATTGCAGTAAACATAGTAAGGGTTATATGGGCAAAGGTCTATAATTATGTATAAAAGGAAAGGGGCATCTTATATCACTCACTGGTTGTCAGGTATAAGAAATCAATACTATACGAAGGCTCACTGCTGGTGGATTCCTTGTGGTTAAAGTCCAATAATCTCACAAACCAGGAGACCAGAGAGGGAGGTGCTGTTAGTAAGGCTACTTACTCAGCAAAGATCTAATTAAGACTTTATAAGTAAGTATACGTTCGCTGGTCACCTCAAACAGGTAAGTAATTCAGAATTTCATTCATTTCATTCATTCAGTATGATGTTCTGTTTTTTTGACAAAGGGTGGCTAATCATTTTGAGATATACAGTACATGACAGTAAAAACTGAGATGTGGTCAACCATCTTTGCTTGAGTGTGCATGGCCACAGAGACAGGTACTAGTAGCTCTGGGGACGCTGAGAACTCAGCTCTGTGTGCTATTGTGCCTTGCTAATGGCCAATTACATGACTAATTAGAAACATGTAATTAAAAAGAGTGTTTGGATCATTTGCTTTGTCTGAGCTACTGTGCGAAAGACTCCTAAAGCTGATTGAGGATAGAAATGTAACATCAGAAGGAGCAAATTTGAGCAGGTACAGGAAACGGACCAAAAATCGGGGGGGAAACCTCTCACACTGTGTGTGTGTGTGTGTGTGTGTGTGTGTGTGTGTGTGTGTGTGTCTGTGTCTGTGTCTGTGTCTGTCTGTCTGTCTGTCCGTCCGTCCGTCCGTCCGTCCGTCCGTCCGTCCGTCCGTCCGTCCGTCCGTCTCAGACTGTCTAAGTAGACTTCTCTGAAGCTCCAGACTGAAGCCCCTGTCAGATCCTCTGATCCGGTCGTTTGTAAAGCTGGATACCTCATACATTTTGGGTGACAGGTGTACCCATTGGAACTAATCTTTCAAAATGCCTTAATATTTTACAATCTCATTGATCCAAGATGGTCCAAGAAAGGACATCATGTGGATGATGTTTGCCTTTTAAAGCTTTGAAAAAGAACCGTATCAGTTGGGGTAAATAGGGACTTTATATAACAGTTTTGAAAGGTCATGGATTGTGCAATACTTATCTGGAATGCTTTGACACCAATGATGTAATAAAGTAATTCAATCAAAGTGTGTGTGTGCGCGTGAGTCTGCATGGGTGTGAGTTGCCGGTGTGTGGGACATAGAATTGCTGTTCTTGCTTTTCTCAAGGTTCTTTTCATTACACTCTGCCAGCTGTGGTCATTTGGTATTCATAGCATGGAGGCTATGCTCTCGCCTGTACCTCTCTGAGATCTCTTTCCTTGGCTAGTGATTCACAAACCCTGATTGGTACATTTCCATCTGAAGGAGAGGAGGTTGCATTACCACATTGATAATGGTTGTTCTCTGCACTTTGTCATGCTTTCAAAATGGTTGTGGTTCAGGCATGAAGATAATGATGCGGGTGATTTATTTCATTCTGATGTGATGGTTTGTGGTAGCAATGCCAGTATTTGAAGCTTGCCACTTGCAATCGTAACTTTAGTTTTAGTTTAATTTCTTGCACACATTAATGTACAGCACCTCCATGCAAATATTTCTCCACAATTGAGAATATGTTAGATTCTATTAGACATGGGTAAGGCATTCAAATGAGACCTTTGCTCTCCATTACCATCTGAAAACACTCGCTAATAGGCACGGAGACCATTATCTGCCCACCTTTGCATATTCATGTTCCAGGGCCAGAGAATCCATCTCATCTTTGTCTGATGGTGATCTCACCGTCTCACTTTTCAATTTGAACATGTTTGGACATACTTGCTAAATTATGTTTTTGGAAGATATAAATTTTTGTAATATTACTGAATAACATAGCTGTACTGTGTACATATTTAGAACATTAGAAGGCTACCAATTGTGTTTTAGTGTAGTGTAGTTTAGATTTGAATGTGTACATGAAGAACAGTAAAGAATATTTGTACCAGAACTAAATCATTTAATTTGAGAGAAATGCATATATGTACAAACCTGGACATTGTATTCACATGATATTATCAGTAATTTTTTGAATTTAGATGAGTAATTATAGATAAGGCATCATGAAACAAAAAACAACAGTGAAAGCTTAAAGAAGCACCAAGTAGTGTATAGTGGGTAGAGGAATAAAGCGTGTGCTTTGGTTACCCCTGCTTCTGATCCGTTTGGGTATATCAATGCATTTCTCCAGTTTATTAAACAGATGGGGGCTGCCATACTGTTTTAAGGTTCAGTTATTTTTGTGTCAGAATTCTTGGTCAATGTTGTTGTCTAGCTTATTAAATGTCACACATTAAATCGAGTGAGCCACACCCCATGAATTTTTTTCCAGTTGAAAAAAGAGAGAGAGAGAGAGAGCGAGGGGAGAGCGAGCATATGAAATTCAAGCGAGCGTGCAAAACTAGTGAGAGCGAGCAAACTGAGACATCAATGTGATGCTCATGTCTGTCCTCAATCGCAGTAAACGCTCAGTCTCTGTTTTCACACATTTCATTCATGTCCCTGTTTCCTTTTAGGGTTACAGTAGAGTTCATTATCTAGCTCTGAGTATTAACATATTAAATATAGACCCCATCAAAATCTCAAGGTCCGCTGACCATTTTCACAAAATGTGTTCCACAAAATGTGTTCCACAATTGTATCTGCAATTTAATATGTGATTTACACTTGCTTGTCTTTTCTGACAACTGCCTAGTGGAAAAACTGTGAAAAACAGGTTAATCACCCATATGATCACAACTGCCCAGATTGCTTCAACTGTGCAGCTTTCCTGTGAGAGCTGATATTTGATCATGTTCTCAGGCAGAACTGAATCAGTGGCTGTGATCTTGGGTATCAGGACGCCCTTGGCAGCAGATTGCTGTCTTTCTTTCCCCTCCTCACGGCTGGAACTCTCGACAGGGGGCAGGAGGGCTCTACAGCAGCCGTCTTACATAAGCGCCTGCTCTGGAAGAGCTTTTATCATTAAAGCAGGCACTGTCTGCTTCTGTAGGACAGGAACAGGAACAGGAGCAGATCAGAGAGCCTTCAGTCTGGGTCTGAGAGGCTCATGCACCATTTTTCCCTTCTCAGAGTTTTGCGGTATATTGTAGCTTGATATGAAATTACTGTAAAAGTCAATGCCCAAAGTGCACTGCAATATATTAAACTATTTCACAACACTAATGACAATACTGATGAAAAGACCATTGTGCTGGAGGTATAAGGCAAATGAGGTCTCTAATCTTGATGCTGGATGATGTTGTTCAATATGAATCTGATCCAATGTTAAAGCATTACAAATATGACCTTAAGAGGTTACAATGACACAGGCATAAAAGAAGTAGATACAGATAGCCGATATGTTGATTTTATTATATTGTGGCACATATAAGCCCCTAAACTACTTACTGTGAGATTAGGAAAAAGAAGACACTGCTGCTTCTACACATATTGCTACTATATTTTAAAGTGTCAAACAGTACATTATAAAATTACTCCTGTGAGAAATGATTCAATCTTTTCCTCAAACATACTGGCATCAAAGCCTAAGATACCTCCTTAGAAAGAGATTGTAAATGTTGCCTTTAAGCGCAGTACATGTCAAAGCGTAACAGGATTGTTTAAGCAGCTTGGGCTAAACCAGCAGGCACTTCTGCTGAGCCTTGCCCAGACAGACACTCTAGAGCAATGTCTCAATTACACTTCACATCACATTCTGATTGAACTGTAGCCAGAGAACATCAAAAATGACTTTGAGGAAACACAATTTATCTCTGGGAAGGTTTGGTAAGTGAGGTTTAGACACTGACGTGACAACCCCATGATTTGTCTTGAAAGCCCAAGCAATACCCTGAAGTGTGTTCCTCACTCAACATTGTCGCTTTTATTATGTACACAACATAATGAAACACTAAGACACATCATAACTTTTAGGCCCTTGAAGCTGGCTAAATAGTGCATTGACATATCATGCCGAAATACAGCTAATTGGCTCTCTGTATGTGTTGAATAAGGGCATGTGGAAACATCACATCATGAAGAGTTAAGAGGAAGCTGAACACGTGGAAATCTCTGACTTTAAACAATTGATATCTGATGTCATCTGGTGTTCAGCATGGTTGCTTTAGTATGTCTGGTGAATCTGATGCCATCTGGTGTCCAGTATGGTAGCTTTAGTATGCCTGGTGAATCTGATGGGGGTTTTTACTTTCATCACTGAAGTGTGTAGAGGAAACCAGCTAGTCCATGCTATGGAAGAGGAACCCTTGGTAGGGAACGTTCAACAAAACACCTACAGACCCGACTGTTTATACAAGTCTTTTGGACTTCACTGACCAGCATTCATTTTCCAAAACTCTTGTTCTCTTCTCTACTGTTTGCTAAATTATATATACTGTACGTAGGTAAGTAAGTGGGGAGCCACAGAACACCAGGTGGAGTTACCGTGTTCATATGTTGTGAAATGTACCTTACAAAACTGCTCTTGTTATTGAGAGTATCTGAGTTCAACACAAAACCTTGTGTTGTATGTGATTTGTGTCCAAGTTGACAGATTTGACAATGGGCAGTGATATTTCCAATGCCAGGAGGATAGGATTGCTCTTGGTGTAAAGCATTTGTGCAATTGCTTGGCAGATGCCCAAGCAAGCACTTTACCTTGAAGAGGATTGATGGCTGGAGAAGAATGTGATATCAGCCATCTCTTCATTATACCACCTAGTGTTAACGGGTCTTCGTTTCTAGAGGCTAATTTGGTCTTTGTCAGAACGGTATATCTCATAAATTATCTTTAGTTCTTCAGTTTTAATCACTGAAACTTTGCGTGTGGTAAAATGTGATGGGGTGACTGGAAGTATTTGTTTTCTGACAACTTTTTTTTTAATGGATTGAACAGCCATATCTACAGTAGCTTAATAGGTTTGATTACACCTATGATTGAAATGCCAAATCAAAACATGATTAATACTGCCAAGATCAAATAAAGTTTGTGGGAAATATTAACTGACATAACACTGACATAAGGACGCTTTATACTCAAAGCAGGATTTTCTAGCCATGACTTACTTTTGCCTCCGAATCACTAGCCGAGATGACTAGTTATCTCTGAGAGTGATGATCAGAAAGAATCTCAAGTGGAATAAAAACACAGAGCAAATGTCACAGAAATATGACACCCTGAATCAGGTATCAATGTGTATGCTTGGATCCATACTTGATCCATGTGTGCAGAAATGAGAACCCAAGTGAAAGAGACCTACAAACCAAGGGAACACATGAGCTTACTCAGGCCTGTAAGTGTGTGGCCCAACAGACACATTGGGAGGGAAGGGTTGGGAGAGTGTGTGGCCCAACAGACACATTGGGAGGGAAGGGTTGGGAGAGTGTGTGGCCCAACAGACACATTGGGAGGGAAGGGTAGGGAGAGTGTGAGGGAAGGCCTCAGGCAAAGAGGGGATGCCACATAGCGATCTGCTTGCGGGGGTTGTCTAACATCTCTTGCCAGTGCTGAAGGCCAGTACCAGAAGCCTGAAGACCGAGCTGGCAGTGCCCAAGGGGCTCCAGTTTCCCCGGCCCAGCCTGGTTCAGCACCTCCAGGTCCAAACTGGACTTGGACAACATCTCACGGGGAACCTCCAGCATCATCATCTCATTCCAGACAGGGTTGATCTTGTGCTTGACTCGTCGTGTCTGCTTCTTCTTCAGCTTGGTTGACTGGTGCTTCAGGGCGAGCTTCACAGAAAGGTCTGAGGAGAGGAGAACCCGTTAGAGAACACAGCACCCAATTCTACTGAAATCAGTCCATTGTGCAAAAATAATTCTTGAAAATGAATCTTGCTTGCATATTGTAACATCATGAGGGCTTTTGTAAAACCATATTTAGTGAGTTGTAATTTGTCCCCACAAAATTCAGAAGTGACATAGGTAACTAACTATATACGTCTATATATCTTTCATCAAATAAACCTCCATCTTCTGCAATGACAGTCTTTTCTTCTGTGTATACATAATTGCATAGGATTTTCTGATGACTGAATTAGTCTTTCAACATAACAACTACAGATTAGCTAACGTAATGTGGCACCGGGACAGAGGAGTGATTGTTGCATACAATGTGCCTTTGTACACCTGTGGGCCAGAAAGGACAATAGTATTAGTTGATTCTGGCTATGACAGTCACTTAGAACATCAACGATGTCTGGAATGTATTTCTTATAAATTCAATGTCTTCAATTCACCCAAGGCCTACCGACTGACCATCTCATGGGTTTGTGTTTTGTTTTAGAGGGCAATATCTCAGCACATCTTGTACTATGTCTAAACATAATAGATATCCACTGTTGTCCATCTAAACATACTGGCTTAACCATCAAATGGTGTTATGAGGCTTACTTTCATTCTTGTTCAAGTTTTGTGGAGTCATATGGAAAAAATGATAATCTTTGAGAATTGAACTTTCCAATTGGAAAATAAAAAGAGGTCAGAGGAAGGGTCACTATATACAAGTTACCGATAAAACACTGAATTCAATTATTTTCCTTGTGAAATTACATTTTAAGATGTCCTGCTGGTGCTACTGGGCAACATGTAAACAATACAGATTCTTGCATTTGCTTCACAAACCTGTGTGTACTTCCTGTTTATGCAAACATAAATGGGTATATACCTGCATGTTTGCTTACCTATGGTGTTTTTCAGTCTGTCAGATTGAAGCCCCTTGGCCTTCATGACCACAACACCCAGCCTGTTAGCAGCAGGCAGGTAGCTGATGGATAGAAGAAGTTCACCAGCAGATGAGGTCACCTCCGGCTGTTTGGAGCAAATATAAAATTTGAATTAATACGGAATGAGAGAACTCTGAATCAGTATAATGCTAAAGGTCACTGAGACATTGCAGAAATGATGACCATCTTCATATTAAATGCCAAACACTTTCTTTTCTCGCGCCTGCGTACATCGATGAATATGTATGAAGAGGTTCCCAAAGTATATATCAGTGAATATGCATGAAGAGGTTGATAACACTTGTTCGTGAGTCCTATATGATTCCAATTATAATAGTTATTACAAATCACAGACAAATCACATCATTTTAGTCTGACATATATATAAAGATATAAAATAAATGCAAGCAATTTAAAGTTGTAGGAATAAATGACTTACTTAATTACAAATATCATACATTTTATATGATAGTGTTCTCAGAAATATAACACATTTGGCTTACATCAGCTGCAAATATTACAAATTAAAGGGGCAGGTAAATTCTCTCTCTCTCTTTCTCTCTCTCTCTCACACACAGACAGAGTGGGAGAATATATATGTCTTATATTCAGGGGATCATTAACCTCAACCTTAACCAGATGCCAGTATTAGGGGTACATAAGACAATGACAACAGGATGAGTCTAAACTAATGATGCATGTGTATCTTATTCAAGGATCCAGAGGTATTGTGCACACATCCAGTTAGCAACGATCTCTGTACAGCAAACATTATAAAGCCTTCAGCATTTCAAGAGAAATGTTTAATCGTTACCAAAGAGATCATTCACATGCATGACGTCATCTATTCACAACCAGGAAAAGGAGAGGTTTGATTATCGGAAGACTGCTATGGGAAGGTCACAGAAGACTATTGAGAGATGTGATCAAGGACATCCCCCTTTTAAAACTCTACATCTTGGATGATTTGATCACTAAGGAACTATAATAACTACTATAAGTCCACTAGAGTCCACTGGGTGAATGCTTGCCAACTGTAAGTCATGTAAGAGGAGCAGAGAGGCTGTAAAATTCAAGCTTCTTGATGATCCTTCACGATCTCCAAAATGATTATGCCACAGAAAATAAGATGTGGCAGTTTTATACGGTGCATGCTGCTTTACTTCTTCAGTGAACATACTGGTTTTATCTAGAGAGCGCTGTAATGTATCCGTATGCTTATGGTAATTCTGCACTGTCAAAAAGAGCAAAAAGAATGTAAAATGTAAAGAACAAATCATCAGGAGGTTAAACATGTCAGGGAACAAAGGGCTGTTATGTTAATAATGGCAAACACTTTTTTCACATTTCACTATATCACTCAGCATAGAAGCCTGTGATGAGACTAAGAAGGACTGCCTGGCTTTAAGTTACACTCAAGAGGAATTGATGGTAATCTTATTGATTTCCCATTTCAATCTCTTGTTTGCCATCTCTGTTACATATACACCAATGACGTTAGATAGATATAATTAACCTTGTGAAAGCAAACACTCTTTCAGAAATCTATTTTTGCACCTCCATTCATGGGCCACTCTGGAAGGGGTGTTATGTTCTGAAAAAACATTACAATATGACTCAAAATGAATTAGCAAGTGTTAGTGTGTATGTTTCTAACTGTGTGTATGCACTAATGACAGTGTGTTGGCTAGTGTGTATGTTTCTAACTGTGTGTATGCACTAATGACAGTGTGTTGGCTAGTGTGTATGTTTCTATCTGTGTGTATGGCTAATGACAGTGTGCTGGCTATAGTGTGTATGTTTCTATCTGTGTGTATGCACTAATGACAGTGTGTTGGCTAGTGTGTATGTTTCTATCTGTGTGTATGCACTAATGACAGTGTGTTGGCTAGTGTGTATATTTCTATCTGTGTGTATGGCTAATGACAGTGTGTTAGTGTGAGAGTGACAGACATTTCCCCCTCCTCTGTTCCATCTGCTCTTTTATCCTAGCAGTTCTTAAATAAGAAGCGGGGACGCCTCTGGATGTACAAACTGATTCATAATTTATGGCCACACTCTGCAGTTACGCAGTGCTTGCGTCACAGCCCTCCCCACTTGCCAACCCCACTTCCCTGCCTCCTCACCTTCTGTCCTCCTATGGCACACTCATCTATTACCTCTATCTCCACCTACCACACTCCTTTTGTTTAACTGAACTGTAAATTTAAAAAATGAATCTAGGATTAATTTATCAGTTGTTGTAATGCAACCTTCAAAATGCTCTGTTCCTGAAAACACTGCAGGCATGAGTCCATGACTCCTAACGACAGTACATCTATGAAACAGAAAAGAGAAGCAAGTCCTGAGGGATTCTCTGATGACGCACATGCTCGTCTCCTGCCTGCAGAGCTCCACTTGCTCTGAGTCGACAGGGCAGGACTGGGTAGGACTGGGTGGGAGGACAGGTGGATTTTAGCATGCTGCACACACACATGCACACAAACACACACACACACACACACACACACACACACACACACACACACAGACACACACAGACACACACACACACACACAGACACACACACACAAACACACACACCACGTGTGCCTCAGTAGATACTGATCTGTGAGTATTTCTGTTCACATCACCAGAGGGGCTTTAGGGAGTCCTGATGGGCAATTAGCTTCACAAATGAATGTTGCATTGTGATCGTTCCCCCTGTTACATCAGATATTTCTGTCACTTCACTCCTGGCTTTGATAACATTCCTAATATGCCCCAAAACACTAAGGGAAACTCTCACACACATGGGATGCTGGGTTGATGCGCTACTTCTCATTCTAATAAAAATATACTCAAATGAAACATCAGTCATGTCTCAAGTCTAGACTATGGAGTAATTACACAGCAAAAATACCTAGCTCATATCCTCGTGCTTTGTACAGCGCCACAACACTAATGACTGAAGACGAATGAGATCTACGTTGAAGATGTATGACTCATCGGTTGCTTGTGAACACAGAACACCGCATAAAGCACCTCCACTGGAACTAGCATCAGGGACTTTCATTTATCTTCACACTTCATTGTTTTATTTTATTCACAGCATAGACGTGAGCTGAAAGTTGTGAGTTTGTGGAGTCTCTAATTAGCTACCTTGGTGCTGCTGTGGTTTCAGCTTTCATGATGTGAGCTACAATATGATTTAATACAAATATAATGACTTCAAATATGATTTTTTTTTTTTAACATAACCCAGTAGCTACGTTCCTTGCTCAATTTCAGTTTCTGTGAATAATATACACATGCATCTTTCCCAAAGTCTGCAACTGTTGCTGCATAAAGTCCTAAGCTTCATCTGAGTCTGCATACCCTCCATGTCGACTTGATTATCTGATTGATCTCCAGGATTTGAAGCAGACAGTTGAGGCTAGAGGGCCATGAGGAGCAATTCACTGAATTTGATCAAACGTGTTTTGCGTATCACGGACTCAGTTATCACAAACTCGGATATCGGTAAGCACAAGGAAAGTGTGGATTTAAAAACTATCCTATGCAGACAAGGTTATAAATTGTGCAAACTAAATAATCAAATTGTGCGAACAAGTCTTTCATGCGAACAAGGCAACTTTTGTGGGATACTTTAGCAAATACTCGCTTCAAATAATTTGAGGCGATGGTATGCAAACTCACAATAGTTTGGGCATTCATATGTGGAGTGAGATGGCAAACACTCACAAGGGTTTCATTGCTTTCTCAACACATCTTCCATTTGTACCTTATTTCCACCCTCACAAATAACCAAAGAACCATTAATGGACCCGGTTGAATATCTGAATATCATAACTGGTTAATATGCAAACCCTTCCAGTATGACAGTATCAGTACAATGCTAGTATAAGACACAGCATCTCTAGCTGTAGCATGGTTTTGTTATGGCTACATTTGGGGTTCCAACTCTCATGTGTCATTTATTATTAGTTTTATGCATTGGAATGCATATTATGGTATTATTATATGCAAATGATTGTTGTTGACAGATACATGCAATCAATTCTCAGAATACCTTTCACATTATGCCAGGCAATGTGGTTCCATACTAGGTGGCTTCATCAGAAATGAAAGAGACGTTGAACTAGAATTGGCCCCACATTCATTGTTGAGATGTACCTGCTTTGGAGGTTGAAGGTCAACCCAACAGTCTGCGTCTGACATCATGCCCACGTCTGCCAGTTTGAACCTCATGGCACCCATGTGAGTGTGGCGGGAGAAGCGGTCACAGCTGTGGAGTGACAGGGCCACCTCGCCCTCCATCTTGTACCCGTCCGGCAGGGGGAAAACCAGGTCCTCCCCCCACTGAACGTGACCTGTGAGGCGACGCACGGAGGTCTGAGCCTGCCTCTCCCTCCCATCCGTGGTCAGCAGGCCTGAGATGTAGCCCTCACACCCTGCCTCCGCAGTCACATGCTCCGCTGGAGGAAGACAAATCAGTAAGTGAGTATCTGCAGCATACTGGGTGGAAAATGAAGCAATCAGAAGTGCGAAACGTAGAGGAGAGAGATTGAACATGGCTTGATTCTGTCCTGGCATTAGCCAGCCAGGGCTTTAGCCAGATAAGAATAAATGGTGAATTTTATGGTTAAGTAATGTTTCAACACCATATTTAATTTGAATCAAAACATTATATTGTGTGATCTACATGACGAATTAAATACATAGTCACCTAGGAATGCTATTAGCTTGTGTATGAAAAACACTTCAAATACAGACATACAGTACCAAAAACACATCATTACAAATGCACGCAAGCATCTTCTACGCTGAGGGGAGGGAGATGTAATTTGAATGATCTAATCCAGCCAAGCAAAACTAATCCATAAGATTTGTTGTCCGATTAAATTGAGATAGTTGACTGATTACATCTTTCCTTAAGTGAAAAGATCTGAATCTTTGCTAATGATGCCTGATTGAGTGATAATAAAAAGCCTTTTCTATACTGTTTTCAATGCTTCCTAACCCAATGGCAGCAGTTTTGTCTCTATAGCAGGGGCACTCTTTTTTGAAAAGCTGATAAACACAACACTTGTTGTGGGGGTTGTCATGCCTACAGATACACTGAAGCGTCCATGTCACAACATTCTGAGGGTGGTGATCGCTTGAGGTGCTGTCAGTTGCGAGGAAAGTGTGTGTGCACATTTAATTAGTATGTGTGTGCGCGTGTGTGGTGGCAAGGCCATGCTGACCTTTTCATCCGTCATTGTTTGAGCAGAGCACCATCCTTGCCATAATGCTAACACAAACAGAGATCCCAGACAACACTCAACCAATATCAAGACCTTTGATTTGATTTTGACAGCTGAAAATAAAATACAATTTGTATTGCGGTGTGTTGTTAATTTGCACTTATTGCTTTGTGCTATTTGTTGTGTGTTATTCATTTGTGCTGGCTATGAGGTAATGTAAAGTTTCTTAACATGGCCAATGGGGTAAAGGAGGTGAGGAGATAAAATGCAGAAACAATAGCCTGATAATGTATTCAGTGAATGTGCGCCATTCAATTCCTGATCACTGTTACCTGCTGTTACTGACTGCTTTATAAAAGGTTTTGACATGTGTTAATACCCAGAGTTGACTATATGGGTGCAGACTCTTCCTTACCTTCTATGACTGTGACATGCAGTTGTTTGTGTTGCATGTTATAGGTGAGAGAAAAGTGCAGCTTTGGATGGATGCTAGAGCTACTTGTTGTCATCCCATTGGTCAGCTCAGTGTCACAGGGTGTGTCATCCGTGGAATCTGGAAAATAAGGAGCAACACCAGCTGATGATTCTGTGAGTTATTTTGTCATTTGTGAAAGTCTTACCAAAAGAATGTGAAAATGATCTGATTCAAATAAGATACAAATTTTGGAAATATAATACAAAGTTAAACTATAATACAATAAACTAGATTTGGTCACCTAGGGCTTAGTGATGGCTGGTTAGAGTGGCAGTTATAGTATGGCTCTGGGAATACATGAGAATTTGTGTCTGTTTGTTTTAATTGCTGACACTCTGACCTGGATGCCTCAGTAGAAATAAGTGGCTGAATTCTATTCAGTAATTGGGGACTGGATAAGGATGTCCCTGTGACAGACTTGCTCAACCAGTTGAGTACCACCCACTGCCTCCGGTATGCAAGCTTTGCAAACATGTGCCAGCACAGTACTGGGAAAGTGATAGCTAAATCAATTATGAGACATGAGGGACTTGAGTCAATGAATCAAAAGTTATAATCAATAATTATGTCAAAGTGTTTGTAACTGTCTACACAAAATGCCTTTCCAATCCTCTGCAACTTCTCCCAATAAATGAATCTGTGTCCGGAGGCTGAACAATTCTGCAGAGGTAATTAAACATAATTTTAAGCAAAAACAAATGTGAAAGCATTCAGTGTCCATAATAACCAACAGTCTTTGTGCTTCCACACAGCATTGCCTCCAATGGAGTACACTGTGAATCAATCTTGGCTTGAGATGGTTGGACTTGAATAAACAGGATTAGTAACTGGCATTAGGGCACTGTAATTGCAGCATTCATTCTTGAAGGTACAGTATTTTTTTTATTGTCAAAACCAAAACAAATTAGAGACAAAGAGTGATTCATTTCGGGTGCATGGTGAAAATACCACCTTTCCACTGCAGCCATGCTTCTTGTATGCCTGGAAAAGGAATTTTAATTGTATTTGTTTACATTTCTTTCTCTCTGGAAAATGCAAATTTATACACCTGAATTAAAGAATCAGGAACCGAAGGACTCAGCATCCCGTGACTCATCATTTTATTTTTGTTGACAAAATCTACATATTCTGCGTTGAAGGATTGGAAGTAGAATGGGCAAAACCTGCAACATACTCCTGCAAAGCGCAACTCCAAAATGTGTATAGTTCTATTCTATTAACATCTCTATTCAGGAATTGCCCCAGGATCATTGAACAGTGTGGAATAATTGTGTACTGGATGAGATGTCGGTGAAATGACAGTGACGCTTTTGATTTATAAAAAAGTGTGGTACCAAGGTCATTTCTGTCACTTTTTTTTATTTATTTACCCTCTCTGGGGATGGTAAAGACTTCCTCTGGTCCACCCGTTGCTTGGTTACAAGAGTCAGACTCTTTGGCAGTTTCCTTCGGTGGCATTGCGTTTGTTTTTCCAGGGTCAGCACAGTTAATGACTTCAGGAGAGGTCACTGATGGCTTAGGTTTGAAGATGTTCGGGAAATTCAGCAGGGTTCTCGGCTGAATCGGTTCTGTGGATTTTTCCACTCTGAACTGAAATAAAATAGGAAAAACAGATAAGGCATGGCTGTTTTGCTACCATAAAATGATCAGTAAAACAATAAGACAGTAGTATTCAAGCATTCAAGCACTCATCCACACAGAATACAAAACACATGCCAAGAGTACCACAGGGATCACAGTCTTTTTAAACATGTCCACTTCCCATCTTTTTAAATGTCCTATTATGGATATTTAAGTACAATGGTATGGACATTTCCTATTATGGATATTTAAAGTTCAATGGAAAAAAACTGAATATGCTACAACTGTACACACCCATACTGTAAATTTGAGATGATGATACCTGTAAAATAACTCAACTGGATCAAGTGGCATTTTACAGACAATAATTTGCATTTTAATTTAGCCTCATACCATCACTGCAGTCACTTCTATCCTATTCTCATATCAAGGCTTTGAGCTGCTGAGAAAGAAGCCCAATTAGTTCTTATGGATCAAATCATGCAGACTATGAAGGAAACATGCAGTAGACAGAAACCAAAGGTGAGATGGCCAGGGGCTATTGAAGTCAAGGAATAGAGTTGCATCAACAATGCAATGATTGAAGGGTACAGTGGAGAGTAAAATGAATCCCATGCGTGTATATCATTATGATATGGAAAGATATGGAGTTTGCAGAAAGCTAGGAGTGTGGCAGTGGCAGGGCTCTGTGGACTGCTAGTTTACTTGTTGATTTGATGAACACTGGCTTGGGAAATGCATTGAGATGCTTCAATTTGAGAATGAATAGCCCACATGAGACGATTTCAAAAGTTATCCCTTCAAATGATGTGTAACTGTATTCTGATTACCACCAAACTGTCACAGTATCTGAAGTGGGGCGCATTTGGAATTAGAGAATTGCAAATTAGCACAATTTACAGACTTATATCTCAGTAATAAACACAGATTAATAATCAAAGAAATTACATCTATATAGCGTGACTGACGTTACCATGACTGATGTTACAACTTGTCCACTTACAATGAACAGTCCACAAGCCAACACTTTGTATACCTCTGCTTGCAGATGGGGTTGGCAGATTTAAGTGTAATAGTTCTAAATGGTTCTTATATTTAGAAGAGTTTTAATATTTATGTAATTACTAGAAAAATAAGGTCTGGTCCACATGTAACGTCAGCCACATCATGTAATTAATTGTATTGCTTAGCCTTCCATCACAATTTTTACTAGATAGAACGTAACTTATCCATAGCAAATGAAACAACCCCAGGTCTGTAGTTGTGCTGGTGTTGAAATATCATTACGCAATTTAATTTGAAGTTATTAGGAAGAATCAGAATTGAATCAAAGCTCTCTATATAAAGACAAATGTTAATATTACCTAAAGCAATACCTAGATGGCAGCACATGCTAGTATTGGAAAATATCATTCAAAGTTATTCTTGACAGTTGCAATTATGGTAAAGTAATCCATTTACTGTTCTCTCAGACAAATAAATCATACTGAAGACCAGTCTGTGTGTTGCCAAGGAGCTTTTAGACAAAAGTAAATTCTGTTGTTTGTGATGACATTTAAGTGGCGCTTGTGAGTGGGAGCCACATGAAAGATATGAAAGGCCTTGTGGATAAAATCCATAATTTCCAGTAACTCTCAGGTCTTATAATGTTAGTACAACAGCTCAGTGTTTCGTACAGCAATGTTTTTTATTTGGTCCATGTCCATCTGATGGATTTGGCCTGCTTCTTGCTAGAATGCCCAAAACATTCATCTATCTTTCAATATGAAGAGATACTTGTCTAACAATGTGATTCAAATTTGACAACATATATCTGAGAGGAGAAGGTGGTAACATTTTTCTGAGCAAAGCTCAGGGTCAACAACAGCCAGAAACAAATCCCTTTAATGTTGCCAGACATGTTCTGATTCCGAGGAGTAGCAGTGTCAAGAAGCTTTGCTCAGAAAAATGTTACCACCTTCTCCTCTCAGACATATGTTGTCAAATTTGAATCACATTGTTAGACAAGTATCTCTTCATATTGAAAGATAGATGAAGGTTTTGGGCATTCTAGCAAGAAGTCTCATCTCCATTCAGCACAAACAGCCTAATGTAGTGCTCTCCACTAGAAATCAAGCCAGGCACGAGGCTGGAGGGTACCACATAGACAAGCAACATTATTATCCCACAAAACAGTTGCAGTTGCTGCTGTCAAACTCTTGACAGGGGTAGCTGGAGAGTTGGCAAGTTGGCAGGTAGCAGTGACATATCCTGTCAGACCACACATCATGTTTGAGAGCTTGAATGGAGATTTGTAGAGTCGCTGGAGATGAGCCATGCTCAGGATCACGTCTTTCAAATATGTTTTCACACACACACTGTGGACACCCACGGTAAATTATCGAGCTCTTGCGTAAATCCTCTCCAGAGTGTCTGAGTCATTCATATCCTCATCACTGAGTCTTGTTGGTAAGCAGTGATTATTTATCATCGCCAATTCTCCTACTTAGGAAGCATTGTATCCAAGAGTGTAGGTTCAGAAGAGGATATCATTGTAAATAATAATTTGAAATCTATTTCTTCAAGACAGGGACAGTGCACAATAAAACAATAATCCTGTACAACAGGAGAAAATGCTTTATGCCAGCTTCTAGTAGATTGCTATTTTCCACCTGTAGTCCTTGGGCAGGGAAAAGATAATGGATCCATAATGGAGTCAGAAGGTGAAAAAAACATCACCACCAACCAAGATAAAAGATAAACAAGATCACTACCAACCGAGATATAAGATAAAAAACATCACCACCAACCAAGATAAAAGATAAACAAGATCACTACCAACCAAGATATAAGATAAAAAACATCACCACCAACCAAGTTATAAGATAAAAAACATCACCGCCAACCAAGATATAAGATAAAAAACATCACCGCCAACCAAGATATAAGATAAAAAACATCGCACTAACCAAGATATAAGATACAAAACATCACTGCCATCCAAGATATAAGATAACTATATAACAGTAATGTGAAGTCAGTTATCTTCTGCCAGGCAGAATGGTGACTATGGGCTCACAAGCTGCCCTTGGGGTTTGGTGGGAACAAAAATGTCTAATTTAATAATTAAGGAAAGAACAAGACACGACGATGAACTATTTTCACCACATCAGAATCACTGTGGATATCTTGTTTTTAAAGCATAAGGTTGTGACTGACAAGCATCTCTTGAAGAGGAACCATGAAATGGAAGAGCTAAAGAACTGAGGGAAAATAGGGATTCTCATAAAATAGGTAGACAGAGACAAAGAACAGGGCAAGATGTCGGTGTACATACTGTGTGTAAGGTGCAAACAGTGTAAGTGACATGGGAAATCACTGAAAAGATTTGCTAGGAAAGGCTGAAATTACATCCATAATATCTCTACTATATTTACAGCATATAAGAAAATTATATTTTAGAATGAGAAAACTGTGTGTTTGCACGAGCAATTATGTGCGTTTGCTTTTATTTATTTTTTCATCCTGAATGCTTCTTGCTCGTTTTTGACATTTGATGTAAGACCTCAAAAATGGGCTTGTTATCCTATACACTGATTCCTGCAGAACATGGCGGAATCATCAGAATTCCTTTTCTTTCACACGGTGGCTGAATCGGGAGTGTGAGTCATGCCTTACTCTGAGACACCATCTGTGCCCTACGGGGAGGGGGGCCTTGACCCGAGCTCTTGGGAAATAAGTCATGTGTGTTTGGTGTGAATTGTGAATAATGTGACCTCAACTGGGTGATTCATCAGATAAAATCATCTATTGTACTAGTTCATGGAAATAAGTATAAGTATAATATAAATATGTATAGTGAACAGATCACTCGAGTACAAGAGGTGTCTGTCTCGTCCTGTGGTGTACATATCCTCCATTCATTTGACTGTCTAGCGACTTATGTTGCTACAGAGGGAAAATCTTTTTCACACTCAGACTAATTATTCTAACACCTTTAGATGCTTTGTCAACATGAAAAGAGAGGGAAGAAATTGATTTTAAGTGTGAAAGGGGTGGCAACTAACAGCGGCGGACTGGGGGGGAAAAGTGGCCCGGGACTACTGTCAGACCGGCCCACTCAATACACGGCGTGCGGCCCACTAAGTACACAGCGCACTGCCCACTCAGTACACACCGCATTGCCCACTCAATGGATCGCGCGATCGGTCAGTGGCCTACTGGGAAAAATACCCATACACTTAACATTATTTTGGTTAATTACAAAGAAATTACATCATATATGCTTGTTTTTTTAATAACATTCGGATCCACCAATTTGCCTGGATGGACACATGGAATAAAATGATACTGGCTATTGTAACACTCCAAGGTAGGTATAGTTTGCAAGATGAATAGTATCAGATCAGATGGTTATCAGATCAGATGGTTATACGTATAACTACAAAGCCTATGGGTTAGTACACTCAAAGCGTATTAGATAAATATACTTGAAATTAGTGCTGTCAAACTATTACAATATTTAATCGCAATTTTTTTATCTATTATAAATGTCCCTTCATTTATTTTGTATCCATTTATCCATGTTTTATTCCAGAATCATCTATCTAGATCACCGGTTCCCAAACTTTTCTGGCTCACGGCACCTCTAAACATATCTCTCTCCATCCACGGCACCCCTATTTTTTATGTCATATTTGTACTTTAGGCCATTTGATTTAACCTTGTGATGTGTTGAATAGGCTATAACTGCTTTTATTAAAGGCATTACATTAAGAAGGTGAGGTTTATCTCATTTTTGTTATATTCAAATTAACCACATTTAATAGAACTTTTGAATAAATAGTGAACAGAATACGAACAGACAACGTCTGTCCCTCTCACAACTATATCACAGCCAAAACGTATGGGTAATAATCGAGAAATTAGCTGGCAGTAACAAAACATAGCAGGAACAAACCTTCAGACAACTTATCAACTTAGTGGGACACATGTGCCTGTCTATGACTGCATAGTTTGTTAATGCAAGGAGGGATTGTTGACAGTGCAACACGGAGGTCCTGTTCAACTGACAGCCTTTGCCTCAGGTGTAGGAGGGATTGTGGACAGTGCAACACGGAGGTCCTGTTCAACTGACAGCCTTTGCCTCAGGTGTTGCACTGTCCACAATCCCTCCTCCCATTAACAAACTCTGCAGTCAAAGACGGGCACATGTGTCCCATTAAGTTTAGCATGGTTGTCCAGTTCTTTGCAAAATAAAGTTCTCTGTAAATTTGTCCTCATCCACATACTGTATCTAACGTTAACGATCATCTGGCAAAGGCCATTAACATCAGTGGACTCGTCTATTTTAAGCGCAAATGTCCCCCTTAGCCATAGTTTCTCACTCAGTACAGATTCCATGTTCCCCGACATATCATCAATGCAACGTTTGATCGTGTTATCAGAGAGGGGGATTTTTTTCTGAAGTGTGTGCATTTTAGATTTGGCAAGCAACTCGGCAAGTAAAAAAACTAGTCTTTTGTGCCTTCTCAGACACACGCACGGTAGAAAGCATTCGCTCTGTGTGGTATTCTGTGTTTTAAGTCTTTCAAAATATTCTAGTCTTTGTTGTGGTGTTTCGGGTGCTTGGTCTCCAGGTGCCTTGCCAACTTGCTAGGCACCATGGCTGCATTAGCCAACGTCTCCCTGCAGAACTCGCAACATACTGGAGGTACAGGTCGTTATAATGGCTCACTTTTCTATTTGCTAAATTCGATTCCGATGTTTGTTACTGTGGAGATGGATGCACTCTCTTTAAAAGTGTATCCATTGCGCCTACCTTCACTGCTGTCAATACGGAATAACAAACAAAGTCAACGAGAGAGCTGTTGTTGATGTTACTGTAAACTGTAGCCTATTGTTGTTTGTGCTGCAAATACATTTTTTAATTTATATCATTACAATAAAATTAATTTTGAAATTGATATATATTAAATGATCAAGCCTTGGGCCATTCCACGGCACCCCTGAGCATGTGTCACGTCACCCCAGGGTGCCGCGGCACCCACTTTGAAAACCCCTGATCTAGATAACATATTAACATTGTTTATAATGTAAGTGTTGTGAAACGCAAGCTTTACTTGGCCAATTCAACACCTTTAGATAACATATTAACAATCTAGATAACATATTAACATTGTTTATAATGTAAGTGTTGGTGTAACACAGTGATTTTAGCATAACAAACTAGCTGGTTAACTTATTTGACACAAGTTACAGTATTAGGAATGATAAGATTGCCCTATTTACAACTACCACCATGGATAGCTTGCTCATCGATTGTAAGCAAGTGACTACAGCTAACATGTTACATGCTACAGCTAACAATCATGTCATTTTACATGCTACAGCTAACATAGATAATCTCGATGTTGACAACAGCTTGCTTATTTTACCAGATCATAACGGTTTCAATTTAAGACATACCGTTAGCTAGGCTTGCTGTAGGGAACGTTACCTCATCTGTGAATAGCAAGCTAACATTTGGCAAGGTCAACGCCACATCTTACCTTATCACAATGTCACCAGTCAGTGGTTTTGCAAATAAAATGTAGGCTAGAGTAATTGACATTTAATAACATCTCAAACTAAATCAGACTGACGGAAGAGATTGACAGAGGCAGCAGCAAGCTGTGCCTCATCCGTGTTAAGGGCTAGGGCTGACTGCACACGTCAATACGGTTGCTTGCCCTGGCTGGGCGTGTTGCTTGTATGTAATATGCAAATCCAAATGTAAGAATCCCAGAATCCTCTAGGCCTACCTCAATCGGCACAGCTGAGAACACTTCGGCTGTGTAAGAACCAATTTTCAGGTGTTCATTAATAACATAGAGATATGTTCTTACGTTGAACTTCCGAAGTCCGTAAAACACATAAGTAACGTAAAAAAAAAAAATAAATCGAAAAATAGACACCATAGGTGTGAAGACAGATTGCAAGTAGGAGTATAAATTTCAGTCAGTGCTTCTCTATGTTTGAAGCTCTTAGAGAAAGCTAAAATAATGTTGTCTTCAGAATCGTAAATATATTACACTGATATGCGCTGAGAGTGGGCCTGATGGCTGTGGGCCGGTAGATGATGATAATGGGCTGGTGTTTTGGGCCATCGGCCCACCGGGGATGTCCCCGGTATTCCCGATGGCCAGTCCGCCCCTGGCAACTAATGTATTTATCAACTATGACCATACAAACAAATCAGAGTGTATGCCCCTATAAGTGCTTGTTTCTATGTACACATGGATGCTTTATTTTTTCGTTGAAAACATCATACTGCTAGAATCTAAAACATTAGGGGGTAGCTGTTAGAAATTCCTTTAGCTGATATTTCTGTCAAATGTTCTATTTTTGATGTTAGCACTTCTCAGGCATCATACAAAACTACTGGAATGACCACAATGGGAGACTAGACTCAGACTAAATCACAGATGTTCAGTCCAGGATACCCTTCAGCCAAACAGGTCTAATAATAGAACCACTGTCCTTTTGTCCTTACAGCTGAGAACCTCTGATTAAAACAAATGGCTCCCTGCTGGCTTGCCAAATGGCAACACTTCTATTTGATCCGAGTCCATTAGCATGAAAACTGCCTCGTGGTATTCTGTATGGCAAAATGAAAAAGGAATAAAACTGATATCTGTTTTCCAAAAATAACTAAATGCCTTATGAGGGACAGGTATATTTTATTCCCTTCCATAGAATACACGTGAAAAGCATCACAGGCTGTCTTAGTGCTCCTCATTACAGACAGAAATGTCCTTCACTAAGGTGAAGGAGGGAATCCTCAAATAACTATTTCAAACCAAGACTGTGGGTACCAGAGTAGCATTGTTTTTTTTTTATCTCACTGCATATGGTCTGTATTACGGGAAAAAAAACGAATGGGCTGATTGATGTCTGTATTTGTGCAAAGGAGAGTGCATGCACATTTGAGTTTCAGTGTGAGTGGTTTCTGTCTGTCTGCATGCAGGTAAGTAGGCATGTGTCTTAATATGTGTGTGTGTGTGTGTGTGTGTGTGTTGTGTGTGTGTGTGTGTGTGTGTGTACCTGGGCAGATTTCAGTGTGTATGCACTAGTGAAAATGGCAAAAGAGTTTGCAACCAGCATCTACAGTTAAGAGGAGTCATCCGTCATTAGCCATATCACAGTTGCGTAGGATAGTTGGGGACAGGTCCCTGAGTAGGGAATGCGTAGGATAGTTGGGGACAGGTCCCTGAGTTGGGCAGGGGCCGCCACTGCTGCCTTCAGCTCAGGCTGAGGCTAAGCAAAGACCGTTTGTAAATCTAACTTCATGAGCATAGTAGGGAGTTAAGCTTACTGCACAGTTTCCCATAAAAACAGCTCCATCAAAAATGTCTATTTTCCCTCCACTTAATCTGGCTGCTCTTCGCCTTTCATCAAAATGCTGCAAAGATACAAATCACTAATCTTCCATCAGATAAGCGACTGAACAGGATTGGCATTAATGCTTTCATATAAAAAGTAATTGAAGGAACACAAGCTGAATACAAGCTGTCAACCTTAGCCCTGCCTCTCAGTAAAGTGTGAAGAGCCATCATATACAACAAGGTTATATCATGTAATCGTTATTTGCTATTGTAATGGTTTGTCTCTAGAAGGCTGATATAATTATTACGTTTTTTTCACTTGTAGAAAGAAAATGATGTTTAAGCTGTGGGTCAACAAAATGACATGGTCCCAACCTGACTCAATCTCCAATGGACAGCCAATGGGGACACAAAGTACAATGCGAGAAGTTTCACAACCACAACCCACTCAGCATCACAACTGATGTTGAAAGCAACTTTCCCTGCCAAGGGTCAAAAGGTGAGCATCATACCAGAACACTTTCAAACGGTATTATATCTATCTGTCACTTTTACGAAATATCCTAAAATGTTTTCAATATCTCATTTTAAATCTGTATCTGCTTGTCATTGTGACATATTAACCACTTAACCATTAAACTCCAAATACCAATGCCTCTGAAAATCCCTTGTGATGACTCTCTATATACATCCACTGTTACCTGAAGGTTTGGACTAGTGAGGGTGCAATGCTAGTAATCTCAGTTTACCTGCTGTAGGGAGTGCAGAACACTGGGTTTGGCCTTTTCAGGGTCAGTGCCATCTGCACTCTCCAGTTTCCCCTTCTTGCAGGACTTGCAGAGGAGGGAGAGCCCACAGAGGGTGAGGATCCCCGAAGCCGTCCCCAGGGTGGCACCCAGAAAAGCAGCCATAGAGAAGATCATGTTGTTGCTATCAACAACCACAACAGAAGGAAAAGTGGACTTGGAGAGAAGAGAGGGACTGAGCAGGTGGCAAGTCAGTCTTTTGACCACATTGCAAAAAAGAATCTTGATTAATCTGATTTTACTGTCCTCAAAACATGAAAAAACTCCCCCTAAAATGCCAAGAATTTAAGAAATAAGAAGAGGAAGTGATGGTAGAAGAGAGATCTAAGAGCCCACATCCATCAACCCAAAGCTGGTAGCACGCCTAGCGCTGTCAGTAATCCACTGATCCGAGAAGAGACGGCAGGAGAATGTTCCTGTCTGCGTGCCTGCGCCTGATGCACGGAGGAGGAGCAGTGGCGAGCGTCTCCGCTCATGAATTCAGTGAAAATCAGGAAGGGGGAGGGGATGGAGGCTGAGAGATACAAAGGGGGAGGGCGAGAGACAGAGGGGAAGGAGATAGTGGATGCTGCACATACAAGGAAGAAAATGCGGGCCCAAGAGGGACAGGCATGTGTAATGCATGATGACGTCAGAAATGAAGAGCCGGCCTCCTCTCCAGGTCTCTGTGGTAGATATCATATAATGCTCACCTGTCATCACATAGCCCCTCTCTCAGAGTAATGGTTCAGAAATTACACTCTGCAATTCTGATAACGAGCTGAAGTGGCAATCATGTTTCTTGGAACTTTCCATACATTTTAAAATGTGCATTATTTGAAATAAAAATCTTCACGTTTTCCTGTCTTCTGCTTTATCCTCTAAAGTAAAATTGTTGATCTTTTGACACACTCTGCAGATACATCACTTACTAACTTTACTACTACTAATTTTGTCAAAAACCTTCTGACATTAGGAGCAAACATTATTGTTTTTCAGTGTTTTTTAATATTATTAACAGAGGTTGAAATGAATGCAGAAACAAAATAAAAGTGTAAACCCAATATAAAAAGAGAAACTCTATCAACAAAGGCAGGATGTGTGGCACAAATAACAAAAGCGACTTAAGTAAACAGTTTGACCAGATCCTGACTTGTTGACTTGTTGTCATTATAGTCTCTGAAAAGGGTTTCCTCCTGTTATTTGAATGCATTGCACAAGGTGATAGGCAACAGTAGCTGTAACCTCTATTGGCCATAGCAGAGGAAAAGGTTGCCTTGGCTGGAGGAAGAGATATGAGGCACTGCGAGATATAGAGAACCTTTTTCCAATACTTTTATATATTTCACAATTGCAGAATTATTTCCTCACCAGTTTGTATTTTGGAAATGTGATTTTGTAATCTCATCATCATAGGTGCATATGTATAAGGCAACCAGACTGCCAATGTGGGTCAATGAAGCTACTTATATTCAAGCTCTCATAGTAATTTCTTACACTGAAAACCAACTTTTGATTTCTTTTCAAACCATGGGGCGCTTATAAGAGCATGGCAGCATGGAGGTTTAACTTTGTTGAGTCACTGACACCCATGACTGACATAAGCAACCATTCATGATAACTATCGAGCCTTTATTCATATCCCCAAAACTGTCAAAGAAGAATGAGCCATCTGATATGATTTTACTTTAAGAGAGATGCTTTTGTATGGTTCTCACTGTCTAAAATTGACTAGAAAATGAACTGATACAAAATACTTCTCTTTTTCCTCTTCTCTCTTCTTATTGAGGGCAGTGGATTCTCTATCCATTCTATTTTAGACCCCTCCAACTTTTGCATTACATATAGACGTAAATGTGTTTCCATGGAAACCCCCACACCCTCAAACTGAATATGCCCCCTCCTCTTTTGATCTGCTGCAATCCAAGGGGGGAAGCTGGATATGACCATTTCAGTTGCCATTTCCAAGTTTGTATTCCTTCCTAAGATGCTGTTTGATACTGCTGTCATTAAGACAGTCCCTAACAGAAGCTTCTATTGCGGAAACTGAAATAGACACCTGTATACTCCAATTGAAGTACACCTTAAATGATGTTATTAATCATAATGTTATTAATGTACTCTTATGTACTAGAAACCCCATCACATACACAGATAACAGCAGATCAAAGCATAGTGAATATAACCATACTACAGATAAGATGTGTGTGTGTAGATGTTTCTGAGTGTGCTTTGTTTGAGAAGATCCAGTGTAAACTGTGAGATAACCTCAGCTTGCGTCTCATTCTGTGTGCGCTCACTGATCCGGACCATATGCACATCATGCTCTTGCAAGCGTCCTCTCTTGCCTTCAAGGTATTAGCTGTAGCGTCATGACTGTCAGCCACACAAATATGGATAACAAACAGTATCAAAAGACACATAAAGTTTCTCTTTAGCCCTTGTCTTTTCATGAGCAGCATGGGAGTATCTTCAGTCTGCTTTAGTTACATTGAAACCTGCCATAACTGAGTCATACATCAGCCATTTCCATGCATCAGACCTAGCTGTGACCATACTCGAAAGCGTATCCCACTGAAGGTTGGGAAACTGTAGGGAAAAATGCTTAGATAACACAGATGTAAATGCACAAATGTATGGAAAGAAGTCATTAAGCCTGTCTTCATTAACAGGTTGGCAAAATAGCAAAGAACTTTTGAAGCACCCTCTCTTTATCTATGTATCTAGCAAACAGGATGTCAAATGATGGTACACTGACAGCTTTACTTTTATAGTTGACATTATTTTCTTGGCAATGTAGCGAATGGAAAAAGTCGACCTAGGTACATTAACAGTGCAATTTAGGATTTAGGAAAATCCATCAACGTCCGCATTTAACAGTTAGCATGAATAATGATTAATTGGGGTTAATTGGCATGATGTTATTATTAAAATAACAGTGACAGCCCGATCTGGACAGGGTTTCTAGGAGCCTCTCTATCCCAAGTTACATAATAAGCTTCTGTTTAAGTTTAATACGACTGACCTACCTTATTTATACAAGTGCACAAGCAGCAGTAAAGGTCAAATTACAGACTTAGAACAATGCACGATTCAACTAATGTCTATTCAAAAAGTGAAGCCACGAAACAGTTATAATTGAAAATGAGATTGAGGTGTCTCCAAAACCCATACTCATAAATAGGTGAAATAATATGGAATCGGGAATTAAGTCTGTTTAAAATAAACAACTGATACTTGGTTCGATTAGTAAGACGTTCTCTTTAGTCTATGGATCTTTCGCCATCTAGTGGTTGTGAGAAATCGTGACACCTAGACCTACAGTGCAGTAGATTATATAATAGCCTAGGTATTTTATGTTGTCAAAAAAGACAAATTGACATTCATGTGTAGACCTTTTTAAGAGTAACTTAACAGAGATACTAGAGAATCCTACTTCCGATGACAAACCCCTGCAGTTTGCCTACAGAGCCAACAGGTTTGTAGATGATGCAGTTAGCTTGCCCTTCACTTCACCCTCCAGCACCTGGACTCCCCAGGAACCTACGCCAGGATCCTGTTTGTGGACTTCAGCTCTGCCTTCAATACCATCATTCCGGCCCTGCTACAGGACAAGCTTTCCCAGCTGAGTGTGCCTGACTCCACCTGCAGGTGGATCACAGACTTCCTGTCTGACAGGAGACACGTGAGGCTGGGGAATTTTGTCTCATTTTTTTGAATTTTTTTGAATTTTGAACCATAAGCACCGGTTCCCCTCAGGACTGCGTTCTCTCCCCTCTACTCTTCTCCCTGTATGCTAACAGCTGCACCTCCAGTCACCAGTCCGTCAAACTCCTCAAGTTCGCGGATGAGACCACCCTCATCGGGCTCATCTCTGGTGGGGACGAGTCAGCTTACAGGTGGGAGATTGACCATCTGGTGACCTGGTGTGGGCAGATCACCCACCACTCCTCATCTACGCACATGGACAGCTGAACTCTACCCACTCACTTTCTCCCTTTTCTTTCCCTACTAATCAATCTCCCCATGGGACGCTGCTGTACTCTCTACACCTGGTCTACCTGGAGAAACCCTCGGCCAATTGCACCGCCACTGCATTGCCGTACACTTACTCTACCCCATACCCTATGCTAGCATTTATATACAACATACATTATTGCCACCACTGAAATGTTTCTCTGTCCCTACGTCCCCTACCCCTGTAACAGTAACCCTATTAGTGCAGTAAACTGGTCTTGCCTGTATCATGTATTTACCACCGGATGTCTTTATACATACTATGTCCCGCAACCAATTGCTGGCTGTGTACAACCCCTGTTGCTTCCTTTCCCCTTCTGCCACACAACCCTCCCCCTTCCCCCCTTCCCGCCTTCCTATCTCCACCCGGCCAACCTCAAGCAGAAGGGTCCCCCCTTATGTGCCGTGGTTCTGCTTCAGGTTTCTTCCTGCCTAACAGGGAGTTTTTTCTTGCCCCTGTTGCCATTGTGCATGCACTAAGGGGGTCTAGGCTCTGGGCTCTGTTAAGCGCCTAGAGGCAATTGTATTGTTATGGCGCTATACAAATAAAATTGAATTGAAAAAAAAAAAATTGAATTGTTAGTGGGACATATTTTATGTGATTTAAGCTATCTACACGACTTTTTTTATGTCTACTATGACTCGGTTAGTTGTGTATGTGCAACACGAATGTTGGAGAGTATTGTAGGTCTTAACTGAAGCTCTAGAGACCATTATTGTTAGGTTATTGCTAACACTTAGACCAAAAATCCATTGAAACACATAGTAGCTAGCTAGCCTCGCTGCTAATAATTATAACGTAAGCATGCATAGCCAGATATTGAGAGCGCATTCATTTTGAAAGAGGAACAGAGAAACGCGATTAAGGCATTTGTCGATCGAAAAGATGTTTTTGCAGTCCTTCCTACGGGATCCGGCAAAAGTTTAATGTACCAGATGGTCATACTACGTTGCTCTGATTGGTTCTAGGTATCCAATTGAGCGAAGAGGCATTTTTTTCCTGGTTCGTTGAAACACGCCCCATAATCACAGCTCAATGGAGCAGCATCAGACTCATATTCTGACTAGAATTATGAGTATGACATCGTCAGGCTAGTGGGCAGAACAACCTGGAGCTAAATGCTCTGAAAACAGGTTCTTACTTCCGGCAGGAGGATGCGGTCCATCAGGACCAAAACCTCACGCCACAAAACCAGCTTTTTCCCAGCTGCAGTTGGCCTTATCAACAAGGCCCGGAACCCTCACCTGACTTGGACTCCTCTCCTGCCCCCCCCCACCTCAAGTCTTCGCTACTCTAACACTCATCACACTGCACATTGCACATCCACATTGCACTCCTGCTTTGCTTTTTGCACTCCACTTTCACTTTTCACTTTACTTCCTTATATATTTTGTTTATATATTGTATTGTATATATTGTGTTTTTCTGTTCTTATCTGTAGTACTTATTGCGTTTGTATATTTTATGCTTACTGTATGCACCAACTCACCAGTGTAAACCTACTTGGCAATAAACACAATTCTGATTCTGAGAAATAAAACACAACATCTCATACGTCACAAATGTTTAAAGTACAGGCTTACTTCACCCCCAGCATGAGCCTAACTCCACACATGCTTAAAAACTAGAAACATGCTTAAAATTTTGCAAGGGACCAAAGAGCGGTAAACTCCTGTGAATGATGAGCCTCGATCAACAAATGAAAATGAAACTCACACTCATGGGAGGGGCGGTGGGCCGCCCATTTCATGATGTAGAGAAGTCCCACACGATCCATTCTAGGTCAGCATCAATCATGTTCAGGATCTGTTCTAATTTGTTTTCTTGTTAATATTTACACCAGCATTGATGTGTTTCACCACAGTTCAGTAATTTCGTTTAGCATAATGCTGAATAAAACATTGGATTGTGCAGTAGGCATAGGCTATCTCTTTAAGCAGCATACAGTAGCACCTTCAAAACTGAGAGGAATGCCAACGAAAAGGATTATAAACAACTGTAGCCTGTTTTCGGTTATGTCATCATGTGTAATTTGCCCTAATTTCATATCCCTCCCATCAGTGTTTTTTTTTAAATGTGCGAAGGATGATAACACAAGAACTTGCAACCTCATCCATTTATCTCATGAGATAAGGAACAAGTCGAGTCACGTGTTCACATCGAAAGGTTGGACTGCTGGGCCTACAGTTTCTGCTTGTAAAGATAAGTCCGAACAGATCCAAAAAAGTCGCAGGCCTTAATGCAGTTTAACCTTTAATCATTCTAACAACACCAGACCCGCGTGGGTGGTCAGTCAATTGACATTTTTTAGTCTTTGTTATGGATATTCAAAACGACTTTCAATGTTGTTTTCACTCAGATTTGTGAGCGACAGTTCACATGCCAACCAATTTCCCTTCCCATAGTCTACTAACAACCCTTCAGGCTGCTCATGCTACACGGGCACTCAGCTCAACCTCAAAAAAGTAGCCGGGACTTTATGTTATCGTTAGCCTGCATATCATTAAACCAGGGCGTTGTATCTGGTAGCAAAACGCACGGCGCTACACTAATATCTCCCCTTATCGTTGCTATCTTTGTGTTAATTCTCTCGTGGTTTCGTTCCTTAAGACCACAAGCAGCCGCAAAACCCTTTTCCAACCCTCGCCGGTGTACACTTCAAGCGTTTCACAAAGCTTAGTTCCGCCCATTAATGCATCAGGTTCCAAGATGGCGACGTCCATGGCACTGAGTTTGGACAATTTACCTTCGGATCCCTTATTGTTAATTTTATCTTTTCTTGATTTCAGGGACTTGATCAGGTGAGTGCATGTCAGCGCAGTTGACATCAAGGGATCCCTGTGCTCTTCAGTGCAAATTAATAAGAAAAAGTTGTCGATATGCTAGAATACCTTTAAAAGTTTTGGTGTGTTGTTGTTCCTTACTTAGCTCAGAGCTAACTGGCTAGTTAGCTAGGTAATGTATTATCTCCGGTTGTTGTTTAGCTAGCTCCTACTATTCCTGTCTTCGCACATCCGAATCCTTGAATCTCACATTTTGTTATCAGACTCTCCCCCTCAAGGGTCATTATAGCAAAACCTAGATATCCGAGCTGAGTTTTGTGTTCCCTGAAATGTGGTGTAAGTTTGACATGACAGAGAAATTGAAAGGGCTGCTCTGTAACGTTAACGTTCCTTGGTGTAAGGTTGTTTTCAATCTAGTTGTGATTATCACCCCACTTTCACGCACATTTCTGGTAGACCGTTCATCAAATGTTTGTCATGTTTGTAGCATCGGGGTGTTGGATAACTTACAACTTAAGTTGTTTTCATGGATTCCACCTTTTTAAAAGCTTATATAAAATCGAATGCACATCTGTCTCTGTTCCATAGCTGTTATGATCTCGCAAGGCGGTTTTTGTTTTTATGTTCGTATTGAAAACGTCACAGGAATTGGCCGGTTTATATATAATACTCTAACAGAATAGCTTATATTGGCATTAGCTATAATATTTAGAAAGGTTTGTTGTGTTATTTTGGCATAAAAAACTGAAACAATAACCTAACACGATCACCACCCTCGAAATAACACTGTACAGTCTGGCTATATTTGAAGCAATATTTGCGCAATTTCTCTATCATATCAGCATTCTTCACCGTGTCAATGTCAGCCGTAGGTAAGTGACAAGTGTTGCAGTATTTCCTCGCAAGCATACGCTACAGACTTCCGCTTTTTACTTTTAGCTAATTTTGTACATGGGTGTATGTGACTTCTGCTTGCTGCATGATCTCTTAATCATGCCTTGTGAATGTCATAATTTCAAACCTTACCTGACAGAAAAAAAACTACATGCAGCAGCTTTAAGTTCAAGCTAATGTACCACATTAATTAATCAGGAGGCATGCCTTCAGAGATTAAGACCCGTTAGGCAGCCCAGGCGCAATGAATAAACAGAGGCCAATCTCATAAACATAACATTACAAAAATATCTGGTTATTCATTTACTTTTAACATTGCTCCATTTGTCTTCCAAAGCTGTAGCTTTGTGAGTCGTCGACTCAATGAGCTGTCGGGCCACAATCCATTATGGAAGAGACACTGTTTCAAACACTGGCTTGTAACTGAGTAAGTTATCCATATTTTGTACCTTTTTCTAATAGTTCATGGACCTGGGCTCTCCTTCAGTGATGGTTTGCCGCCACAACTCCTTAACCTTAAACACAATAGTGATGAAATAGGTTTTTATTTGTGTATATCGGATCAAAAAACAAGTGTTGGAAATAATTACCTTCTCTTATTGTCATCGTCCAGCTAAGTATATTCAAAAATCAATATCAGTCAAGTTGTGGTTGTGGTCTTGGTAACAGCAGATGCCTATTTGTATTTTTTACAACTTGTTTTGCAAACACTCCTGCACACACAAAACTCATAATCTTCAATTTGTTGCCACATTTGTATAATGGTTCTCTTCTCGTTAACCAGACATTGCCTCTATATAGATATTGATCTTTTTGACCAAATGAAATCATATAAGTTATAATATTATTATAAATATAAATATATTCTTATACGTTTTTCTTATTGTTTTTAACTGAGCAGATCGGAAAAAACACAAAAGGGGCAGACATGGAAGGATCTTTTCCGATGGTACTTTGCCGATTTGGGTCGTTATATAGAACACTACAGCAACCTGAAGAAGGCCTGGGATGATCTGAAATCATACCTGACACAGAGATGCCCGAGAATGATCGAATCCCTCAAAGGTAGAGTGGAACAATCAATTTGGACAACATCAGCTCGTAAACTGCATGAACTATTACAAGATAGTGCTATATTATTTAAAATGTTTCACAATACATTACTTCAAGTAACTGCAGCAAATGAATCAGTGCAGAAACACAATTGTGTTAATTGGATAAATTACTTTACATGGTTAGAGGATATTACAGCTAAAGTCTTGTTGGGGTTAAAATGACAACAGTGAATTGTTTAGCCAAAATCCTTGTAAAAGCTGATTTACATTCTTTTTGATCTGAACAGAGGGCGCTAAGGAGGAGGAACTTGATGCCATTGAGGCCCAGATTGGCTGCAAGCTACCCAGTGACTACCGCTGTTCTTACCGCATACACAATGGGCAGAAGCTAGTGGTGCCCGGGTAGGAACAGACTTTCTGACGCGCTGATGTCTCATTCAGCAGAGGAGTTGTGTGAGAGATAATGTATATGGTTACGTAGTTAATCAACTGGTAATTAAGGCAAGTCATTAAAGGCCTCAGTTTTGGCATGTTATCAACATGTAAACATGCATTGCATACATAGAATTCTGTAATCACAGTTTTTATCTGGCCTCCTATTATATCCATAAGCATTATGTGTTGGAGCATTTTTTTTTTTGTATTTCATCTGGTGACAACCAGCTGCATATTCTGGAAGCATCATTTAGATGCATAGCAATCTTATCTTATTGGTCTGTAGGAAATAGTGGGAAGACTAAATATTTGATTTGTCACTTTGGCCAGTGGTGGACATGGTCAACTTTGTGGATCAGTAACAGATCATTGGGTCATTAGTAATACCAGTTGTCAAGACCAATAGCTACACTACTGATTCTGCACTTGAAATGGAAGGTTTTTCATTTGAACTCCAATAGTGCCATATTTAAGATATTTCTCAGCAATTCGTATACAACTCCCATACAACTATATTTAGCTGTGCTTTGGAATGTGCAGTCTAAATGCAAGTGCTACATGATAATTGGGTCAGACCGATAGTCTCAAAGCATTTTAGAATATCAGTGTAGTTTCTATTGTCACAGTAGAATTAATTAGACATTAATGTGTCTAAGTGTAGTTCAGCAAAAAGAGCTGAGGCTGCCTGTGAAAAACATTGATGCGTGACGACAGGTCCCTTTCTTTGTTCATGTTTGTCCACACAAGAGCCACTTTCCATTGACCTGTAGCGCAGGTTATGCTCTTACGTACAGTCATTTTGCTAAGTTATACCTCATATCGCATTCAGATTATGTCCATATCTTTTTATAAAATCTTGTATTTCTAGTAACATATTTCTATTCAGTTACCATACAGTTAAAGTAATTAACATGTGCAATTGTGTGTCTCCCCTACTTTTCTGTGTATATCTATCAGATTGATGGGCAGCATGGCCTTGTCCAACCACTATCGCTCTGAGGACCTCTTGGACATTGAGACGGCAGCAGGGGGCTTTCAGCAGCGGAAGGGCATGAAGCAGTGCCTGCCCCTCACATTCTGCTTCCACACAGGCCTCAGCCAGTACCTGGCCCTGGAGAGCACTGAAGGACGCGCCCGCAGCGAGATCTTCTACCACTGTCCTGTAAGAGCCCCTTACCTCTTTGTCCTCAGTGTTGCATCAGCAACCATCCTTGTTCCAAGTCTTTTCCTGAATAGCTATGATCGAGGCTTGAGTAGTAGGGGTGCCATTATTACTAGTGCTGTCAAACGAATACAATATTTAATCGCGATTAATCACATTTATGTCGTAGTTAGCTCAAAATGAATCGCGATTAATCGCAATTTTTTATCTATTCTTAATTTTTATTTTTATTATCATTTTTTATTTAATAACAAAGCTCTTATCAACATGGAAAAGTGGATTTGCTTGCTTTATGCAAATGTTTTATTTTATTGAAAAACAACATTGCCAAACAGGGCGGTACAAAATC
Organism: Sprattus sprattus; assembly: GCF_963457725.1. Lineage (NCBI taxonomy): Eukaryota > Metazoa > Chordata > Actinopteri > Clupeiformes > Clupeidae > Sprattus > Sprattus sprattus. The sequence goes on from NC_137927.1 coordinate 22,204,699, forward strand.
AAATTATAAAGTGCACTTTTCAGGTAAACAAGGACTCAGCTTATAGTGCAGTTAAACCATGGGTTAATATTTTCTTTTTTTTCAAGTTTGCTGGGAACATAGCAGTCAGGCCTCTTATTTCAGAAACAATGAACCGTAACAGTTAGGTTACCAATAAAAGGTAAGCCTACTACTTCTTTGCTTTCAGCCAGATGCCTGTTGACATGTGAAGCAACCGTGAAGTAAAATTCAGTTTTTTATCATCCATTTCGCCGTATCACGCTCACCATTCACTCAAACCGTAACGTTGGCTTACTATACAGTTTAACACGTTTATCTAAAAAAAAAAAAAAATGTTTAAAAAAAGCGTTGATCTCGCGATCATTTTTTTACGGCGTTAAAATGGGTTTGCGTTAACGGCGATATAACGCGTTAAACTGACAGCACTAATTATTACTTATGTTGAAGATGTGATCCCAGACAGTCCACCCCAACTGGAGTTTTGTCAGATGTTTGGTAATGTTATTTACAGTGATATTGTTTGTTGAATGGAGTATATGTGTGCTGTTGGTAGTTCAGTATAGTTTGAATTATGGTTTGCTTGTGTCGGAGGGAATTTGCAGGCATTCCACTGTAAGGTCCTTCCTTTCCCCCCTTTTTTGAACCACTAGGGGGAGGTCTCAACCACTGTACTAGTTTTCCTTCACCTCTTGACTCATTCAGACTTGCTGCTCTTTTGTAGGATCAAATGGCACAAGATCCCTCAGCAATTGACATGTTCATTACAGGTAAACACTTGTTTCTGTTCCCTCCTTCCAGTTTACTCAAAGAGAAAACAGATGTGTTGTTCACAATCACAGGCAAGTTGTGCAGTTTAAACTGGAGCCTAAGGGCTTAAGTATACTCCCAAAGGTCTGCGTTCACGTACCATGGATGCGTATTACGTGCACATTTGTGTCTCCAAAGTATACTAGTTTTGCTGTTGCAGATACATCTCTCAAGCGCACTAGCTCAATCACAGTGTTTGAAATAATATCTCTACGTCATGTGACTACACCGAAGACTAGACTAGACCATTATTTATGGATCTATAGTTTATCTGCCCCTTCTTAACTCCTCTATCTAAATAGTGATGGCTTCCTATCTTACAATACCTTTGCTGGTAATCTAATCATCTAGATTAGCTAAATCATGAAATAAAGGGGACTGTCATTTTGTCAGTGGGTCTCCAATAGTTGTATTCCCAGGGAGCAAACACACTAATGAAAATGTGCATCTGTACTGTAAGTTGTTTTAGATAAAGCATATGCTAAATTAATAAATGGCATTAATGGATTTAGTTTTTACTTGACCCTGCGCCAATGCTTTAAAATTTGCATGCACAAGAGCAGTCAAGGAACACAAACTTTTGCTGCGTGGATAGTCGGTGTGGATCATCCTGGTGAGGCACAGTGCACAGACCTAAATGTAGCTGTATCCACATGAGTATACTTAATAATGAGTATACTTAAGACTTAATAATGAGTATACTTAAGGCTTTAGTCACCACTGTCATCATGTCTGTGACCAAATGGTTTGCATTTTTCTGAGTTACTGAATGTAACCCAATGTCACCCATCACAGGGTCAAGCTTTACGGAGTGGTTCACATCATATGTCCATAATGTGGTGTCGGGGGAGTACCCTATCATCAGGGACCAGATCTTCAGGTATGCATCACAAGCACAAACACATCGCACACCTAGTGGTATAGTCTTGTGGCACAAAATGGTCCAACACATAGTAAGGCCTTAAATAAGAAGGAGCGGATTTCTGTCTACAAATCGGGATAGGTAAAATATTTGTTTCATTTTCACTGTTCATTAAATATGTTTTTTTGCTAACGTTGGCTACTAAAACTAACATATAAAGTTGACATGCCATAGCGGGTCTGTCAGAGTGCGTTAATGTTACTCGAATTAGTAGCACCGACCACCTTAAGCTTTTTTCACGTAAAATACAACTATCACTAGAGATAGTGTCGGACAAGAATGGCCATCATCATCTAGGTAGCCTATAGTTATAACTCGAGATGCATTTCCACAAGTGTGATTGCTCAGGAGTAGTAGAGGGTCACTAACATGAAACGCAAGATCAGACATGGGAATTAAAGCAATGTACAGGAAATTGTGTTAGAATTGTGAATATATATTAGAACACACATACTGTATATCGATGAATTGGGACCACTCTCTTGTCATCATTACGTTACCATGGTCCCTCGACATCAGTCAGCATCTCCTAGCTCAAATAAGCATAACATAAATGTGCATCCTCTGTCTTCAAAGCACAACAGATCTTTGGTTATCAATACATTTTATGTAGGTATGACAGCAATCTGTTGGTGTACTCTTGTATATTCTGTTAAGCTATGTAGGCATGCACGTGTGGTTTGAAGACAGATGGCTAGTGAGCCAAAGCCAGCTGCCTTCGCTCTCTTAATGTTTCTATTATAATATTAGCGCTAGAGACATTTTGCAAGTTTCGCCCCTCAATGAAACGAAGGAAAAATGGTGTTTCAGCCCTCAATTAAATGAAGGAGAAGTGGTGAGCCCTGTTCAACTGGTTTATTTATTTTTAGAAAAAGACTGGCTCATCTTCCCTCTCTCCATGTGGTTTTCTCAGGTATGTCCACGACAAACAATGTGTGGCCACCACAGGTGACATCAGTGTCTCCGTCTCTACCTCCTTCCTGCCCGAACTCAGTTCTGTGCATCCTCCACACTTCTTCTTCACTTACCGAATCAGGTACTTTGGCCCTGGGAGAATGAAGGGCAGCATTGTGTGTGTGTGTGTGTGTGTGTGTGTGTGTGTGTGTGTCTGTGTCTCTGTGTCTCTGTGTCTCTGTGTGTGTCTGTGTCTCTGTGTGTGTCTGTGTTCTTTTATGGTGTGTGTGTGTGTGTGTGTGTGTGTGTGTGTGTGTCTCTCTCTCTGTCTCTGTCTCTGTGTGTGTTCTTTTATGAAGTGTGTGTGTGTGTGTATGTATGCATACATGTACCACTGTGGTGTGCCATCCCTGCATCAGGATTGAGATGGCCAGAAATGCGCTGCCTGAGAACGCCTGCCAGCTGGACAGCCGCTACTGGAAGATCACTAACGCCAATGGCAATGTGGAGGAGGTGCGAGGCCCGGGTGTGGTCGGTAAGAGATCTGTCACTTAGATGACAGAATGAAAAGATTACTGTCCAGCCCAGCCCAAGCATTCACAGTAGTGGGAAAACTTGTTTTTTTAGTCATGTAGGGCCACATGTATCAACGGTGGGAACGCACTCAAATTATAATATTTATGAAAAGACTTGCTGGGAAAACATGTATAGCTCTACGCATGGTCTCAATGTGTCACCAAGAGGAACTAATTGTTAGGCTGGTAGGCTAATTTTAGGCTAAACACTGAACTGTTTATGCCACTGTTGAGAGCTATTATGCTAATTGTGGGGGAAAGGATGACCCGGTTGACTTAAAGGTATATTTAGCACCACAGAAGCCAAGATTAAAATGCGTTTTGCGGCAATGTCAGGTTCTCACAATGTAATCGTCATAATTGATTGTATTCATCTTTACTACTATTTCCACCAGGGGAGTTTCCTGTGATGACCCCTGGCAAGGTGCACGAGTACGCCAGCTGCACCACGTTCTCCACCACGTCCGAGTACATGGAGGGACATTACACCTTCCACCGGCTAAAAAAGGAGGAGGAGGTGTTTGACGTCCGCATCCCTCGCTTCCACATGGTCTGCCCCACCTTCCGCGAGTCAGTCGTCCGTTCTGTAAGTGCTGCAAATCCTGTGCCTCAGTTTTCACAGTAGCACCTCCCGTGGGTTGTTTGAATGGAGCAATGCACATCTTTTACTGCAAGCAGATCTTTTACTGTCCTGTTAATTTAACACATACAGAAATGATCCGTTGCTGTTCATGTGGATAGAGTTAATGTACTTTTAAGAACGAAATGTAGTTTTGTTCATGAACCTCTCAACATTTTAACAACCAACAATGCCTCAACAGTATATAAGCAAAGTAGTGATCATTGCTTTTCATATGATTATTTCTACATATACCCATATACGTTTGTAAGTGACAGCCAGAGCATTACCCAGTAATGGGAAGAACCTAAAGACCCTTACTTGTAATCTGTCCACTTGCACAGATTTAGCAAGAGCAACCTTTTGATATACTATGATTCTATAACTTGAAGTTCATACTTGCCCTTGACAATTTTATAGACCATAATTGAAACATTTATTTTTTATTATATTTACAAATTAAGAATTTCCCAGTGTCTACAATGATTGTATCATTTACATATGAAGCCCAACACATTTACAATAGTTGTAGAACAGGTGATGAGATTGTGTCGCATACTGGAAATTATATGATCTAGTCAGGATATGATAAAGTCTACATTAAGTACCACAGTAAAGAAATCCATGGATAACTGCAAAATTTAGAGGGAAAGACCACCATAACAGTTAATTTCAATAAAAAGGACAAGAGTATGTTATGTCATTCAAAACCTGTGCACAACATCCTGTATCGCTCTCTTTTTTTTCTCTCCTTTCCTTTCTCTCTGTCTCTCTGTCTCTCTGTCTCTCTTTTCCTTTCTCTCTGTCTCTCTCTCTGTCTCTCCTTTCCTTTCTCTCTGTCTCTCTTTTTCTCTCTCTTTCTGTCTCTCTTTTTCTCTTTCTTTCTTTCTGTCTCTCTTTTTCTTTCTCTCTTTTTCTCTTTCTCTTTTTTTTCTCTCTCTTTTTTCTCTCTCTCACTCACTCACTGTCACTCACACACACACTATCTCTCTCCCCCGCCAGCAGAACTCCGTAAGCGATGTCTCCATCGCCCCCTTTCATGAGGAGAACTCTTCTGACACCGATGACTATGATGAGGGGGATCTCCGTGGCATGAACCTGGCCCCCCCTGCAGGCCGCTGTCCTCGCCACGTCTGACACTGCCCTAAGGCACAGCACTCTGAGAGAGGCCAGCTGACCGCTTGTCAGGGCTTAACAACTGATGCCTACGCTTTTCTTTTCTTTTTTTATTATAATTTAAATGTTTTTAGCACAGCAGGCTTTGGGATACAGGATGGTCTGCTTGCCCCTCTCGTCAATCTTCCGCAGCAAGTTAAAGCAGCCAGTCCTCTCATGGTATGATGATGAACAAGAACAGGCGGGTTGCTTTACCTTATTTGTTGGAAGCAAATAGTAGGATGTCATAAGATTGGTATGCTCCTGGTAAGTTACACTACAAGTCACAAAGAAAAATGTCTCAGACTCAGAGATGGCTGCAGGGTGATTTCTCCACTTTACTTCAGTCCACTTTACTCTTCACACCAAACCAGCTTCCCTGCATCAGTGCAGCTGCTTTGTTTCCAGTAAACAAGTTCTTGCCACTAGTAATATGAACCAGTGGACTCATTCATGTTTCCCAGTAAAACAAGGCCTTGCCACTAGTACTATGAACCAGTGGGCTCATTCAGTGATGCAACAACCAATTAGATCAGATATTCAGATATCGCCACTCCAGTATTTTGACTCCAACATGAGACAAAACATTAAGTAACTATTACAAAGATACTAAGTATTATGACATTACAAGCATGGGGTTGTACAAATGTACAAATATTCATTGTAAAATGTGGTATTGGCCTTTTAAACATTGATAGTTTAAAGGTTCAAAGGAGGCAATCAACAACATTCATTCTATGTTGCGTAAAGATTGTTTTTGTACAATTTTGTAAGGAACAGAGAAGTGATGCATTTAAAAAAAAGAAAAAAGCACAGGACTCAGATACTACAATAAGACCTTTATCCTTTCTAACCCACTCTGCTCTCCCACACAGACAATTGGATTTTTTTTGCAATGTCGAATTCCCAGGCTTCACCCTGATTTATTGTTGCAGTTTTTAGCTTTTTTTGTCATCCAGTGTTTTCTATGGAACCTGAATGTGAAAAGGCCCCAGTCAGGTGCAGCAGATGGATGCCCCTCTTCCTCCTTGTATGGACACTTGTGTTTTAGTGTAAACAGAGAACTGGACTTTATAATGATCTGGTTCAAACAAAACAAACATATTTGAATAAGTACCAAGGTCAAGATTTCTTTTTTCATGTTTTGCCAAGTGGATAAGTGTTCTACCCTTTTTGGTGTACAGTATATATATGTATAGAGAGATGAGTTTTTTTTTTTCTTGTCATATTTTTATTGTGGGTGATTGCTAATTATTGTTTTAATTAGTTTCTCCTTTGTTTGGAAAATAAGCTGTGCAATAGAGCTTTCATTTATCTACTTTTGTTTGAAGAAAATCTTTTTGCATCAAGTGTATCAATTATATTTTTTCTTTATAAATGTGTGTCATGTTTTTCATGTTGGGGGTCAAATAAACAGTATGCTTTACTTGGCTGTAGAGTGACTGCTCTGTACCCTGTGTAGCATCACATAGGCTTTCATTGGTCAGCTCCAAACACATGAAATACCACTAACTGACTTTAAAAAACATTCAGCCTAAAAATAACCCTGGTTTCTAGTTTATAAGGAATATCTAGAATTCACCCCCTGTTATAAGGATCAACTCTTTCCTCGTCTGGGTTCAACAATGGCATGCATCAAAGAATGACAATAATTCAAAGCACTTTCAACAATGACAACTTTTGATGTTGAGATTGTTTCAATCCCAAATGGCTGTGTGTTTCAGAAGACACATAGGGCTTTGTTTGAAGAAGCCCAGTCCTACAACAATCCTTTATGGCCTGTTTGCTCTCCTTACTTCATGCTGCCAGGGTGTCCTCAAGAGGCCTTTGTTGTGGGCCGGGTAGGGAGCCTTTGTTCAGCCACCCCGGGGCAGCGTGGGGCCAGAGCTGCCATGCCTTCATCCCTGTCTCCTGTGTCTCCACACACGGGCACACTGTTGCCTGGTCCCGCACCGCCCCTTACCAAAACCACCTACACCGTGTCTCTTCATGTATGATCTGCTCATTGATGTCATATTAGTGGAGATGGATTAAACTGCCTCGTTTACTGTTTATTCTTATGGGAAGAAGCATGTTTTTGAGGGCAACAGTGTGTGTGGTTGTGTAGTGTGTGTTGTCTGTAGCCAGAGAGAGGGGTCTGGTTGTAAGTGAAGCACGCTGCCTTGATTAAATACTACACACACTTCCTTCCTTGATCAGGAGAGGGAACAATTGAGGCACCAGTGACCATGACCTTATATTTGGCATGGCCACCCGTGACCAATTGTAATTCTGGCCAGCAGGGACGTAAAGAGCCTCGGGGGTCTTGGGTGGATTCTGCACAAACTCAAAATCTATTGGCAGAAGATAGAAGTGGGTGACCAGCGTCTCAGGCTCAGTGTAACCAAGGAAGGTAAGAGGCAGGCATTCTGCTTTCCGCTGTTAATGCAGAACTTATAGAGGAAACATCTGCATTTAAGGCACTAACAGCTGTGATGTTTATTTGTCTTGACTTCATTGAGTGCTGGACAGGAACAATTTGATGCGTCTCATGATCAAGCTTTCATTATTACAGTTAGCACTTTGAAATGAGCAGTTCCTTTGAGGCAGTGTTTCAGTTTGTCAAGGTCAATAACCTTAATATTTAATCAAATATATATTGATAATTTGAAGGTTATCTGATATGCTGATCAGCCTGATTGATTTATAAAACGTATACATTTTTGTCCTGTCTTTTCAGGAGCTAAAGGGAGATATTTGTGGTATCCAAAATATTTGTGGAAATTTGTTATCTGTACACAATGAAAACAACTGTTGGAATTTGCCTTGTTTTCCTCCTTGCGATATTTGGACTTGGTATGTAAAACACATTTGATTGTTTTTCTCTGTTGATGAAATGGAGCTGGTGCAAGAAGGGATTATCCTTCTGTTTTATAATAACACCGTTGCACCGGCCCAGTTGGATAGCAAAGTAAATCAAGTTTTTGTCATAGTTAACACCATTTCACCATTTAATACCTACAGCTTATCATATTAAACATTATTATTGACTTCAAATCCTATGAATGTTGAACAGTCAATTTGATATTGTTGTTCTGAATGTACCTGGGCCCCATGTTTATGTCAATTGAAAACTGCATCTAACAAATGTACCTATTAAATGTTCAAGGGCCCTGCCAATTTAGTCGTGGATATTGCTGTGGGCACAAGTTTAGATTGGATGCAGCCCTGTGTGTATACTGATAAATCTGATGGAGGTTTCCCTTTCTATATGCATATGCTGTCTCAAACTGCGATAAATGAAATAATAACACTTCAATTTTTCTGGTCTATTAACATCATCTATGCACTACTACTTTAACACAAACCCTTCTGTCCAGGCTCTGCACTCCAGTGTTACAAATGTAAAGATTACACTGGGAGCTGCACCAAGGTCAAGAGCTGTGGCTGGGAGGATGCATGCCTGACACTGAAGGAGAGAGGTACTTCCCTACAACTCCAGCTCAATTGGTGTCACTTTAATTTACATCCATTGCCTCTTGTTGTTTAAAAGTGGTGATATTGATCAAGCTTTGCAAACATATCCATTCTAGTTTGGGTATTTTTCAAGTCAGAAAGCTACATTTTATATTGTTATACATTGAATGATATCAACAGTGGTAGATACTGCTCAGTAATCTTCACCAAGGTCTTAGCATAGCTGATAATAGGTTATTATCAGCCAATGTAGGGATTAACCTCAACTCTGGTCTGCCCTCAACTCAAAGGTGGCCAAGTATACCGGCAGTGCATCAAGTACGATGACTGTGATTACAACCGCCTCTCCCAGATGTTCCCCTCAGTGGCCAGCTTCACATACAGGTGCTGCAGCAATGACCTGTGCAACGCAGCCCCCATCACTGCTGCTGGCAAGCCTCTGCTGGGGCTGGTGGCATCCCTGGCCCTCTTCTGGTGGTGCATCTTGTAACCCAGCCCTGCCAAACGCCCAAAGAGTTGGACCATGGGGCAACAGAGATTCTGACTAATCGCAACCTTGCTGTCTTTCCTGTCTGATCAGTGCACTAAATGGTTTGCCTTTGTTCACATGAGAATGTGAACATGCATTAATTCATACATCTAAAAATGGCATTTTATTTGGCAAAGGAAGGGCTCATATTTCAGAAAACACAACATGTATGTCTGTGTGACTTGTTGAAGATAGCTTTGATAAGGCAGTGGCACTTTAGAATTAAGCTAAATGAGTAAAGCTCACACATCAGTAGAATATAAATACTGTATGTATTACTGCAGTTATTGTTAGGTGATAAGATAAACTTTTGCCAAGTTTGCCAAAAAAATTATGTTTATATCTGCTTGTGAGTTTGTTTGCTGTATTTTGTAAAGACATTTGAGTTGTTTTATGAACCACCTGCCATTACCAGACCATTTCCATTCGTCATCTCTACCTTTGATTGCTAAAGATTGCATTTCTCCCCAATTAAAACAACAGAAAATATTTACCTCAGGTCTCCTGTACCTTCAGTCATCCAGATGATAGATAGATATATATGTATATATATATGTACATAGTCCATATGGCCACATCTGATAGACACAGGAGTTGCTGCGTGTTTCCTGATAGGTTATATGTGTGGCCAGTGGTACACCCAGGGATATTTTACCCGTGAATGTATATGGCTCATTAAACCCATGTTCAGCCATGTTGTCAAGTTCAGAGTGGAAAACACAGCCAACTCGCCTTCTAAATCCCACCCACAATTTGATGAAACTCCTTTAACCTTGCTTGTCTCATCAGAACTGCTTTATTGATCTCTGCCTTATTGATCTCTGCCTTGACATAGCATTGGATCTGTGTCATAGTGTGTAGTAAAAAACTAATCTTGTTGGGTTTCCCATGGCTTTCCTCATTTGTTGTAATATATCTGGCATGGTGAGACTGGGTGCTGTCAAAATATATCTTAATAATTTGGAAGTGGACAAGAGGTTAAGGCATAAGGCATAGTGGATGACAACGTTTGGGTAGCAGAAATGCACAGCAAAGAGTCCACAACTCAAAGTGGAGGAGGGTAGAAGTTATGGGAAGCTGAGTCAAAGGGCCGTTTTCAAGTAGGCTCCTTCTTAACAATTTAAGATGGGATGGAGAATAGTGTTTAATACTATACTAGACTTCAAGGCAGTCAACAAGTTCATTAAAGAATCTGATGACCACCTGCCGAAAACAAACTTTGTCTCAATTTTCACAGAAAAGTATAGTCATTTATAATTGAAATGTAGAATAAATGTACTGGGATGCTGCTACTGAAGCTATAACGATCCGTTCACGGGGGGCATGCGATAAATTGATTTATATGGTTGTACACTAAAAGTTACAGAAGATTTTCTCATTAGTCGGAAGGTGTAGGCGTGGCAGACCCTCAAACTTTGCCAACTTGCCAGTGCTTGCCACAAAACACAAAGTCTCTTATAACTCTTGCGTACATTGTTTGATCCAGAGAAAATATCCTAGGGTGGACGCTGGATCCGGCCCGAATGCGTAGGCTACATATGCCTGACTGATATCACCTATAGCTCCACCTGTTGGTGGTTGGAAACTTCACTTTGTTTCCACACCTCGCATGTGATTGAACTCCTCCTACAGATTTAATGGTAGTGCCTTCAAATGTGGTCAGGTTACTCTTCAGCAATGGGGAACTAAAGGTTATGAGAATCTTTTACAAAGTTTGAAGGGTGTGGGCGTGGTAGACCCTCAAACTATGCACTCTTCACAACTCCAGTCACTTATAACTTATGCATATATTGTCGAAAGTGCACGAATTGAAAGTGGTGGATTATTTCGAGACCCTCTGAATGCATGCCAAGTTTCGTGCAATTCCGTCCATGGGGGGCCATACAATAAAAATTTTATGTGACTGTACACCAACTGGCCTGTAGGTGGCCTGACAGTTTTCTTTGAATATCCCGAGAACTGTAGGGCTTAGGAAGGCCACATGTTTTTTGTATGTTTGTCTTAAGGGGCCATGTCAACCCATCCCATAACGACTCATTTTATGTATAGCGCCACCTAGTTAAAAATGAAAAGCAAACATGAGGTGATGTAATTGCAGGTAACTCTGGCTGACATGGTCAAAACTGCACCATATTGCAGGGCTCTCAAGTTTTTAAGACAGGCAAGAGTGACATATCCCCCCGGTCAAGCCCCCATTCTGTATTCCGCATGCCCCGCCCCTGTCGTACGCATTTAATATCTGCCATTTTGCGAGTTTGAGCATTACAAAGAACACTTTGAAGAAGCATTACACAACCAGCACACCTTGATGGGCACAGGAGTTCTCTTGGCGGCAAATAGAACACCAGTATGCTCATTTGTGGAAACATCAAAACACATTTTTGAACTTGAGCCAGGAACATTGTGTTCCACAGAACTAATTAAAAGGATGGTACGTTTGCTGGAAGCCAGTAGGGTTTTTGGAACGTTGGAACTTGTCTCACTGGTCCGACTAGAAGGTTATGCCAATGGCTTTTTCCATTGGACTTTGTTGATGATTCATCACTGGTGATTCAAAAGCGAAGGACATAAGAACCATGCTACAGCGTAACATCCTAATAGCAGCCTGATGCAAACTATGGAAGAAGAGATAGAAGTGATGGGGTAACGACAGCGCTAAGACAACTACTCGTAGTAGTACTACTACTACTAACAGCCTACTAGAAATAGTACTCCTACTAGTAGAAGATGAGTTGAGGGCCTCTTCAATTAAGGATGCTGCCTCACACAGCAGCTGAGGGTATGTCTACTGGGACATTCTGGTATCTTGATTTATTTAAATAATGCTCAATAACTTTCATTAAACTTAATCTGGCTCTTGGCATCCATACCTGCCAAAATTCGGTATCCCTCTGGTTTGAAGAGAGCTTGATTGACTGGTTGAGCCTGCCTGGTGTGTTATACTGTTCATTCACCAATCAGAGGCTTTAACCCGCCCCCTGACTTGGTGACAGGGGACGACAGATTTATTTTGCTGCAGCAAGTTAACACTGTGGATAAATGTAAGTATAAATAAATACATGTAAGTATAAATAAATAAATGTGAGTATAAATAAATAAATGTGAACACATGAAAACGTAAATATATATATATACACACGAGTACATGTAACATTTATATATTTAGGGCCTGATTTACTAACAGGATTGCGCCCATTTCTGGCGTAAAATAGCGGTCGTAAACATAAAACGGTATTTACTAAGGGGGCGCATTTGAGTAGAGTCGCATATTAACGCTTTGAGGGTGTGTACCTGCCAACAGGTGGGATGGCATGGAGACGTTGGTGGTAACGTAGGCGTGAGGCGCACTTTAATGGGAGGAGTGCGCCTAATGATGTATTGCGTGCTATTTACTAAACTGCCTGGCGAGCGCACGTCTCTGATTTGCGCGCTAATTCTCCGCCTCATAAAAGCACGTCTTAACCAGGAAGTGCATTTCCATTGAGTCTGAAAATGTTGATATGGCAGCAGTGATAAGAGCAAGGCGAAGAAAGAAGACAGAGACAGCACACAGAAAAAAAATGTTCAACTCGTATAACACATTTTCAGTTAAGCGAACCACAAATCATTAGACGGTACAGGTTAACCAGCCACGCACTACTTCAATTACTGAACCAGATCAGAGACGACATCGAACCCTCCAACCGGAGATCACATTCCATTCAATCAGTTGGTAAACTCTGGACAACATTGCAAATATTGGCATCGGATCATTTCAAACAGTTATAGCATCAGCAGTTGGTATATCTCAGCCTTCACTCAGCCAAATATTCACCCAGGTACTCGACGCATTGCTACGGCGCACTGGTCAATATACATTTCCCGACTACGATAGCTGAAATTAAACTTTCCGAATGTAATACGAGCCATTCATCGCACCCACATGCAAACAGTCCCATCTTCAATCCACGAACACGTTTAAAGAAACAGAAAGCACACATATTCAATGAATGTCCTGGTCATATGTGATGCCAACATGACCATTACTTACGTGGTAGTGGTCTGTCCATGACAGTTTTATCTTCCGGAATAGTGCCATTTATCCATGATTGAGCAACGGTGATTTTGGAGAGGCCTGGCTACTTGGTAAATGTATTTGTTTCAGTGGGGATATATTGTAGTAAACCCATGTCCCTTGTAGAACGTATTAATCTCGCCATGTACACATCTATATTGTTATAAAAGACAGTTTATGCATTAATGCCACCAATAGCATATTATTTATAATCGTGTTCTTTTAAACATCTCGCTGTAGGTGATGGCGGGCAAAACAACAATATAACCCATTGAATCAGGTTCAGTGATTGAGCGAACGTGAACCAATATATCTATATCCTCTTCGCTGAACCTTAGTTTTTTCTTCCTCGAATCTCCATGGTGGCAGTAACTTGCAGGCAATTTCTCCAGTCTTTTAACGGTGCGCTAAATAATGATTGCCCAGCGCTGATCTGGCTTGATAAATATCACGGAAAATGCGGGGAAACACTGTGCGTTAATGTGCGCCTGGCAAAGGCGCAGATTAAGCTGCGTTCGCAAATCAATGTTAGTAAATCAGGGCGGAGTAAGCACACAGTGCCCAGCGCAGATGTGGTTTGATAAATACCACAAAAATTGCGCAAAAACACTGTGCGTTAATGTGCGAACGCAGATTAAGCAGCGGTCGCATGTTAGTAAATCAGGCCCTTAGTGTCTCATTTTATTAATTTTATTATCTAATTATGTATTTATCCAAGTTTTTAACCATTCATTTATTTAATTATTTATTTAGTTAGTTAGTTAGTTTTGGCCCCTATAATCCTCCATAAGTGTTCAACTCTATAAGGTACATGCAAAAGTACAACACTATTTCACAAGTTTAAATTAGGTCTACAGAGTAAAAAATGCCATGTTTAATTAGCCTGGCCATTACCAGCCTGTGACTCCATTTCATTCCGTCTTTCAGTCTGGCAAAACGCTATGCATTTTCGTTTCCGAGATGAGCGGGTGCTTAGCTTGAGGTTTAAAATCATTGGAGTTCCCTTAACCAATCAGCAACGTTTAGTAAGCATTCGGTAGATTCAACTCTTCCCAAAGACAGTTGGGAGAAGAGCTACGACGTCCTTTCCAATCATAAAACTTACAAGAAAATACTCTTGTTCTCCTTTTAATTTTCTGATGTTCTCGAGAGTTGAGACAACTTTTCCGATAGCTTTTCGTGTCTTTTCCTCCAAGGCGAGTTTTGCGTCACAGCTCTGAACTGTTCGCTGATTGGTCCTACAGGATTTTGAGTCCTGGAGACCATAGACATGTACATCTATACATGTCTATGCTGGAGACGATTGTCAATGGGGTTGGGCCAGACTGAGTATAAGCTTGAAATCAATTCAGGCGGAAATACGTAGGCTGGTGTCACCAGGCTAATGTTTAATGCCCCAAAGAATGCGTCAAACCTGTTCTGTAAAAATTATTTTTAACCATACACTGAGACTCCTTGAGGTATTGCTACGTGCACCTTGGGAGGGGGTCGGATCAGGCGACGAGTTTGTCTTCTTTTTCACAAAGTCAAATCTGGTCGCCCTGAGACCAAACACTGAAGAGAAATTTGCGGCACCATGCAAAGCAATGAGACGTGGAATGGCCTAAAAAAAACACACGGACAGTCGGACACCCGTACTTTGCAGGCGTGAGTAGTTGTTGTCAAATTTTTCATTCAGCAGTAGACTAAATGTTACTAAATGTAACCAGTTAAATGTCATTAAGTTGGCTCCATAGGGGAGAGTGGGGTGATTTGTGCCAGCGGGGAAGTTGTGCCACCCCTTATTTCTAGGGAACCATAGAAAAAATTGGTCAAGTGACCACACATTTTTGAAGAGTCAGCCATGTAAGTCATCCTGCCAATAAGAGAGCCTCTCTTATCTCTTATCTCTCATGATGAGCACATTTAAGTTCAAAAAACTGTTTTTTGCCTTCCAAAGTAAAATTTCTATGATCACGGTTTTTTGATTGTTGTGTCTTAACAGGTTTAGACAAGTTTGAAAACATGTATTCTCTTTAATGGCACTACTTACCCCGCACCGGGGGCAAGTTGTGCTACGAGACCATTTTTTTTTAGAAAGCTATATTTCTTAAATACTATATTTCAGATCCAAAGTGATTGTTCTCAAGGATGCACCACATCCTGAAATATATGTACATATTTAAGTTGGAAGCATTACTGTCATGTCCTCGCTTAAAAGTCACTTTAAGTAAAAACTGGCACATCTCAACCCACTCTCCCCTACTGTAAAAGGTAGCTATTATTTATCATGTGTTAAATTATCCTATTCAGATCTTTAAACACTTTTTTTTTTAAATTTTATTTGTATGAAGACGTACTAATGTACAGTTATCGTTTTTGAACTGAGTTACTTACAACTGTAGTTTTGATGAAGGTTAACTGACTTACCTTTCTTGTTTTAGCACTTGGGTGTAGTCACATCCTGCAGTGTGGCTTTGTGTTTTTGTCACTGGGACTTCTGTTTTCCTGGGTAGGTTGATATTTGTTTGTTTTAATAATATTTTATTTTGTTCTATTTTAATTGTGTTGAGGCTCAGAGACCAATTCGACAGGATGCATGAATTAAGAGCTTGATTAATTTGATGATAAACCATAGCCTATTTTAGCGCCAAGCTATTTTTTAGTAAGTAAACTGTGGCCACACTAGAATCTATATGTGACACTGTATTTCAGTAAGTATTATATAAGATCTCATTTGAAAAGTCTGTTAATAAACCACTGGCCCAAATTATGGTGTTCACTTAGATATTGCTCTGCTGCAGAATAGCAGACATGGTTTTGCAGGACGATGCAGGGCATGTTTGGGAGAGAAATGACTGTTTGTTTGTTTGATTGTTTATGTCTGTTCAGGTGATGTGGTCCTACACTTGTGGAGACAGGAAAGGTGATAGGCCTCTTCCCAGGCCCCTCCTGCAGTTGCACATGCCAAGGTCCGACGGACTCACTGACCAAACACCAACGCTCAACAACCCCAAGGTCTCTCCAGCCTTTGCCATAAATGACCCAGGCTTCAGTGCGGATGAGTGGGACCGGATGCTGAAGCTGGTCCACTGGGTCGGACCGGACCGCCAGATTACCAACGCAAGCATGAGCACCAGTCCTGACCACTCAGCCTTCGTTATTAATGACCTCAAGGGCAGTTACTATGTGGGGGAGGAGCTCCATGTCACCATCGTTGCCAAGGACTTTACCAAAACTCCAAAAAGCTACGGAGGGGATTTCTTCCAGGCAAAGGTTTACTCAGACAAATTAAAGGTAATTGTATGTATTTATATCTATGCAGTTCAGCTGATTTCATTATTTAGTTTTATTTAATTTCCATAGATCTGTTAATGGGTTGATAACAGCATGAGGAGCACCAGGCCTATACAGTATATTCAAGAATCACTTGAGCACTCATCATCATAAACAGTACAAGCTTTTGCTTTCCTTTCCCCCCTTTAATGTTAGGCCAGTGTGTTTGGAGAGGTGCTGGACCACCAGAACGGTACCTATTCCGTCCGGTTCACCTTGCCGTGGGCCGGCCTGGCGTCGGTGGCGGTCCGCCTGATCCACTCTAGCGAGGCCGTGCAGCTCCTCAGGCGGTACCGGAGCGAGTACTCCAATTTCCCGTACTTCACATTTTATGGCTTCTACGTGGGCAAGGACCCACAGGGTGCTCGAGTGGACGAGAGGGTGGTGTGCAACATCAAGTGGGAGGGGGTGGTGCTGGGGTCGGACCAGAAGGACTGTTGCTGTGAGTACCAGGATGCCCACACCGGGCTGACGTGGCAGTGCCTTAAACCCCGAACTCTGCCATGCAACGCCCTGGTGTACCACTCCAACGGTGGCTACACCGATCACATGACAGCCCTCGAGAAGGTCCTCTTGGACAGGTGAGCAAGAGAGGCTGGGTATTTATTGAGGTGCTATGCATCATTAAGGTAAACAGTTCTTCACGTAATCATGTACATATTTTATAACTCTGTTGTTTATAATGCTCAACTTTATGTTGCCAGGTTGTTAAAAGTAAAACATTTTAATTTCAATTTCTTCATTCAGTAGGAACTGTTGTTCAATGAAATCACACTAGAGCAACAGGTATGCGCGCTAAAAGGTATGCGTGCTCACAGGTATGCATGTTCACAGGTATGCATGTTCACAGGTATTCAATTCATTCATTCAATTTTACTTATATAGCCCAATAACAATACAATTGTCTCTAGGCGCTTTACAAAGCCCAGAGCCTGAACCCCCTCAGTGCAAGCACAATGGCAAGAAAAATCTCCCTGTTAAGCCTAATTTACAGTCGTGCATTTTGGTCGGAGAGCTGGTCGGAGACGAACGTGCACCTCCTGAGTTTTCTAACTTTTCGGAGAGAGTCGGATACCCCCTTGGCTGTGATTGGTCCACTAATGACATTATTTCCCAACGACATCATTTCTGGAGTAGTGCCGGATCCCAGCAAGAGCCTGATGGCTATTAAAGTATTTTGTCCAAACTACCTGAGCCCCACGAGGCAATGTTTCTACTGTTCATACTACTGACACAATTACGTAAGTTTTATATGAATAGCATGCCTTTATTAAACTCCAGCATCAACAGAAAAATGAACTCCCTTACACAAAACATGCACATTAAAATGCACAAGCGCGCGCAAGAGCGAGATAAGCATATTGGAATTAAATGATTCACATTGCAAGAACGGAATTAAATTGCCGACACACGCTAGGCATCTGCTATGCCTAAATACAACTCACGTTATATACTACACCAGCATTGACTAGAAATATGTCCATACCATTAACTCCTTCCATTATACCAATTTTCCGCCTGTAATTGCGTTGTCACACCCAGGCATAAACAAACTCCCGCACACAGGAAGAAGGCTGATACCCTAATTGTGATCTATTTTATTGTCAAAAACGCTAAGATTAACTTGATGTGGAGTTCACTTACAGCCAACACCATTGTATTACAAACACTGACAACACACACACATAACGAGAAGGTACACCTTGCGATTCTCTTGCCTTAAATCTTTCACCTTTGAATAATGTAAAACGTTGTTTTAAAGCGCTGTATTTATTTCGCAATAAATAAGCTGACGACAATAAAACGAATTCACTACGTAAGTCCAGGTCACATTTTCATCCCGGTCCACCATCTAATGTTAAAACAGTATTGAATAATGGTGCGGCTCCTATAATAATGGAGCAACACGTCGGTTACTGGGTGAGTGTGCGAGGGAGAGAGAGAGAGAGAGCGAGAGAGGGAGAATGGTGATGCACACTGATAGATCAGGTGTAGTATATTATATATATATCAGTATCAGTATGCATGTTCACAGGTATGCATGTTCACAGGATCAGGTGAAGTATATATATCAGTATCAGTATGCATGTTCACAGGTATGCATGTTCACAGGTATGCAGGTTACTGGGTGAGTGTGCGAGGGAGAGAGAGAGAGAGAGAGCAAGCGAGAGAGGGAGAATGGTGATGCACACTGATAGATCAGGTGTAGCGACCGGAGCAAAGTTATGTTACTGTAACTTTGAACTCTGTGCGCAGTGTGGAGATGTACATAATGTATATACAGACATCCGGTGGTAAATACATGATACAAACAAGACCAGTTTAGTGGGTATACACTGTGCTTATAGGGTTACTGTTACAGGGGTAAGGGGAGTAGGAACAGAGAAACATGTCGGTGGTGGCAATAATATAAATTGTATATATATCAGTATCAGTATGCATGCTCACAGGTATGCATGTTCACAGGTATGCATGTTCACAGGTATGCAGGTGACTGGGTGAGTGTGCGAGGGAGAGAGAGAGAGAGCGAGCGAGAGAGGGAGAATGGTGATGCACACTGATAGATCAGGTGTAGCGACCGGAGCAAAGTTATGTTACTGTAACGTTGAACTCTGTGCGCAGTGTGGAGAATAAATCCTCGGGCCAAATCAAGTTGCCATTCATTTACTCATCAACCGCAGACAGAAAGGAAAGGGAGATAACCACAGTGTTAGAAAGTAGGCCTACACCTGGCGATGATCTCGCCTTATCTTCCACCTTTGAAAAATGTAACCTATAAACATCGTCGTTTCAAAGCGCTGTGGCCGTTCTAAGATGTGTCAATAAACAAACTTCTGCTTAATGTGAAGCATGCACGTTGAATTCACTAGTTATTAAGATATTTTAAATATAGAATGTTCAATGCCTTATCGCTTATGTGTCCCAGCCCCATCCGAGCGAGTATAATTTCTAATTGTTTGGCCGGACTCGCCCCGCAGGCAATGATGAACTATAGCATATGACTAGTCAAAATGTCTATATATGTCCAAACTCATGTGATCACACCTGCTGCACTGGTCCAAAGCTGCTTGTCAGGCCAGTGACAGATGGGAGGAGGGAGAAAAAACAAGCAATGAATTCTAACAAAGACGTGGAAGAGTAGCGCCCGGTCTCGACTAAAATCTGTTACCCCACCCAATGGTCTGGCGGTGAGTTACTGTCAGCACCCACAGCCGTCGTAGAAGTGTATAAGGCCTATAAGTACGTTCAAATCCATCTGAATCAATCCGCCCCGCCCATTTTTTTTGAGGGCGGAATAGGATGCAAAAGTGTATTAAGGCCTTTAGTCCGGAAGGAACCTTTAGCAGAACCACGGTACATAAGGTCGGCCGGGTGGAGATAGGAAGGGGGGGATGGGGGGAGGATTGTGTGGCAGAAGGGGAAGGGAAACAACAGGTGTTGTACACAGCCTGCCTTTGGTAGATGTACATAATGTATATACAGACATCCGGTGGTAAATACATGATACAAACAAGACCAGTTTAGTGGGTATACACTGTGCTTATAGGGTTACTGTTACAGGGGTAAGGGGAGTAGGAACAGAGAAACATGTCGGTGGTGGCAATAATATAAATTGTATATATATCAGTATCAGTATGCATGCTCACAGGTATGCATGTTCACAGGTATGCATGTTCACAGGTATGCAGGTGACTGGGTGAGTGTGCGAGGGAGAGAGAGAGAGAGCGAGCGAGAGAGGGAGAATGGTGATGCACACTGATAGATCAGGTGTAGCGACCGGAGCAAAGTTATGTTACTGTAACGTTGAACTCTGTGCGCAGTGTGGAGAATAAATCCTCGGGCCAAATCAAGTTGCCATTCATTTACTCATCAACCGCAGACAGAAAGGAAAGGGAGATAACCACAGTGTTAGAAAGTAGGCCTACACCTGGCGATGATCTCGCCTTATCTTCCACCTTTGAAAAATGTAACCTATAAACATCGTCGTTTCAAAGCGCTGTGGCCGTTCTAAGATGTGTCAATAAACAAACTTCTGCTTAATGTGAAGCATGCACGTTGAATTCACTAGTTATTAAGATATTTTAAATATAGAATGTTCAATGCCTTATCGCTTATGTGTCCCAGCCCCATCCGAGCGAGTATAATTTCTAATTGTTTGGCCGGACTCGCCCCGCAGGCAATGATGAACTATAGCATATGACTAGTCAAAATGTCTATATATGTCCAAACTCATGTGATCACACCTGCTGCACTGGTCCAAAGCTGCTTGTCAGGCCAGTGACAGATGGGAGGAGGGAGAAAAAACAAGCAATGAATTCTAACAAAGACGTGGAAGAGTAGCGCCCGGTCTCGACTAAAATCTGTTACCCCACCCAATGGTCTGGCGGTGAGTTACTGTCAGCACCCACAGCCGTCGTAGAAGTGTATAAGGCCTATAAGTACGTTCAAATCCATCTGAATCAATCCGCCCCGCCCATTTTTTTTGAGGGCGGAATAGGATGCAAAAGTGTATTAAGGCCTTTAGTCCGGAAGGAACCTTTAGCAGAACCACGGTACATAAGGTCGGCCGGGTGGAGATAGGAAGGGGGGGATGGGGGGAGGATTGTGTGGCAGAAGGGGAAGGGAAACAACAGGTGTTGTACACAGCCTGCCTTTGGTAGATGTACATAATATATATACAGACATCCGGTGGTAAATACATGATACAAACAAGACCAGTTTAGTGGGTATACACTGTGCTTATAGGGTTACTGTTACAGGGGTAAGGGGAGTAGGAACAGAGAAACATGTCGGTGGTGGCAATAATATAAATTGTATATATATCAGTATCAGTATGCATGTTCGCAGGTATGCATGTTCACAGGTATGCATGCTCACAGGTATCAGTATGCATGTTCGCTTGAGTGCTCAAAGGTATACATGCTCACAGGGGCGCAGGTATGTATGCTCACAGGTATGCATGCTCACAATTATAAAACAATTGGGTTCTATCGAATTATTTAGCTGTTTCTGATTGGACGAGAGACGTTCCATGAGTTTGAATACCCCAAGACATCCCAACACGGAATTTTCACAGCTAATAAATCACCTTGCGATGAAACATTCTATAACCGTTAATTCAAAGTTTTTAAAATTCCAAAAAGTTACGTGGCAACCAAGACGTTGACAATGGAACTATTTTTTGTTGTGGAGAACAATAGCGAATAAAACTAATTTTAATCAATACATTCGTGTTTAAATGTTAATTGGTTGACTATAAAATAGTTTTATAAAAGTTAATAATATAGTTCTCGTGCGAGTGGGGTAGGTAAGGTTTATTCCCTTACCTACCTAAGGGATATTCCCTTACCTACCCCACTCGCACTCGTACTATATTGCTTAAGTATTGAACCTATGACCTTGGTGCTGTGAGAGTTAAGCTGCAGGACACTGACTGATTTTGTCTCTCCACAGTCAACATGTGCACCGGGGGCTTAAGGGGGATTCACGCCAGATCAGAGTCATGACCTCCAATGCAACCATTGGTATGTTTTTCCACTCTCTTTGGAACTGACTGCAGAGCCACCCTGGTGCAAAATGTACACACACGGAGGCATACACACGCATACACACACACACACATACACACACACATGAAAAACGTCTTGCTCCCATACTGTCTCTCCTTTAGGGGTGAGAGAGTCCTGTAAACCTGGGCTGCCCACACCAATACCATCAGGATTCTACATGAACGACGTCTGGACGTCGTTTGTGTGTGCCGCCCGTCATTTTGCAGTGAATGACACGACCCAGTGTCTGAAGGACAAGCACATCTACATTATGGGAGACTCCACCAACAGACAGTGGTTTGACTACCTCATCCAGGCCGTGCCTAGTAAGACACACAAATATCACACAGGCTGTTCACAGGAGATTTAGTTCTCTCTTTAAAGATGTTTACATTTCAGGGACTGAACTGTGTAAATAAATACTGAAAAACAACAGGAACAAAATGAGATTGAATAGAATGCATTACAGTATGGGACAAACCTGTTTTATATAATTTTTATCTTCATATTATATATAAATACTATTATCATCATCATAGTTACATAATTATCATATGATCATATCACTGTCTAAATTATATTTTTAAATCAGTAAATACATGCATCTTAAATCTTTGACCAACTTACTGCTGTTTTCCCTCATAGAACTCACACATATACGTATATACTGTATATATATACTGTAGGCTATACATATATATATACCACTAGCTGTTTGTCCATCAAGCAAAGGCGTGGTTAACACACTATTGTTGTTTCTCACAGCTCTGAAGCGCATGAACCTCCACTCTCCGGGCCAGGTGGGGCCCCTGCTGGCCGTGGACGTGCAGAACAACATCGACCTGCACTTCCGCTCGCACGGCCTCCCTCTGGGCTGCGGCAGGGTCCCTGTGGCGTCGCTGCACTACATGAGTAACGAGATCGATAACATGGCCGGCCTCCCGCACACCGTCGTCATCTTTGGCATGAATGCGCACTTCAGCAACTTCCCGCTCTCCTACTACGCCCACCGGGTGGCGCTGGTCCGAAGAGCGGTAGAGGCGCTGCTGAGGCGGGCGCCGGAGACCAAGGTCATCATCAAGTCCGCCAACACGGGGTTCAGGGTGAGCACTGGGAGCCTTCTCTTACCACATGCATTGGAACTGGTAGTTTATAGATAACTGGTACATATAGACTCATATGTGAATGTCTGTCTCCTTGTGTGTTTTTGTGTGTATCCTTGTATGAATGAGTGTGGAAGTGTGTGCATCCTTGTGTGTCTGTGTATGTACTGCACTGTGAGCAGTCCTCTCTTACCACATGCACTGGACCTGGCAGTTTAGACTCACATGTGAGTGTGTGTCTCTTTGTGTGTCTTGGCTGTTGAACTCAAATGTCCATAACCTTGGTGTGTACCCAGCATCAGCATAAAGCACACCTAGAATTCTTACTATTGGGATAGAAAATGGAGGTCTGCCTCTCTGAAGCCATCCTCCTTTCTCTGTATCTTTGCTGCTGTCTCCCATACACATATTTTCTAGCTTGTGAGCTGAGAGTAAAATAAGTCTAGCAAGGCCGACGGAGTTCAGTACAAAATGTTTTATGGATTATTACCAAATTCCCTAATGATGTGCGTGCGTGCATAGGTGTGTGAGTGTTGAAGGGGCCAGCATTTGAGATTTTATAGTTAATAATGATATGCCATAGTCAATAAGTCAATGTATCCTATACCAAGTTATAATTGTTACTTTTATTTGGATTTAACTAGCATGTAAACATTCCTGGGTGAAAATACTTTTGGTTGACCTGAGGAGTGAGATGAGACAAAGCTGTCACCTCACCCCCCCCCCCCCAGGTCGAGACAAAGAGCTTTGTATCCAGGGCCTATTTTAATAGATGGTAACACCCCTTAATATCAGTGTATTTAACAGATTGTCCCTCAGGGGATAATCAGATATGCTGAGGTGAAGCACTGTGTGTGGATCTTCAAGTCTCTGTCTCACAATGGTGGCCACCCATTGTTCAAGATTAAACCTGGATCGTGACTTACTAAAATCTAAGACTGGATCTCCAATATATTGTAAAAAACGAAATACTATTAGTGTGTAGGAGAGCAAGTGCGCCCTTGTGCCTATTTGCTTGTGCAAGTGTGAGTGTGTGTGTAGCTGACAGTGGTACTAAAAACATACAAAAAGATATGCAACCTTCACTCACACCCACTCACTCATGAACACACACACACCCCTGCTGATGTGACATACGGATGGAACAGTTCAGTGCATTCTAAAGAGCCTCTGGGCTGCTGTACGCTCATCTTATAATATGTGTGTCTGTGTGTATTTTGCAGACTATCTATGGCAGTGATTGGTTCTCCATGCAGATGGATCGAATCCTGCAAGAAGCGTTCCGTGGCATGGGAGTTTACATCCTGGACGTGTGGCAGATGACCGCCTGTCACTACTACAGAGAGAACCTCCATCCTGCCCCATTGATCATTAAAAATTAAATTGACATACTTCTCTCCTTTATCTGCCCCAAGTAAGGATACTGCCCTTCCTCTTATCCCTGCTACTGCCCCCCTGATTCCAGTTTGTGTCTCTGGTCCACTCAGCACACCCAGCTCTAAAACACCCAACACAGCCGGACAAAGGAGCATGCAGGTCGAGGTAACACTACAGTACTCCAGGCCTCGGACACCCTGACGTAAAACACAAAGACCACGAGAGACTACAACTCTGAACCCAATGAGCCATAACTACCTGTCAATCAAGACACAACAGCCTGAACTAACTACACAGAACACAAACATCAAGCTGAATTAAGAGCAGATGTTCGGTAAAAGGATTATCTAGAATATCCATTTCCTGAAGGAAATACCAGTGCATGAAATGCAAAAGTTAAGAAAGGAAGAAGAAAAAGAAAGAAGAGTGAAAGGAGGAAAGAAGAGTGAACAAGAGTGGCTATGGATAAAGACAGTAAAGAAAGAGTGAAGAGGGAAAAGTTAAAAAGAAGGAAAAAAATTGACTTAAGTAGAGAGATGGAGTGTAAGAAAGAGGAGTTGGAGAGAAGAGTGAACAAGAGTGAGAGAAGAAAGGAAAGAAGAATGAACAAGAGTGGCTATGGATGGAGACAGTAAAGAGAGAGTGAAGGAAAATACTGAAAAAAGGACAGAAATGGAGTGAAGCAGAGAGATGGAGTGTGAGGGAGGATAGGTGACTGTAAAGTCAAAGAAGGCTGACAAAAAAGTAGAAAAAAGAGTAGGAATTGATGGACAGAGTAATTGAAAGAAGAATTGAAAGAAGTGTGAACGGGAGTGAGAGAATTAATCTGCCTATGAGAGAATTCATCGGACTCCCACAGATAGCTTGCTCATTCTGCAGAAAATCTTTTTGTAATCTAGCTTTCTCTGATGCATATTCACACCTGTGCTAATATGTAATTTAGCTAACATTACTGTGAAAACATCAAAAAGAGTTGCTTATTGTTTGAGAACCCATATGTGTTGCTGGGAGAAGACATAGAATGGTGGATGTATGATAAAGTGTTGTGTAAGGCTGTCAATTTATATGGAGTTTGAACCCCACAGCAAAGCACACAGTACTTTGCATATCACAGTAGTTGTTAATGGACACATAATAAATGATGATGATGTAGACTATAATTTCTATGTTGTTGTTCTCTTGCATGTAGATGCAGCGACCCTGGGGAAATGTTCCCCAGACACTTAATGTCAAATAGGTGTGAAGTAGCAAGAGGAGTTTGTGGTTTAGACATCATCATTGGTAAATCATATCAATATAACATGGATTAGCCACTAGAATCACTTTAATCAAGTCAAAATGGTTATCCTCAATGGAATAGTGATAGGATCCCTTATCAAAATAAAATGATATGAGAGGAGGAAAGATTATTTTGATGGCTGTAGCTTTTAGCGATGGACTGGGTTAGTGTGTGTGTGTGTGTGTGTGTGTGTGGACTGTCACCAGGTCACCAAAAGCTTGAGATTGAGACACAAATGAAGGAAGGAAGTGTGTCATGCCGCCCACAAAAACATAATGAGTTTGATGAAACTTGCGAGGAGGCCCCACTACTGCACATGAGTGTAACAGACACAATCTGGCAATAGAATTTTTTTCCCTTCTGATCCAGTACAGTTTTTCTGATCCAGCACTGTCTTATGTCATAAATTCAAATGTTTTGTTTTAATATGCATGTTAATACACCATGGATAACGTTAGCACATAGCAATGGTGACCAAAAATGAATAAGTTCTCAGAGTCTCTTGCTTGGACTTCACTCTGGGAAAAGCTTGAGGGTGTCTAATCCATTGAATGAAGCTTTTTCACACTCCCCCACGTATGATTGGTGACAGCAGATTTTATCACCAAGGACTATAAATGGGTGCTATACCCCCCCCCCCCCACACACACACACACACACAGACGCACATTGCCTAAATGATATCCTTGCCTATGATACAAGTTGTTCATACAGTCATGACTCTACTTCCCGCATTACACCCCAACCCCCCCCCCCAACCCTGTTGACCCCTTGCTCTTCATAAACCCCATCCTGTTTGAACAGCTGGGACCACATTGCAGTGAGTCTGGGGAGAAAGGAGGGAAAGGAGGGAGAGAAAGCCCAGGGATGGTGGATATTGAGGTCCAATAGAAAGCTGAGTGTTAATGGACATGAAGGAATGAACTGGACATGTGCTCAGTGCAGAAATGCCATTTGTTATGTCTTAGAATATGAGACAACCACGAAAGGCACATTCCCATACTGACCACTACAGCTGGATTCTGTCTAGAAACACACTCCAGTCCTTAATCAGAAGCCGCATCGGTGTTTCCTGGGAACTCTGAGTCACACTTTAATTACCAGAGGACGTTTTTGGGACTTTGAAGCTTTTGCATCACCAGCAGACAAAACTCACAGTGTCCTCAAAGCAATCTGAAAAACCTGAGATAGATTATTCCTATCAGACAAACCTGTGAAAGATATTCTAAAATATATCTCTCTGTATCTTCACACCTTTGGGTTAAGAGGGGGTTAAGCAGTGGTTGTAGGTTGTGATCTGTTGGTCTTTCACACACACTCACAATAAGAGAGTGTTGGCTCAACATTAGCAAGGTGTTTTCACACTATTGACATCTTGCAAACAACTGTTCTGTTTATGCTCAACCATTCAACTATACCTCTCTGATGTCAACAGCTTTCCCTATATACCCTGCGAACACAGACCATCTTCTTACTTTTCACACATAACAAAGAGCTCAATGATGTTTTTCTCTCAGGGGTTCTCCTGTGTTTGACTGGGATTAGCATGAGTTTGCCAAGGAGGTGGAATGTTCCTAATACAATACATACGTTTACAGCTCTAATGTCAAAAGGTAACATTCAAGCTTCCGATTCAGTTACACCAATTGCTTAATCATACACACTTGTTCGCAGACGATTTTATGTCTTGTTGACCTGATGTCATAAAATAATCTAGACGTAGTATTCATGGCCTCTTTGAACCAGTCCTGCAACTGGATGATTCCCTAGCAAATATATTCTCAGACCTACGTATAGTCACCATAGCTTTGACAGTATTTTCATGGATAACCTGAGATTTTAATAAATCTGTTCTTTTCTTTGGGTATGGAAGTAAAACCATCAGAGCTCTCATCGTCCATCATCTGTGTAAATTTGGTCAGCTGTCAATGAACATCAGAACACTGTAGTCAGCTGACTCAGTATGCGTTTCTACACGTTGGCTCATGAATGGCTGGACAACAAGTTAGTCAAAGGGAATGCCTTTAACACTGTAACAAAGTTGCAGTATGCACACAGTTTGTGTTTGCCGAGTGGGAGGGGAGTCAGGGAATGTGGGGGCTGGGGCTGGGGCTGGGGCTGGGATTGTTGGCAAATGTAGGAAAGCTGCAACGGGGGTGGTCTGGATTTAGGAGAGGAGAGGAACAGAGAAGGGTGGGAGAGGCTACAAAAGAGAGGAGTGGTGTCCATCCTAGAGCAGAGCTTTCAAGTCAAGTACAAGCATCATAAGACAGTAGGAGGATGTGAGGTGACAGGAATAGATGTCATGCAGGAGATACACAGGACTACCACTCCTCAACAAAGTACTGCCTGGACCAAATAGTAGACAACTACCCTCGAACCGCAGATGCTGAGGTAAGATCCTCCGTCTCTAAAGTCACCCTAAAACTGCAGAGTAAAGTTCAGTCTATTCTGCTGTCTGTCTTATTACAAAATCTTAGGGAGACGTGACAAAAAAAGATTTCTGCTCTCTGTTTTGAGATTTGTCAAATGAAGTTAGTAAATACACAGAGTGGGAATAAATAAAAGTATAGAGATGAGACACATGGTTAAATATTCGAGATTGACTGATGACCGTTTTCAGGGGAAAGTTTTTTATCAGATTGTTCTTTCAGCTGAGCTGAAGAGTAATGAATCAAGCATACATGTTCATACTGTATTCAGCATGCATTCATAACTATCAGATGTTAACAGTTAACTAAACAGTACAAATCACTTGACATTTTAATGCCCATAGTTTTTATAACTTAATGGGAATGACATGAGGTGTTTCTTTTGTGTGCATATTCAATATATCTGTCTAGTCAGTTAGTTCACTCAAAGGAAAAGTTCTTCTGCCTTTTAAAAATATCTGTGGATTGGTTTGTTTCTAGCTGCATCCTCCAAGAAGCAGGAAAGTCATTAAAAGAAGGAAAGGGGTGATGACTCAAGGCCCAGGACAGCAGAGATAACAATCCACACAGGCCGCTTTAAACAGACGGCCAGAGCCGCACCGGAAAATAATCAAACGTAGGTTGAGGCGTGCTATCGGAGTCTTGATCAGTGGAGGTGCACATCTACAGGAAGTAGCCCTTGTCAGTGGACACACACTGCACACACAACACCGCAGCTGCTGCCAACTGCATAGCTATGTCCCTTCCGGAGGTGCGTTTCTCCACTCCTTCTCCCTCTCCTTCTCGCCCTCCTTCCCCTTCCCCTTTCTCCCACTGTGACTATAGTGAGTGGAGCCCCACACTGGTGCTCATCCCCTCGGTCTACGTGCTTGTTTTTGCCCTGGGCTCCCTGGGAAATGGCCTGGTCCTCTGGGTGTACCTGGACCGGCCCAGGAGAGGAGCAGCGAGGGTGGGCGCCTGCTCTAGGGCCAGCAAGCGCAGAGCCAGCGGCAGTGGCAGCGGCACCCCCTCAGCCCCATCCTCCTCCCGCTCCATCACCGATTCCCTCATCGCCAGCCTGGCAGCAGCTGACCTGGCCTTTGTGCTGACCCTGCCACTCTGGGCTGCGTACACAGCCCTGGGCTACCACTGGCCATTTGGCCGGCCCCTGTGCCAACTCACCAGCTACATAGTGACACTCAACATGTACGCCAGTGTCTTCTCCCTCACCGGCCTCAGCGTGGAGCGTTACTGGGTCATTGCATGGCGACGCACAACAGTATCAATGCGGGGCACGGGGCTGTGCCGGGCACCGATTGTGGTGGGTGTGGTGTGGGTGACAGCTGGTGTGCTGGCCCTGCCTGCTCTCTTGCTGAGGACAGTGAAGCAGGTGGGCCTGGGGACAGAGCCTGATGATGGGTGGCCTGAGGAGGGGGACTCCTCTCTGGCGTTCATCTCCTCCTGTGAGATGGACTACTCCAGCCTGATCCCCGCTGAGCTGGGGCCGGAGGAGCGGGAGCATCTGGAGCTGCTGTGGGCCGCGGCTCTGGGACTGAAGGCCACGCTGCTGGGCTTCCTGTTGCCACTGGCCGTGCTGCTGTTGTGCTACTGCTCGCTGGGTCGCCTCCTGACCCAGCACTTCCGCGAGGGTCCGCGCCCCGACCGCAAGCGCCAGCGCCGGCTGCTGCATGTCATCGTCTCACTGCTGCTGGCCTTCTTCCTGTGCTGGTTGCCCTACCACACCAACAAGAGCTTATCAGTGCTGATGGAGCTGGAGATCCTGCCCTACTCCTGCCCCTTTGACCAACTGCTGGTGGTTGCTCACCCCTACACCATCTGTTTGGGCTACGTGAATAGCTGCCTGAACCCACTGCTGTATGCCTGCTGTGACACGGCTTTCCGTAGACGGTGCCGGGCCCTCCTGAAGAACCTCTGGTGCCAGGGGAGGTGCAGTAGAGTGACTGAGGCAAAGGAGGAAGAGGAGGAGGAGGAGGAGGAGGAGGAGGGGGATGAGGGCAGCCGAAGCTCAGCCATCCCCGCTGGGCTACATGCAGAGGAAGGAGACAACCAGAGGGAAGGCACTGGGAAAGAATGGAATGGACAGCCCTGGGGGGTGGCAAATGGAGAAACAGATCCTTGTGTGATGGCAAAGTTATAGTTTTAGATGGAGTCTATTTAGTACATGGACACATTCACATTGCTCATGAACACTAAGGAACTCACTGAGGAAATGACTGTTAGCAATTGTTGCCTTTTTTGTTTGTTTGTTTGTTTGTTGTTTGTTTGTGAATTTGTTGTTTATTTTGAAAACTGTCATTTCAAGTAGCCAAGAATTTTCAATTCCCTGTTGATGAAAAAAAAAGACTTTTCAGAATGAATAAAAAAAGTGGTTTTCTCCATGGCCAATTGTTGATGCAACTGAAGACAAAAAGTGACCTGAGTGATCAGTTGACTGTCAGTTGTTGTGAGATCTAACCTCACTTTAGGAAGGACTATGAGTCAAAAAAAAGGATACACATCCTATGCAGCTTAAGACACAGGACCATTTCAATCATGTCAGATCAAATATTAAAGTGTGTGTAACATACATTTAGTGTGGGGGGTGAGGACAGAGATGCCCTGTGTTTTGCCATAACAATAAGAAGTTTCACTTAAGAGATTCACTATGCAAATCAGAGGCCCAGATTTCACAGAATCAGTTCACCTTACATGAGTGCACCATACAGAATCAGTTCACTTAACATGTGTGCATCATACAGAATCAGCTCACTTAACATGTGTGCATCATACATGTTAAGTGCGCTGCCAGGATTCTGATGAAGGTCTGGAAATATGACACCAATATTACACTCACTTCACTGGCTCCCTGTCTCTTTCCGGATTGACTAAAGTCCTTATAATCACCCATACATGCATAAATGGACATGCACCTCCCTACCTGCAAGAAATAATTACTCTCCAAACCTCCACCTGCAGCCTCAGGTCTGCAAACAGCTCGCTCCTCCACATCCCCGAAACCAAGCTCCGCACCATGGGCAACCGGACCTTTTGCTCAGCAGGGCCACACTTATGGAAAAGCCTCCCTGACCACCTAAGGGCAACGCAGACGCTGGACTCCTTTAAAGCTGGACTTAAAACTTTTTTATTCAGGAAGGCATTTCTGGCCTTGTGTTAAATCTTTTCTGTTATGCTTTTTTATTATTGTATTGTATTATTATAGTTAATTTCTAATATGTAGGCACTCTGAGATTCTTTGGAATGAAAAGTGCACTAAAAATAAAATGAATTATTATTATCATTATTATACAAAATCAGTACACTTAACATGAGTGCATCATACAGAATCAGTACGATGAACATAAGTGCATCATACAGAATCAGTACACTTAACATAAGTGCATCATAGAGGGAAGTGCCGTATTTGAATAGCCATGCAAAATGGCATGTTCAGATGATCCAAGAGGTTGTGGTGAATGTATAATTCGACATCCTTGATCTTAATCAGTTTTCTCTGAAAATCGTCAAGCCATTATGAAAAATAAAAAAGGAAATGGCTAAACTGCGCAGTCCGAAAAAGAACATGGTCATGGATGATGTTATTGCACAGAGTCCAGTGTATTCAGTGTACAGTATAGCCTACACTGTTGTTCTGTGTGGTTATCAGCCACTGGGTGGTGCTATTAACATCATCACCTACAGGACGTGGTTCCACAACTGTCAGTGCCTCCACACTCCTCTCTTTCCCTAGCACTGCCCCTACATGAAGCTTCCCAGAGCTGCGGCACAGTCCAGCTGTACTGTCGTTTGATGTTGCAACCATGTAGCCCATATAGAGAAAAGAGATGCATCACTTCCTCTTATTGTCTCATGTTCACTCTGCTTCCTCCAGACTTGCAGTCTCCATATCATCTTCTATCTACAGCCTCTCCCCCAACATGCTCCTCTTCCTCTGTTCTATCCTGTCCTATAGGTTGTTAAGGATGTTAACCGTGTCGTCTGTTTGTTGTTCTTGATTATCGTTGGGATTGAGGGCCTTCCCCCAAAAAGCTACATTCGTTGGCATGCTGCACCCAAAATAGATGTCTCAGAAAGTAAAAGTTGGCAGTACTGCCTCATCATAGACACGAGACAAAGCTCGAAATTCACCAAAAATATTTTTACGGCTAAATTACTTTTGTATTGTTATGGATCCTTGGCACTTGCCGTATGGCAGGGCAGACCTTTTGTTACATCCACCTCTAAGACAGAGGCACTCACCTCAGTCTCTCCGTTTCGCTCTGTAGCCTACCCGAGTGAAAGTCTTTTAGTTATCCACCTGATGGCGCTGTTACGGGCAGATGCAACATCTTAACGATGAAGAATTTGTATTGATAATATAATCTACTGTACTCCTCAATTTTCTGGTGCAAAACATAATATCATACATTCATAATATGATGATGTTTCATTAAGCATTCAGTTGTGACGCAAATTACTACGTGTGCTTATACCAAGGTCACAGTATAGGCTACCCGCAACGTTGCTGAAAATTTGGATTGTAAAGTCGCTGTGCCTTTTAAAAACCTGGCAACAGCTTGTAAATGAGGTAAGTAAAAATGAGCCTTGGCGGTTTCTCATCCCTGTTTATGCTGAACCAGACGAATAGCTTCCTCCACCACCTGCAGATGGTGGCAGTAGTCCACCGCGGCCCGCTTCGCATCCTGCGAGGGAGCTTCAACGTGCCAACGCGGGGGAGGGCAGAACACAGATGTTCACGAATAACATGCACAGCTTACACAAACACGACTCAATAACCACAGTTCATATTTTGCTCTTTAAAATATTTTGTTAAGATTCACGCTCAATATCATAGACTTTTTATACTAAAAGGACGCAAACGATGAGTTGTAAGCTTTTTTTTCGTTGGGTTATGTTAATTATCATTACCTGGCCTTGATCAAAAGGATGGAGGGAACTTATCTCCACTTTGCACTGGCCCTGTATGGCCTATGTTGCCAATAAGCTCTCTTGTCTTTTCCTTTATTAAATTGTTGAAGCTATCGATAATGGATAGTCTGACGTAGGTTGGGAAGGAGGTGACGCACATGGGGCGGATTTTCGGCGTCGTCCACAAATTCGATCAGCCTGGCACGGAGAGTCTGATGTTGTCTAGTAAGGTGTGACTGCTAGGCGGCAGGTGTGAGCTAACACGCATCTTCAGACTGGCGAGCTCTACCAGCTTATCTCTTTTTAATTATAGCCAGCGACCTGATTTCAGCACCGCGGGTACTTAACAGCTCCACAGCAGCGCTCTCGGAAACCCCACCTTTGGGATAGGCACAGGACAGCGCAGTCATAAGAAGCAGAGTCACCGTGCGCAAGCGAAGCTGTCCAAACCTGTCAGCACTTTCTTGTCGTAGTCGTTCACAGATAGATAGTTTACAGATAGAAGGCTAACAAAGAGGTGAACATAGCAGGAGCTTTTCTCCTGGCCACAGCTAAAATCATTTAAAGGACATACATTCAATGATGGCGTCAAAGAGCTTGTGGATTCTGGTCTTAATTCAGCTTTTTGCTCTAACGGTACACCAGCTCTCTGCCTTTCCAACACCTGCCAGTACTGACGGTAAGTGGCCTCCCGTGCAACACTGTCATATTGAAAACTATTTGTGAGGTAGGCTAAAGGCTTTATGACAAGATCAGATTTTGCATAGAGATGATATAATGAAATCCAGTCCTGAAATTATTGCAGAAAGAAACAGCCTAACTTGATGATCACAACATAACCCAGTTTCATTTATAATTGTATTTGATAATTACACTTTCTTTTTACAGAGATGTACCCTACCCTTACGTTTTTTTTCTATTTCATGTAATTGTAAGTCGGTCGCGTTCTATTTTCATGGCAGTTTAATCTTTTGTTCACTAATCCTCTTATTGCTCGGCCTCTCCGATTGGACAGCGTGAGGCAACTGAATACAGTAGTCTGCACCGCAGGCCAAATCACTAGATCTAAACTTGTTACAATAAAGCAAGCATCAGAACATTTACAACGGAAATAACACAAATAAATCTTCACCTCTCAGCCTATGTATCTAATCTATTTAAGATTTGAAAAGGGCATGTTTTAACTCCTTGTTGTAAAGATTGTTTGTTTACCTTTCCAGATAAAACTGTTCACAACAGACAGTTAACTGATGAGAGACCTGTTCAAGAGCAGGTGTGCCATTCACATTCTTACATTTGACATTAAACTTCTAAGCTTTGTTCCCACTTATTTGTTTGTCATGTTTTCCCTTTTTCTCATCAAATGCACTAAAGGTTATATTAAAGTAAATTAAAAGAAAATTAATCTAATTGTCCAAGCCTAATATGTAACTCAAATAATTTAAATAATGAAATAATATAATAATACTTTTTTTGTTGAACCCAAAAATCTTACTTTGTCAGATAGATGAGTAACATATTTTTCTTGTCCTTACAACAGATTGCTGAAGCTGACAGTATTAAAAAGGCAGACACAACAGGTAAGAAAGCAATCCAAAAGCCTTTATGTTTATACAAAGAAACTATTTACTGTACATTATAATTTACTGTAGATTATAACAATACCGTTTTAAAATTTTAGCTCCAGAAACAAAGTTAGCTGAGGAGTTAATCGACACGGCGAGCAACTCTGATGACTTCACTCTCTTGAAGTCACTGGCAGAGAAATCCAAACAGGCTGAAAATGAGACCCCAAAGGCAGGGAAAGGAGACCAGTTTGTCCCTGATGAGGCTGACTCCACCAAGAACAGAAGGCTGTCAGATGACTATGATTCCACCAAAATGGGTAGGGACTCCAAGTACCCAGGTGATGAGATATGGGGAAGAAAACACCTGACTGAAATTGTTGTTAAAACAGAAATAATAATAATTAGAAACAGTGGTATAGTACATCTCAACAATGACCTCCAACATTATTTTTATATGAAATATGTCATTATTAGTGTGAGGCTTTAAAACAGAAAGATTATACAAGCCATCAAAAAGTACTCTCTAACAGGGCTAAGTCAATGTTTGGGCTGCTGCTGCTGGAACTGTATCTAGAACTACAGATCCCAGCTGTCTGCTGCTTTGATCTTTAATTCTACATTCAGCGTGAGCTGACAGGTCAGTCTAGAGACATTCTGTTTGAAGGGGAGATGGGATTATCTGTTCACCGTCTGTCGCCCCAGGCGTACTAAACCTCTGATTTAGTATTGCTTCCTCTCAATAACACACAGCTAAAGCTTACTTACTTCAACCCCCTTCTGGGAGAAAGACTTTGGTTTAGTACCATATTCCTTAACTATTTACAGGTTCCCGTCAAGAGTTTTCATCCCCATTATGAGAACAAGTCATCCAGTGAACCACTCTTTTGTCTGTATGTCTGCTGTTGTTGTTCCACTGGTGTG
Organism: Sprattus sprattus; assembly: GCF_963457725.1. Taxonomy (NCBI): domain Eukaryota; kingdom Metazoa; phylum Chordata; class Actinopteri; order Clupeiformes; family Clupeidae; genus Sprattus; species Sprattus sprattus. The sequence continues at coordinate 22,240,159 of NC_137927.1, forward strand.
TTTTTGAAAGAGAAATGCACCCACCTAAATCAGATCAATACACTCTGCAGGGCGTATGTGCTTTTGGTTGTGTTGTGAAGTGAGGCCAGGGCTCTAGTGTATCCTTCCTCTTTTAATCCATGCATTCTCTTTGCCTTGGGCTCTGTGCTCTTAGATCAGGCCAATCACTTTAACAGTGCTTAATGCCGCTGGCTCAGCTACTGACTCTGTGCTCATGCGACATACTCTTTGCTGGCAAGCATTACACCAAATTAATTGGCACATATTTGATGCTCTACTGATATGTTTCATGACCGCTGAAACTGCAGTGATTCTGAAGCTTGGAGAAAAAGTGATTTTGCCGTTTTAGTTTAGAGGTATGATCACAGCACAGAGAGGGCTTGGCTTTTTATCTGTTGGATTTACTCACAGACAACTGCAGGGATCTGCATTGCCATGTACAAATCCACTGCGCCATCATGGCGCATTATATAAGAGTCAAATTACAGAGCCGGCAGGAGTTTGACAGTGGACAGATGCATGCTCCCATCACCATATCACTTTCACACACATCCGCTGGGGGGGGGGGGCTGCCTCATTAATAACTTCCATGGAAGAAGTGATTGGCTGTGCTGTTCCTAATGATCCAGGCTGTGGCTTTAGGACGGAGAGGCTGCACCACATCCCTCTACCAGGAAATGTACACACACACACACACACACACACACACACACACACAGAAAGAGAGAGAGACAGAGAGCGAGAGAGAGAGAGGGAGAGAGGGAGAAGTAGATGTGTAGCACTACTGAGATTTAGACTGAAATGCAGTCAAATTGAAAATGATCACATTAGAAAAAAGCAGCTGTAATGTCTGACGAATGTAACATAAGGTTTGAACCTGTTTTATTAGATGACCCTGAGAGCTTCCGCCAGCTTGATGGGACTCCTCTGACAGCAGAGGACATTGTCCAGAAGATTGCCAACAAAATCTACGAGGAGGACGACAGAGGGGTGTTTGACAGGATTGTTTCAAAACTCTTGAAACTTGGACTGGTATGACAATTTACTTTCATCCAGCTATAAATAAATGTGGGTGTTTTGTAGCACATGTGCTAACCAGGCCAAATGAATACAGGAGGACGACTCATCTCTCACATGACCCTTTACCCCCAGATCACAGATAGCCAAGCAGATACACTCGAGTATGAAGTGGCCGAGGCTCTTCAGGACCTCATCACTAAAAACGCAAAGGACAATGAGATTGAAGAGCCAGACCTGAGTATGGACTATCCTATCTCCAGGGGGGATGACGTGGATGAGACACCTGAGGACAACATGGTAGGATTGGATAGAGAGGACACTTTACTTAGGGAGGGCATTCATACCTTATCCAATACACTCTTGTCCCATCATGCCCATGACTCGAAGAAGTCTATGATTCCTCAACTATATCTGTTGAAGCACAAACACACACAAACACACACAAACACACACACACACACACACACACACACACACACACACACACACACACACACACACATACACACACACACATACACACACACACACACACACACACATACACACACACACACACACACACCACAAGTACACAATGTGGCACACAGGTTTCAATATTTCAATATGTATGATCAGGTTTGGAAGTTCTAAAGGGAAATGGTGTATAATCTGATATGATCTGACCCTCTAAGTCATGCCCCCTCTTAACCTCTTTCCCTCTCCTGCCCCAGGAGGAGACTGACAGGCTGCCCAGCCGGCGCTATGAGGAGGACGAGGAGCCAGAGAATGTGGACCAGGAGACGGATGAGGCAGCGGACACTGCTTGGGATGCAGCAAGCGAGGGCAATGACAGGAATGAGCTGAGCCCTGTGGACAGTCTACAGGACCTGCAGTACTTCCCCAACTTCTACCGGCTCCTCAAGAGCCTCGACTCAGGTGAGGGCCTCAGGACAGGTTATCTGTTTGCACAGCAGACAGACAGAGCAGGTGTTGACCCAAAGCAAGATTTATCTACAATCCATTGGCTGAGCAGCTATATAGTTTCATTAATTTCCTGTCCAGTGTTTAACATTTAATATCAAGTACGATGTTGGGTGCTACCAATTTAGCCCATGACGCATTCACATTGAACTGGTATAGTACTCTTTACAAGGTGAATATCTTATCAATGACTCACAGTGGAAGGACATATGGTTTGGAGACATCTTTATCATACTGAAACAGTGCTCAAAATGTGAAGACATTTTTTACTATAGTTTTTTATTGCGGTTACTTTTCTGCAAGCCTTGAAACTGTAAAGCTGACTGAAAGACTGAAACCTCCACCGCCCTATAGAGCAAGATGCCGAGGAAAGAGAGACACTGATCACCATCATGAAGACCCTGATTGACTTCGTAAAGATGATGGTCAAATATGGTACCATCACCCCAGAGGAAGGAGTCTCTTATCTGGGTAGGTTACCCTGGATACTTGAACACGTTGCTTGGTGTGCTTCTGATTTCAAAGCAGATTCATAGTGATCCTTAGCCAGGTTTACTGCTTGCATATTACACTGCACATTACTGGAGATCTACCCAGATAGCCTTGCATCACTTGCCAAAGACAGACTGTAATTTGAGTCTGATTAAAATGCAAACTATCATTTGCAATGTGCTGTATTGATGTAATGCATTGATTCAGATCACATTTCCTCTGCTTCATTTGCCTTATAGATGACATGCTGAGAGTAGCGATCAAAGCAGAGATCAAAGCTTGATGCTTGATATGACAGAAGGGGAGAGATAGAGAATTACTATCAGTTAGTGTCTTTAGAGTTGTCTTTAAATGAGTCTATTTCAATTCAATTCAGTTCAATTTTATTTTAATAGTGCTGAAACTATCAAATAGTCTCCAGGCGCTTTAGGAAGCCCAGGGCCTGAACCCCCCTAGAGCAAGCACAAGGCACCACAGGGGCCAGGAAAATCTCCCTCTTAGGAAGAAACCTTGAGCAGACCTGGGCCCATAAAGGGGGGGCCCATCTGCTTGGAGCCAACCAGGGAAGGGAGGGAAAAGGAAGGGGAGAGAATCAGAAACATAGCAGATGAATTCATACATGTATCAGGATAAGCATGCTAGCATACATGTGGTAAATGTACACGATACATACAAACATAAGATGGGATATACGTACATGATAGATACAAAATGGATAGTGGATAATATGGCGAGAGCATTCAAGTATTGTAAAACATCTTAGTGGGTATACTGTGTGCTTGTAAGGTTACTATTACAAGGGTAAGTAGAGCAATGAAACAGAATCTATGTTGATGGTCGCAATTATTTACATTACGGGTAAATAGTTTAATGCTGTTCTTCTGTTCTTATTTTGAATTGTGATGTAGCATTATTGTGGAGAGTGCTAACTAGCATTATAGAGTGCTAACATCAGGTCTGGCTTGAGATCCCATTTAATGGTGGCGGTATAGTTGACACGGTGTGTCTGTGTGTGTGGGTGGGTTTGATGTGCTATAAGGTCTTTTAAGCTCACAAAGCCAGGCCTATCTCATCAGAGGTCTGTTTGACCTTTTTGGGTTAGCGTTGGGTTACCTTCTTCAGTGAAACAGGGCAGACCATACTGGACACCACCTCCCTCGCCATCCCACGCTGTATGGCATACAGGCTCTAATACTGAAATTCACCCATTTAAATACTAAATATTTCTTATTAGTTTTATTTATTTAAGTAAGTATAACACATTTCCAAATGGTTTAATACAGAAATGTTGATTAAATTAAATCAATATTGATCAATAGGTAATGCATAAAGCAGCCATGTTTACCTGCAAAGCAGAGAGGATTTACTAATGTTCTATATTATCTATGTTGAGCTCACCAGAAATGTTTGCTCTGTGGGCTTTAAAAGGTCACACTAGTGTCTTTCTGGGTTCAGATAACATAGACAAAGTATACTGAACCCATTTCACAGACCATTAAGCTGCAAGGGTGTGTGTGTGTGTGTGTGTGTGTGTGTGTGTGTGTGTGTGTGTGTGTGTGTGTGTGTGTGTGTGTGTGTGTGTGTGTGTGTGTTTGTGTGTCTGTGTGTGCATAATGGTGTATGTTTGTGTATGTCCATGTATATCTTTGTTTAAAAGGCTGTGGGGAACAGCAGGCTCTGAGCCGTCTTCGGTTCCAGTCAGTGATCACTGATTACATGGACGACTGGTCAGCAGGGCCACCTGCTTACCTGTTTTGGCTTCCTGTGACACAACCCTTCCAAACTAACAGAGGCCATTTGTCCTCTACGTGCTCAGGGCCTTAGTAATTAGCTGTCTCTGTGATTTATTTCTACACTGTCCAGACCACTAACAAGGTTAGCAGAGTCATTAAGATAACACAGAGATAACATCATGCATGCCCCCATTACGTAAAACAGGGTTTCCACAGCAACCTTAGCCACATAATGTCAAGGTTCTATGGCGACCAGGGGCACGGAATTGTGTGTTGCCTGGTAACGGCCCATTGCCGATTCCTATTGTGACAGGGATGAGTCACCTGTCACTCTCTTTAAAGCTGTTCAATGGAGATAATGCCCCCTCCACAGTGACAGCATGTGTGTGTACATGTTTGTCCATGTGCATGTAAATGTGTGACACCAGCATATTGGCTCCCTTTAGAATGGTAGACCCTGTGTTTCTGGGTTTATGCCATAGTTGATGTCACTAACTCGTATCACTTTAATATTTTAAGGGGGTACAGTGCCGAGGGAAACGAGTATGATAAAAATGGCAACCTCTGTGTGTAGATGTGCTATGTGTAGATCAAACTCTAAATGATTCAGCTCAGAAGTTGAACTTTCGCAGCATAACTTAACCTTTTCTCTGCAGAGAATCTGGACGCCATGATTGCCTTGCAGACAAAGAACAAGCTGGGCAAGACTCTGGGGATCCCTGTTCTGACACCCCCTACAGGTACATGTGCCTCCACTCACTGCCCAGAAAGCACACTGATTGTCAATCACGAGAGACAGATAAGGGGGGTGGAGAACTGATTGAAGCACAGAACCTGACAGTTTGCCCATGTTCCAGGCAAGCTTACCGACGAGGATGACAACACTAAGGCAGAGGCAGCTAAGATGCAGAAGGAGTATGAGTTGCTGAAGGACTCCACCAAAGAAATGCAGGCTGCGACAGAGACCAGTGAGTTGGACTTTAGAGACTTACACACACACACACACACACACACACCAGATTATGATCATGATTATTTAAGGATATTCAAATTTCAAGAAGATTTAGTTTCCCTGATGCAGTGGAGGAAAAAAAGGCTTGAACAGTTCCTACTATTCTCTCTGCATATAGCCAGAGAAAGAGAGGGAGATGGAGAGTAAGAGAGAGAGAGAGAGATAGAGTGAGAGAGTGAGAGAGAGAGAGAGAGAGAGAGAGAGAGAGAGTGAGAGAGTGAAAGAGAGAGAGAGAGAGACAGAAAGAGAGAGTAAGAGAGTGAGAGAGAGAGAGTGAGAGAGTGAGAGAGAGAGAGAGAAAGAGACAGAAAGAGAGAGTGAGAGAGTGAGAGAGTGAACACGGCTCCACTCAAGCACCCATCTGCTTGCTCCTCAGGGGTGATTCAGGCCCTTCTAGTATCACTTGTAGAGGCTAGTTGGTCTCTGCCATCCCTGCACTGCTCTGCGTCTCTTGGGGCGATTAATCCATGAAGCATTGTCCTGAATACAGACATGAAAACAACATGCACACTCTCATCCATCAGGCAGAAATCAAGGCAGGCGGACTGGTAGTTTTGTATTTGTTTGTGTCTGCTCATGAAAGCCATCATGTATCCACACATTTTCGCTGACTTACGTCAAGACCTGCATTTCAGTGAGAAAGAGGTCATCTATATTTTTTACACAGCTGAAAATTCTTGGCGTAAATGCATTCATGTGCAAGACTCCAAGAAGGGGAAAAATTGTCCTTTAGAAAGCAAAAGAAAAATAGACTTGAACTTGACCTCTTTCTGCCCCCCCACACCCCCCCTTCTCCACAGGCCACCCGAGGAAATCAGAGACTTATCTGGAAGCAATCAGGAAGAATATCGAGTGGCTCAAGAAGCATAACAAAGACGCCAACAAAGAGGGTAAGCCATGTCCTCATCTTTAGCTGAAGATGTAGGAGTGGACCAGTGGCCTATATAGCACTGTTCTAGATTAGGAGAGGCTCCAGTCTGATCTGGGTTTGTGGGAGGGGGAGTTACCCCCACCTTCCCTTCAAATAACTGTAAACAACATTATAAGAGGGGTAGATGGGCATTATAAGTTTGGAAGTGAAACCCATTGGACATGATATATGTACCTGCTGTATGGGAGTTCTAAGCACACCATATGCTCTAACTTGTGTACCACATCAAGTGTACTTCACCTTGATTTCAGAATATGTTCATATTATCAGAGATGGAGCATAGAGGGGGGGGGGGGGGGGGGGGGGGGATGCGCACCGAAGCTTCATTCAATTAGAACCCTTTATGTCCTTTTTAGTCACACACACATTTGCAATGTAAATCAGTGTTATGGTAGTTTATCCAGAAGATTCATGAATATGTATGCTTCCTTGATGAGCTTGCCCTAATTATAGGGATGTGGCTGTTGTTTCTCAAACAAAGAGCCCTTTCTCCACTGTGTCCTACCTGAAGCAGCCAAATCCATGCCGATTACTGGGATGGAAACAAACATTGTCAAAACAGAGACACGAATACATTCATATCCAAAACTGTTCTTTGCAGTAAGGAATGGTGAAAGCCTAAACTCTAATATATCCTTGTCCACTCGTCTGTTTTGGATGACGTCAGTGAGGCATAGCAGACATTTTAGAGTGTCCTGTGGATCACACCAGTTTCCTGTGGCAGTTAATGAAGAGGGGGAATGAAATGTTAATGAGTACAGGATATTCATCAACACGTAAGGTCGTCCATGCACTTTGGCTACTGAACACCAACCAGCCGTAAAATCTCTCCTAAAAATAGACAGCTCTTCTGAGTTCCTACTGCCTTCCTCTCAGTGCTTGCACTCAAAGACTTCATTGAACTGAATGAAAGAATATCATTTCAAAAGGCCTCTGGAGCCGTACAGCATGAATGCTGTTTGTTTCGCTCGTCAAAAAGTACTTTATTTCCCTCCCTCCTCTTCTATCCTTCTGTCCTCTGTGGTGTTCACTGTCCTCACTTAGTTCGTTTTCTGTTCTTTTTTAAATTTTGTATTGTCTATTTTCTTATTCCTGTCGTGTCCATGGTCCCCTCTCCGATCTCTAGCAAGTGCCCCAGTGAAATATCTGGCCCTGTGTTTATTGCCCATTGGTCTTCTGCTGGAGGCCCATTAACATGCAGAGACGTGGATTTGGGTGTCTGGGAACAGACAGCCTCTCGCTCTCCGACTGGTTTTTAGAAAGGAAGTGAAAAAAAGGCCCTATAATAGGTCGAGTCGGAGAGCTTTATAGTGGCAGTGAAAGGCCCTGCTATGGGTGCAGGTCATTCCCACTGTGTCTATATCTGGACACTCAGGCCTGTCTGCTTGAAAGGGGAAACTGAGACCATGGCAGAAAAATGGACCACTGTGCTTAATTAAAGCATCACTACTCACTCCCAGAGAATACATTCTTAGGTCAAATCAGTTCCATAGAACCCTGTATATATACAGTAAGTTAAAATCAGGACCAACATAGAAACTGTTAACTTTGACTTAGTTTTCTTGGAGTAAATCACCATATTATCTGCCCATTCCTTTAAAGGTGGCATGCTACACTTCTTTAGATTTTTTCTTCGTCTTGCTTGTCATTAGATTGGAGCGTATGGGCTCACACAACATGAAACTGATGGATTAAAAATAGATTTCTTATCATTTAAACAGATGGGAGGAAATAATTCTTCTAATTTAAGCATCAGGGTAAAACTAAATTCTGCAAAACGACCCAAATACTTATAGTGCAAATGCAGCTTTGTCAGACAGAAAAGGTTTATGTTAACAAAGCATCTTTCTCACTCCTACCCACCACCTGCAGACACACGTTGTATAAGACAGAGAGATGTTCTCAAGATTGCACCAAGAGAAGAAAAAAATTATCTTTGCGTGGGTGCATCAGCTTTGGGCAGTCTTGATGTACAAAACGCCTGCATCTTAAAAAAGCTGCATCTCAAGCTGCGAACTGCAAACGAGTATCACTATCCAACACTTGCTGTTCCTAGCTTCTGAAAGAATCCCAGAATCTTAGATGTACTAACATGCCTTCTCCTTCATCATCCCCAGACTATGACTTATCCAAGCTGAGGGACTTCATGGACCAGCAGGTGGATACCTACATTGATAAGGGCATTCTAGAGAAGGAGGAGGGAGAGGTCATCAAGCGGATCTATGGCAGCATGTAGAGATGACTGATCCACCACCACTCTCGACTAGGCTAAGCATTTATGTGATTCTTCTGTATGCTGAAGGGAAAATGACCATTTTGATAAATGATAAATATATTGATTCTCATGCCTCCCAAGTGGTTCAGTTCACTCAGAGAATGCAATAATGAAGACATTGATTAGGGCCTTGTAGTATCGACAGTATCCGGTTGAAATCTAAACACTCTGGGTAGCCGTAGATGGATGCCAGGGAAACAATCACCTGCACCCTCACCTGGCAACACTTGCATTACCTACAATAATAGTCAAACAATAACCAAAACCTATTTATTGATCCCAATGGACCCTGCAAAATAGGACACTGCCTTCCTAAAGGATGAATCCTCCCAGCTAATGTGGAATGAGTGGCAAATAAGTTTAGAAAATAGAAAGACTACACTGTAGCTTTTGCATTTACTTCTATTTTGCAATAGACACTAAGCCATGCGTACATCTATATCAACGTGTATCCATTCTGTGTAATCTGACCTAGCATATAATTGTTTCTCTAATGTAAGCATAAAATCTGTCTATGACTATTTGTCAACCAAAAAATGCTGTTTTCAGGTCATCTGTGACTTTTTTCTTCTTTATTCTGTTTTGTTTTACTGTTCTTGGTTAATGTGGAAAAGGATCTTTCTTTGGGTTTTCTGTCACACTGCTGCACCTGCAACATGGGAGTTTAACTTCGGCATGTTTCAGTATGTTTTACTGTACACTGCTCTAGACACACAAAATCAAGTATTTTTAAATGTAAATATTTGTGATTTTTCCAAAATGTTAAAGCAAATAAAACATTGCCTTTCTTTATCCTTAGTTGGTCATGTGTCCTTAGTTGAAGTGTACACTATGAGGTACTTGTTTCATGGCATTGAATACAATAGGTGATTCAATGCTTTGACGTGTATGCCACTGAGTGTAGCTTATGCGAGATTGTGACTACTGCAAAATCAATCAGTGATTAGCTGCCATTGATTTTGCTACTGGCCTGAAGGGTTAGTCATCTGGTCAAATCAGTATATGGCGAGCTGGTGATTACACAGAGATTAAAGGACACAATCCCTTTGGTTACAGTGTTCTGGTGACTGATCAGTTGCAGGCTTCATTCATGCATAGTACAGGACTGTGAGAGTTACCCTTACAGGTTTGGGAAGTGCAAAGTTTTAGCAGAATTAAGATAACTCCAGAGATGCGAGAAAAACATCTTAAAATCCCAACCATTTGTGGCTCCATCCAAAAGCAGGTGGTGATAAGTCAGAAGGGCTAGGCTCTGCATTAGACAAGGTTGATGCTGATTACTGCAATGATCAGGAACAAACAACATTCAGGAAACTGAATTACAGATGCATTTTATTATTCCTCAAAATCAAGACAAAAATAGCACAATAAAACTGCCTCATACTCCATGCACGCACACACAAAAAGAATACATTCACACTCAAGAACAAAAAGTTTCCCTTCCTACTAACAAAAACACTTGGTATAGGCAAAGAAGTCGGAATATTGATAAGCCGTCACACACTGACAGCTTGCGGTAAATGTTCAGTCATTGAGCTGAAACATGACACGGTGAAGACTGAAAGCTTTCTTGGATGTGATATTGCAATGGCTCCTTCAGAGGGAGCATTGATTATCCTATGTGTTGCAACTGCAATTATCTAATAGTGCAGAGTCCCTCATTTTGTTTTAAGGAAGTCAGAGGTCATGCCTTGAGCAGCTTTAAAAACGAAAGAAAGTGTCTATGGCTACCTGGTGCCCAAAACACTCTCTAAACAAATTAATGTATGTATGGATGGATGGATGGCTGGATGGATGGGCGGGCAACTCGTACAGAGACCTGAATCCTGTGAATCCAAATGCTGTTCTCTTATATCCTCAAAGAGCTGTAGGCTACTTCTCGCAGTGTGAGCTCTTCCTCTGTGCATCGGTGCGGTTTGTCTGTACTGCCCCCTGGTGGCATTCTGGTAAACCTTCTGATATGCAATTTGGAAACACGGCATCAAAACCAGGTATTAATAATAATAAAATGACACATCAACAAGACTCGTAATAACAACAAAGAGTGAAAGGCAATGGAGGACCTCAGTGCAAGAGCCTGGACATAATGTCCCATTTCAAGGTTTGGTAAAAGCAACATGTAAAAAGAACAAGGACAGAAAAAAAACAAACACGAGGGCAAGATGGAAAAGAGTCGTCACTGCTCCAGGTGAACAGTCCACTGACACGGCTTCAGATCTCCTGGTAGGATGAAGTTGGGTATGGTGTGTGGTCTTCGTCCCTTCAAGGAGAGAAACAAAATTAAAATGTTAAAAATTAATTATAATGCATATTATAAAAAACCTTAATATATGCCCTGTCATTCTACCTTTGATATAACTGCCCACATAGTTCAACTATCTGTGCTTCAGACCTATTATAATTCTAAAGCACTGACCAAAAGACATTAAAAAGAAACAAAGAAATCCAAAAGGCTCCCTCAAAAAAAAAAAATTCCAAGGTCAAACAAGGTCAGTGCGATCAGGTCTACACAACCCGATTCACCGTTTAAAAGGATTAAGCATAATTGGCCTTCATTCAAAGCAGCCCAGGATACAGACTATGACCAACCCTCCTCTGCTTGCTCTGGTGGCCTGATGGAGGTCATGTATTGAGACAGACCCATGCCACCTGCAGAGGGACCTCCAGTCTGAGCCTGATGTTTGCTCAGACCCACCGTCCGAGACAGCCAGGGGCGGCTCATCACTTGATGCATACAAAACAGGAAGGATTGTCCCTGGCTCTCTGTGTCATGAGTCTTAAAACCAAGCTGCCCCCTGTACTTAAATGAACAAACAGAGATGAGCAGTGAGCCAGACAGCAAACACAACCTTGTGTACACACGCGTCATCTTTAGAGATTCACATACAATTTTGTGAAGCCAACAGTAAATGTTCAAAGGTTGCTCTCCTCGACCAACATGCTATGAATTACAATTCATAATTCTGAAGGTGATTTGACCCAACATGTAACATCCTAATTTATAATTCTGAAGGTGATTTGAATATTCCAAAAGCCCTTGTAAAGCCATTGTACATAGCCCTTCATAGACAAGGTCAGGGATGTAACATGCATCTACTGAGCTATTTGATTTTCCACAACCAATTAAGCTTCACTGGATCAATTATACCCTCCCGTTACAGTTGGCAGTACACCCTGGGTATTCTATGGACACAACACAGACTATCCTGCCTCAGACAGCCTGAGCCAGACTTCTCCCTGTCGTTTCCCTCAGGCTGCTTCCACAGCAAGCGTTCCCCTAGCTGACCTTATCATTTATTCACAATAGTTCATCTGATGCTGAACAACAGCACCTGTATCAGTTTCCACAGCGCCACGCTCTGCCTTTCAACAATCATGAAGCCATGAGAAGCGTGTTTTACAATCCTTCACATTTCCGCCTAAACTCAGCTCTCATCGAATATGACGTGTATTTCTAAGTAAAATAAATGTACTTTTGTCAAGAGCAATAAATACAATTTCCCAATTTATTGGCCAAGCTCATGTAGGCTACTATCCAACATCCCAATCATGGCAAGAGGCCTACTTGATGTCTATTTTGACACACACATCCTTAGATGACATTAACACACTTCTGGGGTAACACCTCAAGTGTCCCAAGCCAAAGAGAATGTTATAGTGACTAAATGAGCAGTTTGCATGCGAGTGATGAAAACCTTAATTTTAATAATGTTAAATTGTGTTAGTTTGCCCTTAGTAATGGGACTATTCTAAAACAATGAATTCGACAATATCCATGAAATCATGAAAATATATGAAAGGTTTATAGATAAAATAGGGCATTTTGAGTCAGGTTCTATTGCCCTGATGAGAGGAAGGTAGCACATGACTCATACTTGGCTACTCCACAGTGCAGGGTGTCAGGCAAGCTAAGGACAAGTGCATCAAACACATTTAATGGGACAAATCCAGACTTGGTGTCTATGGAGATCAAAACTGAGACACTATTTGCTACCACAGTTCGAGAAGTATGAAAATGAATAACTTAATTAGGCTCTGGTTATTTAAACAACTTGGTTACACCAAGGAATCCATTGAGAGCTTGTGTAAAATGAGCAGGCATAGCTGGAATGGTTTTCCCAACATGAAAACAATACGTTCCTGTCTCACCTCTGAGGCAGACTCAGGGAACCTCTCTGTGTGGAGACTGCAAAGCACCATGGGCTCATTATGACAGCTTGCCCTGGAGCCCAAGAATGGCATCCACACGGTTTCTCTATTCAGCAGACACAAGACTTTGGCTACCAGTCTGTCTACCTGACTCAGCACCCAGGCAGCAGGGCCAACAGCTCTAATCAAAAGTGCCTGTAGAGATGCCAAGAAATGCAAGACATTCCCTCAGATCACTCCACTCAAAGTGGACGCCAGCAGCACGTCTTCCCCCGGCAGCAGAGGAAGAACATTCTCACTATGGGTCAGCCCTCTGACGTGAATAAGAAGTATTTTTCTTGCGGCCTACGCGGTCAAATTTTCGTTTTTTTTTTTTTTTTTATCTTCTGTACTAGAACAAATGGACAAATGAACACAATTCAGATAATGAATATTCACTTTCCAATACTTAATTCAATTTTTATGACTCTTCTGAGGCCCATCTCTTATTTACTCTAATTTCACAATCATGAATGCAATCGAAACACTTGAAACTTTCCAAACCCACGTCCGTGATGTAACCATTTTCAAAACATTGAACCTTTTGGCAGCATTAACCTTCACCTCGGTCCACCTTACCTTTCATCCTCCTCTTTCAACTTTCTTGCTGCCTGTTTGGATATTTTAATTTGCAAGTCCAGTCTATGCAAAAAGTCCTTGGCTGAGAGTTCCTCGGGCTGGGGGGGTTTGACATTGGGCTCCGGGGGACTAGGGGAGGGAGTGGGTGAAAGGCCGTCAGCAGCACATGGCTGCTCCTGGGGAGTGGTGGATTCACTGTCTGGGGACTCCAGAGACAGTCCGTTGAAAAGGGAAGGCTTCGGCGAAATCACCGGAATATTGAGGCTGTTCCGCAGGAAGATGCAGTCATTGCCGAAGAGCTTGTTGGCCCTCTTGATTTGCTCCATCTGTGGTCAAGCAGAGAATTGAGATTCTTACGATACGATAACCTTTCATTTGACTATCTTCCACAATGCTGCTGAGTAGCACACATGAGGTTCATCACATGAATGATTATTAACAAAAATGGACCAAATGTTAAGTTACTATTAACTGTACCGTTGTAGTAACATGATCCTTTAGAGTAGACTTATAGTGTGGCAGGACATGTAGCGCTACTTATTAGTACCCGCAGGTGCATTGTTATGATGTCAGCCCATGAATAAGGTACCCCACTATTCCTATTTGTCATAGTATCGCTGTGTCACGAGCAAGTCTATCGACTGAATGTTTCTTCCAGTAAGAACAACTCAGTGTTTATGAAATAAGACGTAGGAATTATGCTGTATATTACGCAGTCACCATAAATGAACTCCTAGGCTCCTGCTAAGCAACTAGCATAACGATATCTCAAATAGCGCAAACACTAGGTTTGCTAGGCTAGGCTACTTTCAAAAACTGTTTGCTTAGGTACAGCCTTTACTAGGTTGAGATTTATTCCGACATTAATGGTGCACAATGTTCTGATCTAATGCAAAACAAAGCATAATGTAGCAAACAATAAAAGAAGTATATTGTCATATTTACCGTAACACCATATTTGAGAGCTATCCCTTGCAATGTATCGCTATCCGTTACACGATGCTCAATGTATTTCTCTCCCAAAGAAGCCGCAACACTGGCCGTGCTTCCATAGGACCGGGTTTTGGTGCGAGCCAAGCTCTGTGACAATTCACTCTCTGATTCTGACCCAGACCGAGACCTAGGGAAGATGGGTTGCCCGAATCGTCCGCCTCCATCCCGCAGAGGCAGGACTGGGGAGAACTCCGCCATCTTCTTTCTGATAAATAGAGACGCTGCAAAGATACACCAGCTGATAGCACACCTTCCGTGAACCACCGAGGCCTTTCTTTAAATTCGGGAAAGGTCCATGTTCAGTTCCTAGTCTACAAAATAGCCTTGTCGTGTCCTTGAAAAACGCAAGTCTGTCAAAATTGCAGAAGTTGGAACTGCACAGCCAACAGGCAACGGTACGTGTGCCGCCAGGGCACCGTAACCTGATAGTCTACACATAGCAGTCCATCAGAAGGCTGTTCGGCTAAAAGTTCCACGGTCAAGCTGATCATGTGAAAGATAGTGTCAAATTTTATAAAGAGAAAAATACAGAGAACAATTGTTATTTATTCTTTCATCCGTTAGGCTATTTTCTTCCCTTTTACTAGTTTATTTTATTGAAATATAACCTAGGCTAATAGGCGAATAGGCCTATCAGAATGGATTTGACAGTTTGGATTTGACATTATAAATTATATAATTCATATAGGCTTAAGCCTTACACAAAAACTACCGACTTCAGTTCTCCCACAAGGTTATTTAATTCAAGGTAACATCTTTGCAAGTAGAGAAATGATGATATTACATTTTTCTGTGCTGTGAACCTATAGGATTAGTCTGCTGATCACTATTCCTTTAAAAGATAACCTGTATTTCATTAACTCCGTGACAATTAATTGGAAATCTTTTCCCAACATATCTTGGCAATAGCTTTACTGGCCCATTGTGGAAAGTCATTGTGGAATGTCACAAACTAATAGGCACAGAAGATGACTGGGCCCAGACTTAAGATTCCAAAGGCAGAGGAGTTGGGCAAAATCAGTGGTTTAGTCCAGGGTATACGCAGGTATACGGAGTACCCACTTATTTTTCAGTCAGCATTGCGTATACCCTCTTCTCAAAACAGAGCGTTTATCCTTTGCTGTATGGGCTGCTTAAAACAATTAAGAGTATACCCACTTCTCCAGGGACCACTACACCACTGGGCAAAATGATGAATGCAAGATTTTTTTTTTTACCTTCAGTGTGATAATTATGAGTGCCCTCTCCAGCACTACCTGCTGTTAATATGGGTCTCTTAGTGACACTAGCATGAGAGACAGTGAATGAATCATTAGGACTCATTCACATGTCTTGGAAAAATTCCCAGGATTCTGTTATAGAACTACTACTTGGGGCAGTTCACAAACTGCTCCCTCCTTTGTCCTGTATTTGTTGGCCTGCTGATTCGTAAAATGACTTATTTTTTGTGTCCCATGTCCCACAGACCACAGCCTGTACCACACCAGAGATCATCCTCTGTTTGTTCAAGATATATCTGAATTTACCTCACAGTTCAGCTCAAAATGAATGTGAGACTTACCTCAGAGTTGGTTGATAGTTGTTGCACTAATTATATTTAAATATTAACATTCAAGCGTTCTGCATAATAGTATGGAAGATATTAATCTAAAACATATTTATAAATTACCATAACACAGGCTTATACAATAGTATTGTTTTTTTTTTTACTGTTTATTTTGAGTTCTTTCAGTTTTTCTCAAGATCAAAAAATCTAAATATGTCATAGTCAAGAAACATGTTTCCTTTTTCCAGTTCTATATATAACATTTTCAAAAAGCCAGGGTTTAAGTTAATATTTTCCATGGACAAAATGTATTTATGTGAAAAGCTGTCCATGAGAGGAACAAAAAGACTGCCATTTTCTTATACTGGAGTGGAGTGACACATCTCCCTTTTTGTCATATGATCACAGCAAACGCTTGACATTTCAGTGTCAAAAGAAAACTTCTTTGTTGTCCTCTGAATCTGAATGACTGCCTTTTTTCTTGCATGCTTGAATGTTATGGAAACATTCAAACTCATTGTGCTCAATATTAAAAGAGTAGAATTGTTTTAGTAGAATCATGTAGAATAATTTCACATTAGCCACTCATAATACATGTTCTGTATCACCAAACAGATGTGAAATAAACTGAGATAATTACTTATTATTGTATTAACACAGAATGAGCTATTTTGAAGAGGTTTCATGTAAGGCACTCATCTAATACAGCAGGACAACATGAGTATTGGTAAAGTGGGTAAAGTGAGTCACACATAATCACTGGGATAATCCCACAATATAATCCTGAATGCCTAATCATACTCTCTGTATCATTTTATTGTTAAATCAATCAAGTTATTTGACGGTAGCAATATTGCAAATTGAAGATAACCATACTTATGTTGTGCTCATATTTAATTATTTATTCACATTTATTCAATTGACGGAAGCTTCTATGTGCAAGTGAGAGAAATTCAAAACCAGGCAACAGCAGAATATGAGCGGCTTTCATTTTCTCTTAGGGATATTTTTTAACAAACTGAAACTTGCAAAAATGTTAATCTGCTACATGAAAAATTAAAAACAATTGCTTGCTTGCACCCTCTATTGACATGTCCCTCCTCAAGCCAGTGGCATGCACTTTCTGACTTCCTGCTGTTAATATGGGTCTCTTAGTGACACTAACATGAGAGACAGAGAATGAATCATTAGGATTCATTCACATGTCTTTGGAAATATTCCACAGGATTCTATTATAGAACTACTTGGGGTGGTGCACAAACTGCTCCCTCCTTTGTCATGTATTTGTTTTATAGCCAGCAACAACAAACAATGAACATGACCCACGTCAATAACACCCACCGTCACATAATTACATAGCCTAGTGTAAGTGCAGTCACATTCTCTTAGCACCTTAAGTTGTCTTTTCCTAAGTCCTCATGAGTTCTCCTTCAAGTAACACTATGCAACAATCTGAGACTTTATGAGGTATGGTTCTTTAGGCAACTAGTTCTGGTACCATCCTCAAATTCTTTTTGATAGCATATGGTCAGGCGAAGGACATATAAACACCTGTGTCTTTCCCACTAGCCATCCAGGATATGCACCATGTAGTTCTGCGTCTAACCCTGGAAAACCCTGCAAAAATGGAAGAAAGCTTTCACAGCATGACATTGCCACCTATACTGCCAAAAGACACCAGTGAGTGTGTTGGCAAGCTTTTATCAGTGTCAACTGGGCTGTTGGTGGTGTTTGCATGCATTTTAGATAGTTAGCTTGGTAGTTTTGGAAGATAACTCCTTATTGCTGCTTTAAGATCTTTCCTTGACTTCATGACATTTTTCATCGAGGTCAAGGAAAGGGGAGGCTATGGTCACCATTCGACCATAGCCTCCCTCTCCTTAAGTTTTGAACCCAGAGTTGTTTATGTGATTAGAAGATTGTCCATTTTGGAAGGATGGAAATGCTCACAGAAAATATGCGCATGAGTTGGATAGAAACCCAGTTACAGACCTCTGGAGATTGCCATGACCTTCAAGTTGTATTATTCAGTCCTGGGAACTCATTCTTGAGTCATGTCATTTAATGTTAATTCCGTATGGAAATTGAATCATTACCTGGAAGCATACACACAATCGATGAATAGTCATCATCTGCTACCCAAAACACAAAAAGCACAGTGTAATTACTGGGAATGATATTCATTAGTGCGGCTATGCTGGCCAGCTGGGCCTTGTTAGGAGCAGGTGATTCAGCTTCTGTCCTCAGGCTAAAATGCCAGCTCTGAATATGGTGAGTGTCACCTGGTGTCACCAAGGGTAAAGATGTAGAATACGACAACAAAACGAAAAGACAGGCCATCACTGATTGTAAAACAATAACCCTTGTACTTTTTAACATTATCCTTGTATTGTAAGTTAAACTTGTCCTTTTGACCATTATCCTTGTATTGTAAGTTAAACTTGTCCTTTTAACCATTATCCTTGTAGTTAAACTTGTCCTTTTAACCATTATTCTTGTATTGTAAGTTAAAGATGTCCTTTTAACCATTATCCTTCTGTGTGTGTGTGGTTGGGGGAAGGGAAAGTAATCACACCGAAAGACAGTAAATAGGTATTCCAAATGAGCTGATAAGCACAGAGCCTCCTTTCTCCTGCGTTGTTAGGCCGGAGCCTATTCTAGCAGCTGCGTTACCTGTTGATTGTCATTTCGGCGCCCATGTTAACACAGCACTCACACGGTTCCGTCTTTGCCGAGCTGAATGTGGCTCCGTTCAGTTCGGCAAAGGATGATGTCACCCCATTCAAAGTGAATGTGGATCCGTCGCCCTTAACAGTATGTGTATGTACCCCAACAAATGTACGTTTAACAATAAAACGTGTTTCGGAGATAGCGACCTGATCAATTCTATCACCATTCAGGAGGTTATTTTGTGTTATATTAAGAGACAATGGATTCAACGTATCTAATTTTAATAGATGTCACAAAACAAAAATATAATATTATAACATAATCATTTCCATAACCCTATTTCCAACAGTGCTATATGTAACACAAACACTTTATGAAAACTGCTTTACCTAAACACAGGGGCCTGTTTTGCACTCTTATAATATTACCACTAATAAAATGGATAGTGCTACTAATACTATCACTATTGTTCACAGTCCTTGCGGCAGCAGACTTCCTTCTAAAGAGAAATTAGGAATATCATAATGAATGCAGTTGACTGGAATTAGTTTAATCAGCAGAATATTGACCATGAAAGGATAACATGTAACATACAATGGACCAGTGATGCATTTTGATCTCTATGCTGAGAATTCAAGCTCATCCTTTTCCTTTGCCACACCAGGACAGTGGAAAAACACCACACTGAAACAAGCCCTAACCCTAGCCCCCAGTAACTTTCCTAAGGCCGTGTCCCTCTAGTCTAATCCCTGATCATGAACACAACAGGTATGCTTGTTGTGGCAATGCTGGAATGGGAAATTACCAGTTTGTTTGGACCATCTGTCCTCCATCGCTTTCACCTGATTCCTGAGTATATTAGACAAGGCCCATTCCCTCTGCACCAGATGGCCCTATTGAGGCAGCAGGTCAAACTCTTCCGCATGTGTCCATCTCTTGGAGGGAGTCTGTGCCCCCCTCAGCTCCTCTGACCCTGATGAAGGCCAGAGACCTAAAGAGAGGAGCCTTCTGGAGAAACCTGCTGTGAAAAACAACACCTTTTCCATGTATGCTTGTTTCTATGGTTACTCCGTAAAATCTGGGCTAAAAAAAAAAATCACCCACAGACTTTATGCCTAATTTCCCTGTAGACAACACAGAGAGCAATAACACAAAGCATACTAAAATAATAAAATAAAAGATATTGTTATTTAAAAATCCCATAATTACAACTCCCACTACAATGTCTTATGAGACAGAGCAGGGTATAATGCAACTGCATAGGCCATCACGTTCTTTTTCGGTAGTGTTACTAACTGCAGAGATAGGTGGTGCTTGACTCAGTGCGCCCTCTGCTGGTTGACAGTAGGTACAGTGATACTCTTGTAGTTAATTCCACTTACAGACAGATGGCAGTGTTGCATTAGCTTTACCACATGCGAAGCTGCCCGGACTTACCTGTGTTTAATACAAAGTCAAACATCAGAAGTGTCCCCAGACAAGTGTAGGGAAGTATTTTGCTCTGACACTAAGTAAGTAAGGAAAGCAGTCATTTGTTAAACTAACTTCTCAGACTTTTTCTGGCACAGATATCTGATATTAAACAGACAGCATAACAGGACATTCCAGAAAAGGCCAGTTCCTTTTCTACACAGGTTAGTCTATATACATTTTCCTGTCAGTTTTATGAAGACCATAACAAAAAGGAGTGTGTAAAGTTTGGCCCATGCAAAAAAAATCTGAAATGTTATACTAGAGCTTTAACTTCATTCCCAAGCTGAACATTGTCTGATTTTTTTTTTGTATGAATGAATTCATCTTTTGCACAGCATTTATAGGGAGAGGGCAGGAGGGAGAGGTAGAGGGAGCGAGAATCTTATGAATGATCACAGGGCGTGTCTGATTTCTACTTAAAAAGGCCCAACTATTGGGTCTATTGACCAACCCATCTAATCTACAGCCAATCCCTAGGACCCCAAGAGCCTCTACAGTTCTACACTGACCTAGCCTTCATCGCTCTTAGGCTCTCACCCATACTGTTTGTTCCCCTATTGGATACTAGCTTCTGTTTTCTTCCCCATCTTAAAGTTCTGGTAAGTGTTAATGAACCACACCAAACCCACACATGCATAGCAGAGCCACACCCAAAACAGCTGTGCCTTTTCTCACACAAACAGCAACGGCCCTGAAAGAAAAAGGGATGTTTGTCGGGTAGTTGATGCAGCAATCTGTCTTTCAAGTAAAGCGCAGTAACAGGGCACGTGGAACATACGAATTCAGTAGTGCAAGTCGGAACAACAAGCATCTCCAACTGTAGCTTGTATACTGTTTAAGACACCTCCTACGCTTTTAATGTAAATGAGCTAGGCTTCAGATGCAAACAGGTCTGGCAACCTTTCGTTGTTCTGTATGATAATCAGGTTTCTCTGACCTACTGCCTGAGATGGTTGTTAATGGCCTACCCCCATTCCCATACTAATCACATGTCCACATAACCATTAGTATGGTTAGTCCCATACTAATCACATCTCAGTTTGCTTCCTGACCCCAGGTGTCTGAGCAATACCAGTGTGGGCACCTTTCCTTTGTTACCATGATAAGATTATCATTTATGAGATTATGCTGGCCATCCTTTGGTGGTCACAGAAGTTGCTTGATCATGAATATCATGTTCTCTTGCAGGATGTATTATAATTTCTTACAGCCCCAATACGACTGACTCGCACAGCTCCTTCATAATGCCATAATACAGATGCGGCGCTTCCATGATAACATAGACCAGGGGTCTATTAGGTTTACCAGTAACTCTAAGTTCATTTATCCAGGTTTGTCACTTAACCACGTACGACGAATACCCCCCCCCCCCAGGTTGCATACCTCAAATAATCATCTAAACAAACAAACAATTGAGTTTTGACCATCATTACCATATAAGGCTGTTCAGTGTGTGGTGAGAGCTGGGCCGGAGAAACAGGTAGAGGTGAACGAGCCTTTTGTTTGAGTCACAGGAGTGGCCTCCATATCTACCTGAGATGATGTCATACACTCAGAACTGAAAGGCCAAAACACTGTCGTGGCATTGACACAGGCCCCTGCATTTGAAGAAATGACTGTGAATTGTTCAGACATGTTCCCTCTTGGCTTCTGTTCAAGACTGTGTATTCACCCTTACACACACAACAATGGGTGTGTCTGCACTGCAGTGAGCCCCATGAGGCACACACATCAGCACGCTTACAGCTGCCGTAAAACATTACGTCACTAATTTTCAACCAGGTGCCAGGACTTTAGCCTTGCCAAGAGTTTATCTGCACTGATAGCGTCATGGAATACTTCCATCCATATGGATCAACACATGGCACACCGTTCTGGAACATCTAGAACGTTCCAAATGGTGTATAATAAAAGGACTGGGGATCCATGAGTTTACATTCAATTTCAATGTCACGACTGGATTGGTTTCTCATACTGACAAAATGTTTTAGAATAAAGTCTTTCAGAGGCCTTTTTAAACAACATTACATGTGATGAAATGAAAGCCCTTTCTAACAATCACGCTGTTCTTGTCTCCTCTAACAGGCAGTGTGAACAGACTCTGTTGAGGCAGTCAGCTCAGGTTAGGGTCTAATGGTGTATATGGTCCCAAGCATACTCAGCGTTGAGATAAATCAGGGCTCTCTGATCTGGCATAAGTGCAGAGGGTGACATAGCTACATTACATCATCTTTAAGGCATGAGCAAACAATCTTAAAAGACTGGATTCAATTAGTGGGCCACCACCTGCAGGCACTCCCCAACTGGATCTGACTTTATAGGAATCACCATGGAAACTACCCCTTCACTGCAGGAGCAGACTTGTTTTAGCACTGTTTATGATCCACATACAATTGAAAAATCTTCACAATGGGTGCATGAGTTTAGAGTGATGGCACTGTGTTTGAATGTTGTTAACTGCGTGCTCACAGAACAAGAGAAAGTAATGGGAGACGCCAGCGATACGTAAAAACATTTATTGTTCCGGATGTTGTCGTTCTTTTTACAGTGCCACAAAGAGCCATGGAGTTAATAACAGTACATAATATTTCCTCTTCTTGAGTCCATAGTTGAAGTATTAAGGTACAAAAAAAAAATTGTGGAGAGTGCCTAACCATTGATATTGATATTTCTACATAGATATTGGTATATACGAAGGGGTGTAAGGAGTTTCTGTGAAGAAGAGGTCTTGAGATGGACATCTATATTATACATCAAAAGATCATACATTTCACAGGGCAAGGGCCGTTTCACTTACGTGTGTTTTATATAAGCATGATCCAGCTACCCAAAAAGTGAAGAAAAGAACCGCAAAAACACTTGAGTTACCTGACATCATGGCCCAAAGCACAGATGTACAAAAACTTAAAAACCGACTGTAATACACGCTCATGTTCACAGACAGAAAAATAGACAAGCATGATCACAAATGTGCTGATTGGTCCACAAGGCTATGTTAACACATCTCTTTTAAAAAAAGAGGTGGAAACCAATTAAACAAAACAATAAAATGGAATGCTAACTTGGTCTGAGCGTTCACAACTAAAGCATGCTCATGTGTTCCCCTGTGAGAAAAGATCCAACTGACTCTGTTGACCTCTTACATAATGAACTAGCATCCTTTATAAAAACAACACATGTGTGTGTGTGTGTGTGTGTGTGTGTGCGTGAGAGTGTATGTGTGTATCTGTGTGGGCGAATTGTTTCCGCTTTAGTGGTGTGACTGCCTGGGAGGCCAGAGGCCTTGTTCACAAGGTTGTTCCAGCATTTAGCTCTAAAATAATAACAACAGTTGTCGCTGACTGCAAATCCCTCCTTCTTTTAGAGAGGCTAGACATTTCAGCAAAAATAGAAATCGTAAGATCCAAATCCAAAACTAAAAAGGAGACCTTCATCAGTGTTCATGAGCTGCATCAGTCTTTGGCATTGGAAGACCAGCTTTCTTCTGGTTACTCATTTAACACACATTAACCTGATCCGTTTCTTTTTTTCCTTTTTAAAAATACCTTGTGGTCTAAACCCAGTCCTTAAAAATAGTTCAATTTAAACAAGATGTCTAAATGTCTAGTTCCCTTGTCCCTTGTCAGGGGAAAACAAACCGTAAGAGATTAAAAAAGAACCGTTTCACAGCGAGGGGAAACCGTAAGAGATTAAACAGAACCGTTTCACAGCGAGGGCACTTCAGTAAAGCGGAGACTAGTTAAACAGTCAAACCTGGTCTGGAGGTGTATGTTCACTGACAGTCCCTATCTATCTGTCTCTCCTATCACATACACTCACAGACACAATGTCTCTCACGCACGCACAATGTCTCTCACGCACGCACAATGTCTCACACGCACGCACGCACAGAGAGAAAGCTATTGTGCTCTTATCCACACGTGCCACCTCACATAAACGCATCAGGTGAGGCAGCGAGTAGTGATGGTATGTTCAGTACTGACACCAGTATAGTGGTCTTGGGGGTATTGAACCATCAGACTTCAGGACAGATGTTCAGTCAAGCTTAGGTTTTTGACTGACAGTCCTCCATCACCCAGATCTGCACAGAAGATTAAGCAGTCCAAGCTCATGTGCCAGACTTTGGATAACCGTCTTCTCCTCCTGACAACAAGACCAGCACAGACACTCAGAAGACCTCAGACTTCGATCTCACCACCCAATCAGCAACAGAGCCCTGCCAGCTCTCATCCAAACAGTCAACAACCTTTCAAAGCGCCTTTTAAGAAGGTGCTTCCAATTTCCCAGCTCTTGCAGTGAAGCCTGAGAGGGTTGTCAGAGATCAGCTTTTAGAAGTGGACCTCAGTGAAGACCTCAGTGGTTCAGTCATAACCTGGCCTGGGTGGGTCAATGCATATTCTCTCTACACTTTGTTAAAACCAGTTTCAAGTGTTGGCTCTATGAAGCTAGACACATGCACTGATGGCTATGAAGGGATTTCTACAGTCCTGCAAGGTGTACTCATCTCATCCTAGCTTTCAGCAAAGTACAAAAAAAAACAAATAAACAAGACATATTAACAATCCAAAAGTCTTACACAAGCAAGACAACAAAATGATGAAAAACAAATGGAATGATAACTCTTCAGAAAGAGGAGAAAAAAAAATAAGATCACAGCTGGAATAATATATAACACATAATAATAACAGCAAAAACCAAAGAAAAGACTTCAATGCGAAGAAAAGAAGAGGGCTGTTCCAGTTAATTCCCTTCTTCCCGGTGGGTGCTCTGGTTGTTGAGGACGCCTTGTTGCTCCGAGGGTTTGGCACAAGACTGGGGAGGTGCAGTTGAGACGGGTCAGAGGAGCGGGGGCAGGAGTGGGGTTTGGCAGGCAGGCGGGCGGACGGGGGACGGTGTGGGCACACAGCAGATCTACTCCCTCTCCATTCGTTTCCTCCGCACTGAGAAAGGGGGACACAGAGAGAAAGAGAGAGAGGAGGGGGGGGTCATTTATCAGCACCCAAGCATGCTGCCTCAGAGATTTGTGGGCGTGTGGCTCAGCTGCCTGTGGCTGTGAGGGTCAGCGGTGTCCAGCGCATGCTGCTGGGTTAGATCCACAGGGGTCACTCCAGACTAAACTAATCAACTCAACTATTCAAACTGAAGCATGCACTGTGAATTGTGACCGGCAATGAACAAAAAGAATATAGTTCTGTTGTAAACTCGTGTCTGGGATAATGACATAGGGAACTAAATTAACTTCTGCAGTTCTGAACCTAATTTAGGATTTTACGGCAGCCCCACACATCCAGCACTTTAATCAATTTCATGTGTTCTTCATGATTGAGTACTAAATAATGGAATCAATACATGATGCTTGTACTTAAAAAGGTCCTCAGTTTCATCTAGACTGGGTGCATCTGTGTTCTTAAGAACCTTTAGTACCCCAACACCTGAAAATCAGTTTAACTCTTCGGTGAGCAGGTAGCAAGCAGTCCTGAAAATGAACCCAACTCATCCTTAGACAGAATCTGCCCAGTCTGGAGATCATCAAAGACTATGTCCGAAGTCATAAAGTGCACCTTAAAACTGTTAGCCAAAACTCTCTTGCATTCAAACAGTGGCCTTTCCTGTGTGAGCCAGGTTAATGTCTACTCCCACACACTGCAAGCCTGTACTGTTAGGGAACACGGTTAAGAGGACATGCTCCGGTTACAGGGCCAAATGGTCACAACCATGCGGACACCGGATACCCGCGTGAGAGGGGCCACCACTAGAGGGCGCCGTGGTGTTTGTAGCCGTTTCATCGTAGCAGGACACCTAGGCGGCAGAGGGGGCTTTGAGGTCATGACCCCAGCCACAGCAGGGCAGCTGCAGGGCTTCAACAGAGGGAAAACAAGCAAAAGAATAAACAACAAACAATAAACAAACACAGCAGTTTCACAGAACAAGAGCTTCAGTCTTCACCGCGGCGCTGACATCCAACAATCATGTATTCACAAGAGAAGCTAATGCACTTAAGAGGTTAGGCTGCCTTCCAAACAGCGGACAGGACAAAAAGTCCTTCTCAGACCCCTGAGTGATGTTGATCTATGTGGGACCAGAAGTGGGCCGGGCCCTGGAATGGCTCGGAAGAAGCCCAGAGGGAGGAACGCAGCAGAGAGGAAATGACTGAACACCAGGGACTTGCGTTACAAATCCCCTTCTCACTTTCCCACACATCCAATTACGTGTCTGATCCAACAGCAGTCAAGCAATGCATGATGTGGAACAGTTAGAAAGTGATTGTGAACATGCTATTTTTTTGCAGCCATCCTCCTCTCAACATAATAACCCACTCTCCCATTGGAGTTATTTGCATTTGCATCCTTCTAGTAAATAAACACTACACCTCCCTGATCTCTGGCAAAGGTGAAGGGTAGTAGCACAATTACATCCAAAGCCTGTGCCTGTTCATAATGGTTCAAACAGTCCTTAAGAATCAGAAGACAACCACAACTGCTGAAACAGGGTGTGCACATAACACTACCTGTACTTCCCTGCCAAGGAAATAAATTACATGCTAGCTTTTTTCTAGATGAAGTTTCATACTCAATAATCAAATAAATGTCCATTTGGGGCATACGGCACTGTGCTTTGCATTCCCTATCTATTTATACAATTGTGTAAATAGTAATCTAGGGTAGCAACAGTAAAACCCCACTATAATTTTCAGCTGGATTTGAAAGAATGAAAAATACACAAAGGTAAATTACATGATGAGACTAGTAGGCATCTACTAGTGGCCGCTTAGTGAGCAAGGATGCATCTAGCACAGAAACATCTTGCTCTGCAGCGCACACCTGTGAGGCTCTCAGAGAGGTGCTCTTACCCAGGTCGTTGTTCTTGGTGATGGCTGCCCCTGCCCTGGCCCTGGGGCCTTGTTGGGTGAAGTGGTAGCCGAACTTAATGATGCTCGTGCTCTGCTCCAGCATCTTGGCGATCTCCATCTCAGCGGTGGCTCCCAGCTGCTGCCGCTGAGGAAGAGAGAGAGGGAGGGACAGAAGAGTGTCAGTCGACCAGCCTGAAGAGTGCTGGACTGCTAAAGCACCCAACTGGACTGTAGGATAGGATAGTGACTTCACAGGGCTAAACTTTAAAGGAGCAATGTCTAGGATTTAAGGGGATCTATTGGCAGAAATGGAATACAGTATTCATAACTATGTTTTCATTGTTTGCGGGTATAACATTTTTGATGTACAAGAAGAAAGGTGAATCAGTGGCTGCTGGCTAACCATTCTATGATGGGAGAAATTTGAGAACCCATATTTTGACAAATGGAGGATCATACTTATTATTTGGCACAGGGAAAAGCCAGGGAGCATGTAAAAAATGTCTTCACTGTCAAAAAAAACATAAAAGCAAAACTAAATGGGGACAGGCTACGGCAGAAAACAAGGATAAACATGGGTGTGGCATTTCCCAGATGGAAATCGCTGATGAGGGAGAAATGGAATCACAGTGACGCTGAAGACGCTTGTTTGCTGCTGAACAGGTCATTAAGCCAAACAATCTAAAATGCAATCTGCTGTTTGATCGTTTAAGCTAGAAAATAAACATAAAGCATATGTACTGACACAACTAACATTTTCCCATTGTTAACGTTGAAATCTAATTAGTACCAGGATTGTAATTTTACATTTATGCAGCAAAACTAGAATTTCTTTGTTAAAATCAATCTCTAAATATCTATCTAAAGTAACCTCATCACTTCACATAGTATGGCTAATAAATGCGGTCGTAGACAAAGGCATTAATACGAGGTACCCACTGGCAACTGACAGACACTGTACATTCACCTACTTGCATAGAAAGGGAGGGGTGAGGGAAGAGTATACACGCTAGATGCCACTATAACCTACACACAGCACCTTTAAGTGATTTCCATGGCACCTTTTAGTGGAGTCATAAATAACCAAGGGGTTCTCAATTCCAGCTTTGGGGCCCCCTACACAGAAAGCCTATATAGCCTTGCTCCCAGCACATCTAATTGCAGTCGGTATCATTAAAAATACTCTTGATTAGCTAAATCAAGGGCGTTAATCTAATTCTGAGTCACTGATGAGTTTATTCAGGGAAACCTGGATGGATCTTTGTGTAAACGGCTTTAATGCAGTCATTACCTGGTTGTCAATTTTGATCTCTGAGAGTGTGTCGTTGTCCCTCATGGCTTCAACTAAAGCCAGAACACCGACACTGGTGATGAAGTTTGTCTCCAGGTTGAGGCTCTTCAGGCCTTTGTTCTCTCGCAGCATCTCACCGAAGGCCTGTCCAGAGAGGGGAAACGTGAGACACTTCATGACGTCTCGCTGTTACACTACCGGTGAGTGTGAAAGTACACACAGCCCAAGGGAACAGGATGTGTACCCACGGGGGCCAGTAAATGTGTTCATTCAGGCATAAATCCCAATAGGCTCATGAGCGAAGACAGGTTTTGTAAGAACAAATCAGTTTTAGTGGGTCTTTGAAAGCATTTTATGCGGTACAGTTCCCTGTGTGTTTCGAGGAGACAATCAGTATGAATTAAGTGAGTCGAGTTCTGACCTCGTACAGAAACTCAGCAGAGTTCAGCTGTAGTGTAACCAGTGAAACCAAAACACAAAGCTAAGCCTGTTCTTTAATCTTGAGCTGGTTGATTTCTTCTGATTTTCCCCTGCCAGAGCCCCATGCAGGGAGCTCTCCCCCCCGGGCGAGGCTCACCACAGCGATGGGGTCGTTGCTCCGTGTGGCAGCCAGGCTGAACTTCTTCACATGCGTGTTCTTCTCCATGGCCTTGGCAAAGTCCTTCAGTGTGGGGATAGGAATGTTCTGGAAGGGTAAAGACATGGAGACTTTAGAGCTTCTGCAGGGCAAGACTTCTGGTTAGGAACCCAGAGCATATACGCAGCGATGTACCTTGATATTGTTGAGGTTGACCTCTGTCAGAGATGAGTCATCGGACTTTATCCGCTGCAGCGTCTCTTCCACGTTGGTAGGGTTGGGCGGCTCATCAAACACAGGCTTGACTTTTTCTCCCTTGATGATGTCTACCATAAAAGAGCACATTATAGAAGTTTCCATAGCAATCCCTACACCATGGTAGGAGACATTACTTTCAAAGCAGATGGTGGGGGAGGGTTTGGCAGTAGAGTCTACTCACTGTTGTAACCGTCTTTACTGCTGGTCCCATCGTAGCTCTGTGTACTTGTCACGAGTGTGTGAACACCAAGGATAGCTGTCACAAACAAACAAACACAAACCATGGGTCTTGATAAGTGCTGACATTTTGGCTATAAATTGGGCTGGTGGACAAGCAAGCTGGTATGCAAACCGGATGAGCAGCTAAATATCATGCCGCAGCACACAAGTGCATTTCCCAAAGGGAATAAAAGGGTGCGGTGATGTTCCATTGTTTTCAAATACAGACATGTGGAAATATATTTTTATGCATGAGGGGGCGAAACAGACCCAAAAGCACAGGAGCCGTGGGCTGGGCCTGCGGATGTGAACACTGCATTAGAAATGGGCTGCCCTAGGGATCTCTATCTGGCTTTTTAAAAGGGTCTTTCTGTTCCTCTTCACAGCGCCAGTAAAGCTCCGGTGAGAAGACTGTACGGTTACAAGCACAACTGACATTACAGACAGTACAGCCAAGAACCAAAGGGCCAGGAAAGAGGCGTCTACTCCTCCCTTCATCCAGGTCCCTTGAATTAGAATCCCTAAAAGCTTTGACTTCAGAGCCACTCAGCCAGTGAAGAGGGATGACTGCAGGCTGGCAACTGAGGCTCCTTTGTTAGAGCTGCCCTCTTTCCCACACTGTCTCTGCCTGTCTGTGCGTCAGTGAGTGATGTTTCTTTCTTAAACTAAAATGGTGAACTTGCAGAACATACAATGTCTTACTGTTGTCCTGGCAACTACTACTAACAGTACAGTAACTGTAGACTGCAAAAACAGGGAGACACACTCTTGGTTCTCCCACTCCTCCTACCTGCTAGGTCACAGAGCTCTGTGTCTGTGGCACTGGAGAGAGCTTCTTCTAGTTCCGGGTCAAGGGTCGTCACTTCCTCCTGTCGGGCTTCCATGGGCTTCTGCTTGGGTACATACGCCTTTCCTAAAGGGTAGAAGAACAAATATGAGTCTACGGTCACAGGCACTCCTACACATATATTAGATCATATTTTTCTTCTGCGGTTTCACTACCAGCACATAGGCAGCATCAGGCTGTAAGCACATGGTCATGTTTAAGCACAAAGACTCGGTTCTGCAAGGGCTGCCGTCACACACAGTGTCTGTGTTGTGCTTCAGGAGTCTTCATGAGTCAGAGTCAGCTGTGAGACGATATGGGGAGCGGGCTCACACCATCTCAAGAAGAACCAAAGCTACTCGGGAGTTGTGCCAAATGAGGCAACGGACAAGGTATTAATCTGACCAAGATGTCAGTCAGCTGGGGTTTTGCGTTAATGCTGAACAGACACTACTCGTGAAAGTTAAGAACAAAAGGAAAATCAGTGTGCAGGACAGGAAGTGAGCTCATTGGATCTGATTTTTGAAAGGGTAGGGAATAGGGATAGAAGGGAAACATCAGAGATGAACGTAAATAGAGGGCAGATTTTACTCTATTCCACCTCATCTCGTTCTAGCTAAGAGTAAAGATCAAGTTGAGGTAAAGTGTGTGTGTGTGTGTACTGAAGAGTGTGCACACACTTTCCAATAACTTTTGACACAAACCCTAACAGCCAAGCCAGCAGAAGCCACAACATGCGATCACATTTCCCATCAGCCTCGGCTCTCCAGCGTGACTGGCTCTACCTCCACGCCTCGGGTGCGCTGTGCTCTCCCACAGTCCCCAGAACATGCTGACGATGGTGGAACCCAAAACCCCTCTCACTTACTCTCAGGCATGGCTCTCTGCAAATGGCTTTGTAGTTCAGTGGCATGGTGCTGCTCCAGATCCCTTTATTAGTGCCCTGGGGGAGGGGGTGGGGTAGAGAGTCTAAATTCAGACCAACAGCAGCCCTCATAGTTGCTTACTGCACGCAAAGCACTTTTCAAATAATTTCCAAATGGAAACACACATCTGCTTTTAAGATGAGCACCACATTAAAGGATGCGGTGTTCACTTGGCTGATGCTGGGATCTGTTTGGCTGTGGACTGGGGCGATGCATCATGTGTACAACGCAGGGGCCAGCAGGAAGATGGATATATCCTGCTTCTATACGCCATGATCATTATAAGTCTGTGAGTCGATTTCATTTGGAGAAACGCGATCCGTGGGGGTAGTCTTTCACCTCCTCGCAGATAAAGATAGGGGTCTACCGCACTCTGAGCCAGTAATGTCCAGAGGG
The DNA here is from genome assembly GCF_963457725.1 of Sprattus sprattus. Lineage (NCBI taxonomy): Eukaryota > Metazoa > Chordata > Actinopteri > Clupeiformes > Clupeidae > Sprattus > Sprattus sprattus. Next base: position 22,271,377 of record NC_137927.1, read on the forward strand.
CATGACTACCCTACACCACTGTGTGAAACCAGGAGCATGTGTGTGTGTGTGTGTGTGGGGGGGGGGGGGGTTGAAGGTGGTTGAGAGCATGTTCACACTCACAGGGAGTACCCTGCACTAAAAGAGACCAAAAGCACACCAGGGGTTTCACACATAGGTGCTGCCTCTATCTTGAAGAAAAAACTCCCGTATTGAAAGAACAGGAGGATGTTTTCCCTACGCAAGTCCAAGGACCTGTTCATGTGGCACAACATCCACAGAATCCTGGCCGACCTCACCAAAAGACACAGGGATCAGGATGCAGACGTCTTATCAAGGACTGGGTGTACATTCCTGTGAGTGTCTGTAACCTTTCTTCCCTATCTGTGCTTGGCATTAGAAGCCAGAGGCTGAGTCTCCGCATCTTAGCACAGTCTCTTTCAAGGCTGGGACACAATATCTGAAGCTTTCAGGAAACACGCAAGAGGTCCCCTAGGAGCAGATGGAAAAGTCCAATGGCCCACGAGAAGGAATGCCACAAATCAACAAACACGCGACGCAACCAATACCAGAAGACTACGCCTGGGCCCAATCAAGTTGAGCACAAGCCCACAAAGGATGAGGTAAGTGGAAAACTATTTCAGTTGGGGAAAAAAAACCCAATATGAGTAATTCTTCAACTCAGTGGGGGAAGGTTCTCTTACATGTACACCCCCATGTTGACCCCTGCCAAGTGGAGAGAAAACTGTATTTAGAGTAATTACACTGACTGCATGACTGAAATCATGTTTATAAAACAGTGCTGTTCCTGACGCACCCTGACATAATCCACCATTAATCTTGGGAGAGTGAACACTGCTTTGGTTTCCTCGTGCCATTTCTCCGAAGCGTGAGAAAGAGGCAACCCAACTGGAGACCCTGTTTGCAAAGTCCTTGTCAAGACATAAAGGCGGACAGAAAGTAGAGCCTTTCACACAAGAGTCAAGCGGGAGCTCCCTGAATCTGCCGAAAGATGTGCAGGCAAGATGGCAGAGAAGAGGGAGGAGCTGTTGCCTGAGATGCCACAAGGGAACATGGCGAACAAGGGCAGATTCAGGCTTTTCAAAGAGAGGGCACTTTCATGCGCCCTTCGATTCAATAACTCACTCCTCTGGAAAGCACCTCTTTGTTTGAGCACAGGCCTACGTTCTTTCGCTGTCCAGATTGCTAGATGTGACATGCCTGTGTTAAGGCATGTTAGTAGTCTGGTGTTTTGAAAACAGAGTTCAAAGGGAGACAGTCCTGCTCTGTTCCTCTCAGTAGCTGCTGGTAAGGACGGACTGGACACAGTTTGGAGCGGAGCTTGGCGTGTTTCCATGGTGACCTGCAGTGGGCGGCTCAGCCACAACTGACCCTTTGAGTTTACCCATGCTGCCTCTTCCTTCTCTCCCCTGCAGTGATGGACAGATGGCCCATTCTTTCACTCTGTCCTTTTTCAATCACCCTCTCTCTCCCTCTCCCTCTCTCTCTCTCTCGGCTCACCCGTTCCCTTATTCTCTGGCTCTCCAGGAGAAGGAAGTCGCACAGCTCCAACGGCCAGCATGGTGAGAGGGTATTGGCGAGGCTCAGGGAGCCGTGCTAGGGGCCTGCGGCTGGGGAGATTCATGAGTGGAGATTAGACTCCGCTGAAGAGCCTTGTCATCGTTAAGCTTTATTCATGGCTGCTGCAGTGCGGCCAGAGAGGCCCAGGGAGGTGGAGCGCGATGGGAGAGACTGCCTCGACCTCTGCTGCACACTCTGCTTCATACTCTGGTCAACATCACTGCATAGTCAACAATACAGTAAGGAAACCCTGCTGATATGATCAGGGAATGGCCAAGTACACATTGACTGAAGCTTTTTTAAAAGTCTTTTAAAAATGAATCAAATAAGGGAAGTCTGTCACACAAGCACACAAGAGTTTGAGGGCGTTGCCATGGCACTGTGGCACAAAAACAAAAGCAATGCCAGGCGACCAGAGGCTGCCACTGCATCAGTGCAGGCAAAACTTGAGTTGACTTTTAAACATCTTTGAAATGCCCAGAGTCCTGCTTCTACACTGCAGAGCAGGGGAGCGGGGACTACGCCATGGGAGACCGGCACTTCCTGTTTCCTCTCACACACAACAATTAGACAGCAATCAACGGCACTGGACTGGTACTGGCAGGCAGGCAGGCAGGCAGGCAGACAAGCCAGATCAATTCCAGAGAGGAAAATGCCCTGCTGTCGCACGGGACTCCACTAGCAGTCAAACAACGCTACTTGACGCTTTAATCCTTTGTTGTTTACTTTTAAACACAACCAACTTAACAAAAAAAAGCTCTGCATTAGAGGTAGCTCTGCTGCATAGATCAAATTGGGGGCACCGAACTTACCCCCCCCCCCCCCTTGTCAGAGGAGGAGTGCAGTGACATAGTGTTCATAAATCAGTCTCACCGCAGTCTTTGGCATGGCCAAGACCAGGCTAACACTCCAGCAGCCTGATGAATGAGCCTGGCACACAAGCACAGCCACTCAGTGTTGGGCACGCACTCACACACACACACACACACACACACAACAGGAAAAAATCCTGAACTGCTTACCAAGCATGAGTCACCAAAACAAGGAACCAGACAGGCTTTACCAGAGAGTCTTCAAACCTTCCCTCTGCAGGATTCACCAGGCCAATGCCACAACCCCTGCAGCACTGGGCTATGACGTCTCTGCCCTGACTCTGTACAGGAAGCCAACATTAGGAGAGAATTACTCACTTCCTGTCCGGTTCTCAGAACTACAAAGCCAGAGCCTAAGCACCAGCACTCACTGTGCTCTTGTTCCACTAGTCATCTCACATCAGCCGCTTATCTGCCACAGGGCTTGATGAGAAGGGATCCTTCTCTGTGTTTTTGGAGCGGGACAGGAAAAGGACTGAGACTGGAACCAGGCGTCACAGCTTCTCCTTTCCACCCTGGGCCAGAGAGGAACCCCCTCTGCTTCAGCGTCCCGGCCAGAGGGCAGGAATGTGTCAAAGGTCTATTTCTGACAGCTGACGTTTATTTAATTCAACTGCCCTCTCGCATCGCCAGGGACCAATACTCACCACTGTGGAATTCCTCTGGACATGTTCCAGAACAGAGCGTTCCATTACACCAAGATTTCTGAGTGTAATTCACATGTGTGCATCCGCCCCTCTTGCACTTTTGTGACACACACACACACACACACACACACACACATCTGTGTCCACATGCACACATCCACAGCCTTCCCACTCAGGGCTTCTGGGGCTGAGAATCTCCAGAGCTCTGCATGTCTGTGGGAGTGCATGTCAAAGAAGCATGGCATGGCAGACTAGTGCAGAGTGCAGGACCGGTAAAGTAGGTAAAAGCTGTAATTCTATTAGGGTGTGTATGCTCTGCTTTAATGGAGGCCATTCATGAATCTCAAGTTACCCACCTCCTCCATAATTTCATTGTGCAACAGACAGTGTACGTTCGTTCCCCTCTCTAAGTAAGTGTGTGTGTGTGTGTGTGTGTGTTCGTGTTCGTGTGTGTGTGTGGCACTGCAGCAGGTTACATAACAGGAGGTGGAGGGTGCATTGGTAATACCTGCAGTGGCAGCAGAGTGGGAATGACAACAGAAGCTGAAGCAGCCCACACATCCTCGCAAACACAGAGCTGCCAACCGCCACAAATGCAGAACTACACTAACACAGACCAACATGCCTAACTACACTCACACAGACCAACATGCCTAACTACACTCACACAGACCTACATGCCTAACTACACTCACACAGACCAACATGCCTAACTACACTCACACAGACATACATGCCTAACTTGGGACAACCATTAAAAGCACAAAATAACAGACACACTATATTCCTATAACATTACACCCAGCTGTGTTAAAGGCACACTATATTCTGTGGGACCTGCACGAAATGGAGGTAACAGACATGAGCAGCCATGTGTGATGCTTCTGATCATGCGCTATGGCAGTGGTTCCCAAACTTTTTACAGTCCCGTACCCCTTCCGACATTCAATCTCCAGCTACGTACGGTTTGTAACCGCCGCCACGCCCCTCCCCCCGCGCACATATTCAGCCGTGGAATTGTCAGAGTAGGTCACTAACCTACCTGTAGCTATTTTTGGCAGTGTAATCATTTAGCTGAATATGGGTATACATGAGTATTTTTGGCAATGCATCTTGGCTATTCAGACTATTTTAGATTTCATGTCTATTTATAGCTCAGTTTGAAAATGGGCTTTTTCACTTTGAAAACACAAATTACATTTTCTCCCCGCGTACCTCCTGAACCACTTTGCGTACGCCTGGGGGTACGTGTACCCCAGTTTGGGAACCGATGCGCTATGGAAACCAGCATCTCACGGATCAAACAAACCTGAACCTGAACGTTTCATTCAGGCAGTTGTGCAAGGTGGCTCACCTTTCCTTTCTCCTGTGAAGGGCAGAACGTCGTCCCTATCTTTATATTCCAGGGCCTCCTTCTCCAGATAGTTGAGCAGCCGCTCTCTATTATAGGGTCCTGTGGCTTCCTTCCCTGTCTGGTCCTTCTGTCGCATGCCAGCTGGCAACAGCGCATTCTGGAAGAAAAAGGCAAAGGCACTCAAATCGCAGTCATTATTTTAGCTGATTTTGATTTGGCAAATCTATTTACCCTAAATAACAAACATTTCTAGAAGTCTGAGAGGCATTTCCATTCCTCACAGGCTCTGCATAAGGAAATAAACAAACAAATCCTGGGCTGTGCCCGGGGGACATTTGCATGAGACTACAGACAAGCACTCGTTCATCGACCTCGGAAAGTCGCCCAGCAAGGCTGCAGACAGGGAAGAAATACTTCCACCAACCCAGAAGCAGGACTGAAACAAAAAGACGTCTCATCTTTCCGCTCTCCTCCCTCAACACTCCTGCCTTACCTCTGGGTCCATTTCCTCCAGAGCATTTTCCAGTTGTTTGAGCTCCTCTTCTGAGAGCTTGTCGAGGATCTCATTCTCATCTATGTCCTTGTACTTTTCCAGGTCTTTCTTGAATGGCAACGCCATATTTGCAGGAATGTTTGTCGTCTGGTAGCTCAGCCTCTCAACTCCTCTTCAGGGTCAACGCCAGAGATGGGGTATTCCTTCTGATGAACAGAAAAATAAATACAAAGAGGAGGTCAGAATATAGAAGAATCTCTTTTTGCTAGCACTCCATCGGAGAGGCATGAAGTTCATATTTATGCAGTGCTCTCGGTCATCAGCTGCGTGAAACCAAGGCAGACTGAAAGGTCACTTGCGAAGCCGGTCTCTTTTACAGTTGTCTGAGGCACAATGGCTGCATTCATACGGAAATAAAAAAAGTCCCAGATTCTCTGGACAGTCAGACTCATCCCATGTCCAATAGGAACTACAACTGAACACTGCAAGGTCTCCAATTTTGGGTTTGTGTCAGTTAGCAATTATAATGCAATTATAATGCAATTACAATGATATGCCCCTTCAAAATGAATGATTTTAACTATGTAATATATTGTGCAAAATGTGTAATATAGGGGACACTATAGGGGATACTGATAAGTATACTTTACTGATAAGCCTGAACAGTACCAGCTGACAAAAGGACGATAATGCAGAACAGACCTGGCAGGTTAAGAGTGAGTGGTGGAGAGAAGATGACGAGTGGACGAGGCAGAAGAGAGAAGAAACTAGCTAGAAAACTCTCCCATGGTCACTGTTATTCCAAACTTTTCCAACAGATGTTTGCCATTCTCCGGCCACAAGCGGCCTGTCTCTCATACACACCCTGACCCTGCGCTGGAACACTCCCTATTACAACATCTCATTCCCATCACTTGGTGACCCAATCCTGACCCCCAACTCTTCCTGCAGCTCATCTCACATGAAGAACACAACAATAGTAGTGGGGGTGGGGGCTCCTGAGCACCAGGACACTGTCCACGCATGTGTTACTCATTAGCTCCAGGACGTGAACACAGAAACTACCCTACTTATCTCATTAGTTTAAAGCTCCTTTCACATTGCTGCACTGAGAACTGGTTTTATGTCTGCCCTAATACACAAAGGGCACTGAAAGTCATTCCATCAAGGTGACACGCTGCCTTTAAAAACAACTAGCCTACGTGCTAGTACAGCAACTTTGTAGCCTACATGAAGAATTTCATTTTAAATGTGCAGGTCTCCACTGGGAACTGGGGAAGGATCAATGGCCCTTAACTTAAGAATGCGATGACAGAGGACATGAAACATGCAACCAATGCTCTTGCATAACGCCACATCATTCATTGGTCACAGCACCACACAACAGGGCTCTCTCTTATTAACAAAACACAACCCAACTGCCTTTCCTACCAGGAAACTCAATCTCAAAAACACTATCTCGTGACAATATACTGCATGTCACTGTGGAGCCCTTGATCCTATGCTAGACACTTTAAGGGACCTGGGAAGGTCACTGGTGAGCCGGGGTCATGCTGAGCAAACCACTGACACTCGGTTGTGTGGCACTCAGAGGTAGGCGAATGGTTGTTGTGATGGTAAATATGAGGAGATCCGGCACACTGTGACTCACTTAAAGCAGGTCTACCTCAGTGTGGACACATGTGTCCAATTTCCGATTTCAGTCCGATTTAAATTGGACATTGGACACATGTGTCTCCCCAGAACTAGATTCATTGTGTCCGACTTGAGTCCGACTGGACTCCGATGTAAACCCCTGGACACACGATTCGATTCCGCTGGTAATTGGACTGGGCGCGCATGTGTCTCTCGTATCTGATTCAAATTGGACAACAACAACTTTTGCACGTGCTTGAGATCGTGCCCACAGACATATACATGCATCATATATAATGTATGTGATATGATAAACGCTGCTAGACGCTCAGTTCTCGTGCTCCCTCTCATTCACGTTGAAATACTGAAAGCGAAACTGAAACTTTGAAACTGGAATGCAACTGTTTGGGGCAGAACGCTAATTCAGTGAACAAATATTTTCATATTACTTTCCACCAGTTGTTAGTCATGTAATCCATTCATATCGATGTGAATCAATCAATACTAATACAACTTTAACTGTGGTGTGTTTTTGTTTCATTTCACAACGTATTTACTGTATAATCAACGGTAGCAGATGTAAACATTCCGCATTTGATTTGAACTGGCCAAGATCTAGATTGGTCACTGCCATGTGCTTTGAGATAGAGCAGTTAACCCCCCATGGAGACCCCATGGAGATAATTGGATGGGATCGGAGTGCTGCCATCATGTGCCCGCACTGCCTGTGAGCTGCTGTGGTTACAGCAATGCCAACCCCAAGGTTAGGTCACCGCCTGGCTCCAGTCTCCAAACAGAACACACACATAGCTACACTACACCAGGTAGGCTTACTCTTTTCTTTTCCCTCAAACCTGTAACAGTTAAGATTGACTATGAAGAAACCAAACCTTAAAGACAGAAAATCAGGAAATCATCTTGTCCCTATGCCTGTAAAATTTTCAAACTAGTCTATCTGGGTCTGAAAGCATAAGCCAGTTTTCTGAGTTCTACTATTTTTTTTTAATAAAAAATTAATCATTTTCCACTCGTTTCAGCCAACACTGCACCAGTCACATATACCACATTTACAGTTGTACGGCTAACCACAATTTATGATACAATCAAATATTACTTCAATTACTAAGGGGCCGTTTACACAGAGCCTGGATTGCCTGAATCCATTGGGCCACTGAATCTGCAACCTCCAGAGTGGGTAGATTGGAACCCGGAAGATTGCTAGTTGGATCCCGACTTCTGTCCTCTATCACTTCATGTGCATGCTCTATGACGACTTTACAGCATATTCAACCACTCCCCTCCAGTGCTTCCATGTGAACGCAATTTTTTCTTGACAAGGCTCCGTGTGAACGCGATCAAAAAAGGTACCGGATCCAAAAACGTTTCCGGATTCAGGCGATCCAGGCTCTGTGTAAATGTGGCCTAAGACCTGCAAAAACTGAAGGCTGTCAGGTCAGTGGGTGTGGGCTGGCCTGGGGCTGCATCCCACCAGCAGAGGCTAAACCAGTCTAATCTAGCAGAAAATCCATAATGCTCTTACGTTTGTTTACTGTCAATAACACAGGGGGACATGTTTACTACAGGACAGGGCAAATACAGGGAAACGCCCATCCTTCTTTTAGCCCATCGTGACGAATGCAGGTATTGTCAGTATTTAAAATTCTGGGACTCCACTCCCAACTGCCACAGAGGCCAAGAATTAGACTCAATTAATTTTAAAAAGGCATTGTGAGATTTTTGTGTTGGTGTATTCGTGTAAATGTTTTCCCCCACAATGTGGCCAGGAGCTGCACACCTCATAAGGAGTCTGCAATGCTGACAAACACACACTGATGATGGGCTTGGGCTGATACTGTGCTCATATATCCATGCTCATAACCATTCTCCGATACCATACACCCATACCACTTCATCCTAGTAATCAACATACTGATGCTGTCTGTGATGTAATCAATAGCATGCTGATCATGTGTAATGTAATCATTGGCAGGTTAATGTGCTCAACTCGTGGTGTAGCTGTGTACAATGCTTCCCAACTGTGACTGAGTAGTATAGTGTGGATTAGTATAGTGTTGAGTGAGCCACCAGTTGGTTTTGGAGCCCAGTTTCACTACACAGGTCAGGGAGCTTGATCTTATCACTTATCTTCAGTCTCACTTTTAAAGTAACATTATGCAACAATTGCACTTCAGAATTAGGGTTAGGATAAGCAGTTTTACCTTAAAATAACAGCTTGAAAAAAATTGGGGCGTTACAATGACTTTTAATATGGAGAATCGCCTCTGTGCCATTGCCATACCAGGGTACGTAGGCATATTACTGCTAAATGTAGGTTTGCCTGAAGCCGCCCGGCTTTCTACTGTCTGCCGACCTAGTAAGTAGCTTATTTGCCGTCTTGCTTTGTCTTGTGTTGCACTTGCTTGATGTTTGACTGTGTTAGGACAGTTGTTGACTAACTAGTTTGTCATAATGTCAAAGTCAGCACATTTCAAGAGATTTCGTTAGTTTTAGCCGCTAGCATATCGAAACAATTAGCAATTGATCCGGAATGCTACTTTAATCGATTACATTTTTGGCAACAAAAACTGCAAAGTACAACCGGAAGCACATTTTAGTTTTTTTGTTTCCATTCTCAATGTTGATATAAAAGACCTTGCACCCTTAAAACCTTCTCCCAGGCAGACCTTGCACATAACCTACCACTGGGTTTCAGCTTCAGGATTATGCCTGGGTTAAATTGGCAAATGTGTCGAATTTGCCCATTTATACAAAAAAGATTTGTCCCCCATGGGGCCTTCCCTACTTTTTGTGCAGCAAACTAGCACTTCATCCCAAAAGTGGGAGGAAACTAGGAAAACTAGGGAGGAAACTAACTTTTTTCCCATTATGACACAGAACAGATGGAGAGATCGGGCTAAATTTAGCTGTCCTCCTGCTTCAGCGCTCTGGAGTGGCTTCCAGCCTCCCTTTTCTGAATAACACCAGGGGGATGGAGAAGGTAGACACGGAGGAGACAGATGATAGCCTCACATGCATGCAGAGCTTCATTCCAACAGGGAGCACGCGAGTGGGAATCAAGGCTACACCTACACAGAGTTAGACATTAATGGTCTGCCTGGTATACTCAAATAGCACTGCATCAAAACGTTAAAAACTGCTTGTCAACATGATGGCACCAGCGTATGTCAAATAATGATTAACAGATAAACGACTGTTAAGGCTACTCCACTGATGCAATGACGTTACACATCCTGTTTGGGTGTGCTGGGGTTTACATCGTAAGACTGCTATTTCACAACAATTCTGAAGAAATACAATGTGAACTGTTTAGCTGCATGGTCCATCGTTTACATGGTTATGGCAAATCAAACATTGCTTAAGGACCGGGAGAACCACACAACCACAAAATGACACACGCAATGCGAATAACACATACATTTGGAAAATCAATCTAATACTTTGCTGTTGCAGGGCTGCAAGACTACATGAGCGCGAGGCGATCAGATTTCTTGGGTGCGTCTTAAATACATCTCCCCGTCCTTGTTCGTTTTGCTGGACCACACCCTAGGCTAGTGCAGATTCTGATATTAACACGACACAGAGGGTGGTGATGAAGGGAGAGCGCACATAAATCATGAACCGTAGTAGTTTTCTCGATTACAACAATACATCTCAAGGCAGATATTAGCAATGTAACATTAACTGTAACTAAGTTGTAATTGGTATCTCTGGAACGGGGGCACACAGGCACTATGCATACAGAAAGACTTCATACAAAGGGTAAAAGCCCGTAGCATTGAAGGAAGTGTCAAATGTTATACAGTCTGTCGACAAAATAACAGTGGCTGCATATATTCGCAATTTTACTACAGCTAACGTGGACGCGCCCGCTCAGCAGCTGCAGGGGTGTTATGGAATTTCATTCACCAAGAGCTCGTGCGTTTTCGCCTGGCTTACCAGACAGATCGTTCTTCTCGCAAGAAGTGGGGAATGACAGGGGGAATTGCCCACTACAACAAAACCACTGAATGAAACGAAAAGTTGACTGAAAGAATAGTACTTACGGAGAAACCAACAAGATGCGACAACCGTTTATAAGCTATCAACCGGATGATACCTAGCTAACTTGTAACGGCAGGCGTAGTCTAAATCTGCGATAACAGAAAATATTGCACGAAAACACTTCGGAACTATTCACCATGCGCATTGACTTACTACCCATGCATCTCAGTTCACTCAATGAGCGAACGCCTTGATAACTGAGCGCTGAATGACTAGACCGTTTCTCCTTAAATCTAGCTAGCTAGCCGAGTGGGCCGTTTTATAGTCATCATCATTACATGGAATCGTATTGCATCTTGATTTCCTAGCTAGGGTAGCAAAGTCAAGCTGGAGCGTTAGTAAACGTCCAATACATGTAGGTAATCAACGTATAACATTACACATAACGTTATCGGAGGCTTGTTGGCTTTACCATGACTGCAAACTGTTTTTAACGCCCGTGGTTCTCACATTGTCATCAAAAGGCGATTATTTCCATTACATCCATGGTAATAGCCAATGAGCGTTGGTAAATTGGCGTTGTTGAGGACGATACATCATTTAAGAGCTAATTGTAAATTATGGACTATGTAATAAAGACCTGGGTAAGTAATGTGTTGATGTCTACAAGTGAAAAAGTGGATCTCAATCAATGTTTCAGGGAACACACCTTCCTAGCGAAAGTGTATACTAGTTAGCTATGCCGTCGCATGAACGTCAAGTAAGCACTGACAACGACAGCCTAGCCCGTTAGCTAGCTATTTAGCATGGCTATCAAGATAGTATACGATGTGTTTTCTATAATACTAAAAGAGGCTGTTTAAAGTAGACGAGTAATACACAGTACAACAATTGCGTTATTTGCATTTTTCTTACCTTGAATACTTCTCGTCTGCGAGCACAACCTAGCACGACTTTGCTGACACTTGGCTAAATCCAAGAAATCTTCCCAGGGCGAGATCCACTCACCCGAAGGGCGGTACCACAGGAAGCTATCAAGTTGAACGAAGTGTGTTGAACAACCCAGGAACAGGGTAGCAGTAGTGTAATTCCACCAATCAAAAGCGGATACGATTGGACTGTTGGTACGCCAAGGACACTGGGATACGTAGTTCATACATGGGCAATTTCTATTAAAAATCATTACACTAATATTATCTTAAGAGACAATAATGATGGGTTATTTGATAAATGTTTCACATGTGTGAGGTTTTCCAGTTCTTCTGTTCTTAAAACAAAAAGCTTTACCCCCCCCCCCCCCCCCCCCCCCTCCCCACACACACACACGAAAAAAGTATCAGACAAGTTGATTTCAGACAGAGAAAGGTTTGCTTATTATCCTGGAGAAAAACTTAGTGTTTCCATGGTCATGTTCATAAGTACATGTTTCATATGAAAGAATAAAGTTGCAGATTTGATCCTCCTCTTTTCAGTTTACGCTACTTTATTAGAGTATCCACTTTATTAGATTATCTATCTCTCTAATGTGTATGATACTCAATTATATTTACCATTCCCCCCACATGACTCCATATTTGATTTCCGTTTGGATGTAGGATTATGAAGACAGAGCTCTTGCACAATCCCGATATCCAACATTAGCATTCAACATGCCACATAATTGACCCCAACTAAAGTGTCAAGAAATATATGAATGCTATTATTATTATTATTATTGCTGTTTGTGTTGTTGTTTTCATATGCTTAATTCTTCAACCTAAATCCTATGTGTACATATGATTTAATATCCTGAAACTTAAATGAAGTCTATAAAAAAATACATATTGCCTCCATATGCAGAATTTATTTTTCATATAGTGGGTAGTTTATGTGTTCATGTGCAATTCTTCCAAGAAACTTCATGTAGACTATACACAGATCTCTGAAATTGAAAACTGGATTACAGCGGCCTCAAGTTCGCCATACAAATATCTTTCATGCCACCCTGTGGTTATTTTGCTGAACTGCTGCAATGTATGTGGAACGTCCAAGTGTGTAATAGGGAACTGAACGATGATACGATAAATTGATACATTTCAATTTGTTATTTTTTTCTAATTTTTAAACTGGGTTTTAAATGGATTTTTAATAATATAATAGCAGTCCAATATAAAAGCATTAGGTTGTCTGACTTCCCTTAATTCAAGGGACTTTTCGCTGACTGCTTATGTTTATAAAATAGGCGAGTTTTTTCCATCAATTACGAATAATCATGGGTTGTGTTTAATAGCGTTTTCTTAGATTATTTAAGGGTAAATTACAAATAAGTCTTATAAAACATCGACACAAAAGGATTAACGTTAACCTTGCCATAGTTGAGGCATACCGGAAGCAAAGGCTTTTAATTGCAAAATACTTGTAGTCCACGCTTCCTCGAAAAATGGCGGATATGGATGAATTGTTCGGGAGCGATGGAGATAGTGACAATGAACAACGAGGTAAATGTCTTTTTTATTTTTGTACTCTGATTACATATGAATGTGTCACTTTTAGTTGCGTTTCATATTCTGTTTCTAACGACGGTCCATGGTGTTGTGCTTACCTGTTGAGTTAGCGTTCCAGCTAGCTCAGTAGCTAGCCAAGTAACAACTAACGCTAAGCGCTAGAATGGTATGGAAAGGGAGAAATATCTTTCTTTAAAATCGATAAATGTGTCATTCAGCCTCAGCACCCTCCCTTGTTAACATAGCCATCTAGTCAAAGTTACATCATTCCGGTAACTGTATGTTCAACTGTTACAGCATGTAAGGTAGTCTTGCTTGTTTGCTAGCCACCTAATTTACGTTACACCACAACATGACCGGAACTTTATTGTTAAATTATTAAACAACGTGTTTAGGGAGCTGCATGTCGAAATAGGTTTTAAGTACTATTAGGCATCAATATAATGCAGTTATAATCATATTATCATAATTTGTCCGGAGTTTATGCTGACCGTCTGTGTTCTCTTCACTGTGTTTAGTAGAGTCTGGGTCGGGGTCAGGATCAGATTCCGAGCCCGAACGTCCTAGGTCTGTCAGCAATGGCTCAGGAAGTGAGAGTGAACGAGATGAAGATGGTGGGAAGCCTAGCAACAAAGAGCTGTTTGGGGATGACAGTGAGGATGACCATGGGAGTCAACACAGTGGCAGTGATAACCAATCCAACAGGTCTGGAAATCAATCAGATGCAAGCATGCACTCTGAACAAGAAGACAACGAGCAGTCAGATGCTGAGCAACACAGTGGCTCAGAGGGTCATCATCGTGGGTCGGATGTAGGCAGCCCGGCATCAGGGGCAGGCAGTGCCCACTCAGACAGAGGCAGTCCCCGCTCAGACGGAGGCAGCCCTCACTCAGACAGAGGCAGCCCTCACTCAGACGGAGGCAGTCGCCATTCAGACGGAGGCAGTCACCATTCAGACGGAGGCAGTCACCATTCAGACGGAGGCAGTCACCATTCAGACGGAGGCAGTCGCCACTCCGACAGAGGCAGTCGCCACTCCGACAGAGGCAGTCGCCACTCCGACAGAGGCAGTCGCCACTCAGACCGAGGCAGTGCAAGCCCCAGATCAGAGGGTGGGAGCCCACGTTCTGATGCTGGCAGCGCCCACTCTGACCCAGGAACACCTCAGACTGGACCGGGCACCCCACACTCAGAAGTAGAGGGCCACTCTGATGATGAGAAGTGGGCCAGAGGGCATAAGAGTGACCAATCAGATGATGAGGAGAAGGCCCAGCCCTCCGATGAAGAGAGAGAGCACTCAGATGATGAGGGCCCAGGGAGGAGACACAAGAAAGGTAAATATTGATGATTGTGATCTGAATTTGATTATTAATCTGTGTCTCGACTCTCGACTATTCATCAGTAGCATTTACAAGTCTTTTCTATATTTTTGTTGAATCATTACAGAATATCAGAGTCATTTGTTCATGGATTTAGCTGCTGAAAGTTTCAATGTTTATTAAGAATTATGTAAGGTCAGGAGGTGCCTTTTCATAGATTTTCCCTTGGGAGCGACTAGGGAGAAAAGTACTCTAGTCTTGACTGTGCAGTAGAAGTGGTCATGTACTACACGTGAGACAATATTAAAAGTACCGGTACCCTAAATGGTAAGTTGTCATACTCATGATCTGTTTGTGTTTTGTTGTGCTCCACAGAGTCTGCTAAGGGCAGCGACAGTGAGGATGATTTTATTCAAAAGAAAAAGAAGAAGAAAGTGGCGTCAGACTCTGACTCCGATAGTGAGGTTGGCGGTTCCAAAGGTAAATGCACTGCCCAGATTATGACACAGTACTGATCTTAGATGTGCTCGTATAAGTTTATGCAATACATCAAGTACAATACAAGTACAGTACTTCAGCTCTGTCATTCAAATTCAGTGAATTCAGAGGTAGTTTGCCTGTAAACATTTAGAAGTGAAGTGTTGCCATCCTCCTTAGGGCACTATACACACTACTACACTTCTTTCTCTCCCACAGGTCCAAAACCAGCTGCAGACGATCTGTTTGGTGAGGCTGATGACATTTCTTCGGACAGTGATGCGGAGAAACCCCCCACCCCTGGACAACCACTGGTGAGTCAAGACTGCCCTCTTAAGTTTTAACAAGACATGGGGCTTGGGTAAGGACTCCAGCTGTCTTTGTATTGTTTGAAGGACAGTTGTCCTGTAGACTGATAAGTGACGTGGGTCTCACTGGTGGTGTTCACTGTAGGACAATGAGGAGGGGATGGAGGGTGGTCGCCCAGAGGAGGAGCACGTCCCCGAGACCAGGATCGAGGTGGAGATCCCTAAAGTCAGCACAGACTTGGGCAGTGACCTCTACTTCGTCAAGCTGCCCAACTTCCTCAGTGTGGAGCCCAGGTGATCAGAATGGTCCTTCATTGCTGAACAATGCCTGTGTTTTGGTCATTGGGGTCACACTGCAAAGTGACTTTAAGATCCGAGTCATGCATGGTCACAAATAGAAAAGTGTCATCGTCTCAAGGGATGGAAGTGCTGTATATGTGGAGCTCACTTTGTGATCTTTTATTGCATGATTTGTGTTTAGGCCATTTGATCCCCAGTACTATGAAGATGAGTTTGAGGATGAGGAGATGCTGGATGAGGAGGGTCGGACGAGGCTCAAACTAAAGGTATTGTCTACATTCGCCCCCACAGAAGATTTGGTCTACAGGCTTAAAGCTGCAGTATGTATTTCACTCCGCTGTTAGTTGGACTATATTGTATATTTACCGTATATTTGTATCTTGTTGTGGTTCAGGTGGAAAACACAATCAGGTGGAGAACCCGCAAAGATGAAGAAGGCAATGAGGTTCGAGATAGCAATGCTCGCATTGTGAAATGGTCTGATGGCAGGTTGGTGTTCATCATCTCTGTGGCCCAAATACAACCCTCGACTAGACCCTCACGTTTGAAGAGCACATAGGAACAACCTGTAAATCTGTGGCGATTCGTATACATCATAATAAATGGATCATTTGATTTTCCCTTCCCCTCCAGCATGTCCCTCCATCTGGGTAATGAGGTGTTTGATGTCTACAAGGCCCCACTCCAGGGAGACCATAACCATCTGTTCATCAGGCAGGGGACGGGTCTACAAGGGCAGGCTGTGTTCAAGACCAAACTGACCTTCAGGTGAGCCCATTACTGAGCCAGCCTAAGGGGCACTTTAAAAAGAAAGGCCCTCTTGGTTTTCTGTATTTGAACAGCCTACAGCCCTGCTAAATGACAGTTTGAAACCGTTGAAAGTAAAAGCTCCTTAGTTTGATGCTGAAGCTAAGCTAGTTTTGTACTACTTTTGGAAGGAGTTATCTGGTATAAGGTTTGTCAGGTTAAATGTAGTGTAATGAGGCACAAACAGGTTTGAGGTAGTAAGCACATGACCCCACTGAATGTGAGGGCACCTACAGGTTCAAATTGGGCCCCATCACGTTTGGGCTTGGGTTTCCACTACTTGTGTCAACAAGATCCATTCTGAATTCACATGGCTGTCCTGCCTCATAGGGGTATTTCTGCTCTTTCAGGTTATAGCCCTAGAGTGCTTCCTGTTTGTCCCATAAAAGCTCCAGCGTGTTACGTTTGTTTAGGCTTCTCTGCCAAAGTCACACTGTCCTTTTATTTGTGAGGGAAATTACCGTTTCCCTTGTAGTAAAACTCTTTTGTGTTGTCGTCGTCCCCCGTAGGCCTCATTCCACAGACAGTGCCACTCACAGGAAGATGACGCTGTCTCTGGCCGACCGCTGTTCCAAGACTCAGAAGATCCGTATCCTACCCATGGCCGGACGTGACCCAGAGTCCCAGAGGAACGAGATGATTAAGGTAACGGGCTGATAGAATGTCCAGGTTTGATTGGAACTGGCCCAGCTGACTGGCCCACCCTGTCCTCTCTCGAGAAGGACTTAAAGGTTCAGTCCACGATTCTAATCCAATACACTTTTTGTCAACTTTTTGCCACTCCTCATCTAGCTGTCTGTTTGGTGTCTGCACTTTAAAAACTATATTGTTCGTACACAGGTCTGGCTCTGGAAAATAAACGTAGTGGCTCATACCAAGCCATAAACAGCCCAGCCAATCAACACAGTGTTTCAGTAGCACGGAAGAGAGACGTAATTTGATTGGTTGTTGAGCTTGATTATCAACAACTTTTTGCGAAACTGAAACCGAATCGCAGACCCTGCCTTTAAAGGGAAACTTGCAGATTTATGTCTGTAGGGATCGTTTCCATGTAGTAGACATTTTTAATAAGATCATGAGCCTGACAAGTGGTTTACTTTGACACGGATGCTTGCCCCATTGTATAGCTGTTTTGTGGTTCTAGCGTCTAACACAGTACTTTAAGCCATTGAAAGTCCTCAGTGACATAAACCAGCATGTTCCTTTCTCTGGGAGTGGAGACTACATGGGGTGTGCTTTGTGGCCATTGATCCTTGATTGACTCCTCTTGCCCTGTTGCTGCTGCAGAAAGAAGAGGAGCGCCTGCGCGCCTCCATCCGTCGGGAGGGCCAGCAGCGGCGCATGCGGGAGAAGCAGCACCAGCGCGGCCTGAGCGCCGGCTACCTGGAGCCCGACCGCTACGACGAGGATGATGAAGGAGAGGAGTCCGTCAGCCTTTCTGCTATCAAGAGCAAGTACAAGGGCGGAGGAGGACTGAGAGGTGAGAAGGAGGAGGAGGAGGAGGAGGAGGAGGAGGAGGAGGAGGAGGAGGAGGAGGAGGAGGAGGAGGAGGAGGAGGAGTGGGAGGAGGTGGCGGCTCGCCACATTCCCTTCAGAGCTGCCATCCAGTATGGGAACATGCTGCTGCTATTCCACCTCAGCTTGGGCACTGCTTACAGCCAAGAACAATAGCTGAACAACAACAACAACAACAACAACACCAAACGCCACCACAATAGCAGTTGGGATTACTTGCAGGCTTACTTAAGCACAATAATTGCATTTGTTCCTCAGCAAAGACTGGGGCCCTGGTGTATTGCTCAGTGTTTGTTGATTGCTGTTGGTATTAGCACTGAGAATGTCCTGGATAAGTCTCTTAGAAATGTAGATATTAAAATGGATCATTTTAATTCCAGATTCAAACATTTTCATAAAATGCTTTAATATGTTGTGTGCAAGAATCAGCTTAGAAAAATGGGCCCAGTATGATCAGTTCGCCCTCATTGAAGCAGCAGGTTGTTAGTGTCAGAGATCTTTTTAGTGTTTATTATGAAATGTGCAGCATTTGTGAGCATGTCTCTTTGTGTGTGTGTGTGTGTGTGTGTGTGTGTGTGTGTGTGTGTGTGTGTGTGTGTGTTGTCCTGCCCTGCCACAGAGGAGCGGGCCAGAATCTACTCCTCCGACAGCGATGAGGGCTCAGACGAGGACAAGGCGCAGAGACTGATGAAGGCCAAGAAACTGGACAGTGATGACGTGAGTGATGACCACAGACAAGGACAGGTCTCTGTCAGCTCCACTACTGTGTCGGCTTCAACCATGTCCCAGAGAGAGAAGACATTCTTATCAGTTAGTTTAAATCCCCCCCAGATGATCGCCTTTACTCTCTTCCCTAGCATATGCTCTCTAGATGAGCTTATCTGCAGTGCAAAGTGTGTGTTAAATACACCCTCTATTAGTGTGGAGCTGCTGGAATGGTCCTCTTTTAACTTTATTCCTCTTCCACTTTTGCTGTGGCTTTGAGGGATGCTTAAGAAGTTTAATGGCCCCTTAACTGAAATCTCCCTCCAAAGCCTCTGCCTCCGCTTCCATCCACTAATCTCCAGTTATAATCCAGAGAGGCTTTGATGTTTGAAAAACTTAATAGACCATCCT
Organism: Sprattus sprattus; assembly: GCF_963457725.1. Taxonomy (NCBI): domain Eukaryota; kingdom Metazoa; phylum Chordata; class Actinopteri; order Clupeiformes; family Clupeidae; genus Sprattus; species Sprattus sprattus. Next base: position 22,290,265 of record NC_137927.1, read on the forward strand.
CCAGTCCATCACTGGGTGCAGTTCCATAGGGGAGCAGCAGGTGGCAAAGTTTCCCATTTTTGCTGTACTCCCCTAGTTTTGTGTTCTGAAGTGTTGAGCAGGAACAGGAACCTTTTGTTGCCGTGCATGCCAGTGGTCTCACTGTGGTGTAGAGGGTAAGGGACGGGGGAACGGCCTCATGTTTACTGTCTCACTGCACTTTTTCAGGAGGGAGAGAACTCAGCTGGCAAAAGGAAGGCAGAAAACGACGACGACGACAACAACGACGACGATGATGATGACGGCTCCTCCTCTGCCAAGAAGGCAAAGAAATATGTCATCAGTGATGAAGAGGATGAAGAGGAGGAGGAGGATGACGACGACGATGAGTGATTTTTTTTTTTTTTTTGTAGCACACTTTTTTTATTATTATTTCATGTCTGTGTGTTTGACTTAGTACCATGGGTGTCCATCTGTACATTTTATAAAGGAACTGCTAAGCTGTACAGAACAAATAAAAACACGAGCACAGGCTAAGGTTTCTTTCTGTGGTCTTTTTATGGAGGCATGTTGACATATTGATGTTACTTCAGCAACCACACACAGTATACCTCTGAGGCAGCATTTGACCAACTACTAACTGCCCCCTGTGTTGTTAACGGATAGACCCATTTATAACTGTAGCTCATAATTTATGATGGCAGTCGAGGCCGTTTCACTGGTCCACAGGTGCAGTTTCATATTGACCAAGACGTATGCAACCTGACCTTGGCTTGACCTGCTCTTGGCCAGTGTGGAAGGGTGAGTGAAGTCATCCTAGAGCCTGCTAAATCCACCCGCAGCCTAGGAGAATGCAGATCCCGGTTAGTGATTGTGCGTCACTCTGGCTAATGGTCCCCAATGTGCACTCAGGAGATAACAGCTGGGCTTTGCTCTTCACACATTTACCCTTTTTTATTTGGGAAGGTGTCTGTCTCTGGTGCTTGACCCTGGGATACCACGTAGGCGAGCCCCAGCCAGACAGAACCGGCCCCAGAGCGCTGGAGCAGTGGGCAGAGGTGAGCATGTAATTAAAGCGAGTTACGTAAAGTCACTTGCTGCACAGTCTGCAGCAGTCTCCATCTGACCGTCCCCGCCCCCTCCCTGCTCCTCAGAGCAGCTTTAGTAGGCATAGGCTTTGCATTAAAGCGGTCCGGAGGAGAGAAACAAGGCTCCTTTCATCAGCCATATTGACCAATGCCCCTTTGCTGGGGCTGTGTGTTATGCAGTCAGCGAAAGTGTGCTAGTAGGATACCCCCTGGGCTTTCACTCGTTCCCCCCTGCCTCAGACTGAAGGCAGACCAAAGGTTGATGCCATCTTTGAGAGTTGCCACCTTGAAATCCCTCTGACTCGGGAGCCTAGAGTTCCTAAACCAGACAGCTATGCCGCCGTCCTCGTGTCATTGTGTCTGAGTCAGCACAAGCAGTGGGAGGACGTGTCCCCGCCTGTTGGGCCAGGAGGAGGATGCTGTTTAGTGGGAAACCTCAGGGGATCCTCCTGCTCGGGGTAAGAGAGAGACGGTTGTCATGAATCGCGTTTCTTGGCTCACTCCGAGTTAAATATAGCTTGTGCTCAGTGTTTAAAGCTGTGACCTCTGGATGGGCAGGGATGCTGCATGTGTCTGCGTGTGAAAATGTCTAAATGAGGTGTTTGATCTTCTTTCATGCTGAGCAGTGTTTGAACGATGCTGGTACGTCTGCATTATTCAGATGGTTGATTTGAGTACATTGCTTTGTGTTCTGTGTGTGTGAGTAGGATGCCATGGTTTGTCTCTCCCTCGCTCCGCTCAGGATGTCGTGAGCGTCGGCGGACCACGCTTGACTGCTCCAGCCCCAGTGTGTTACATAACGCTGCTGCAGAGAAGGGCTGCTCCGGCAGGGCAGTGGACATGTGCTGGAGGAACACGGGGGGGGAGGGAGGGGGGGGGGGGTTAGGGGGTGCAACAGCTCTGCAGCATTTCATCACCCCCACCACTGCAGTTTCAGCCTCCTCTCCTCCAGCTGACAGCCTCAAGCAAGGACCACTTCAAAGCAGGGCAGTGCCCTCCATGTCTATGGCCCATTAGAACACACAGAACCTGTCAATACATAGCACCTGGGCCTTCATGCTTGACTGACGTCCAAGACAAGATGGAAGCACTTTACTGGAAATCATTTGTTTTAGCCTTAAAATTTCCCTTAAAAAAAAAAAAAAAAAAGCTTTTCAAGATCTAGATCAGGTGACATGCCTGACAGGTCAGCACATCGTGGTCATTTGAAGTCGTGAGACCTTGAAGTAGTCAAATGTTACAAATGCAAGCTTTCAGGATAATAAACAGGAGTATCCGTCCCCTGTTTGGTTGGTTGCTAAGGACTGAGTCAGATACATCGCTCTTAGAAATAATATTTGTTTGCCTCCAATCAGTCACTGAATAGATGTTTGAAGAAGGCCTGCACTGATTAGGCTCTCATTCAGAGGAGCAGAGCAGTCAGGTCCTTAAACCATATAATGCTGAACCAAGCCAGCCTTCTCTTTCCAATGGGATATAATGTCACATGTATAGAGTCCTAAAGCCAAAAGACAATCTATGCCATATCTTTATAAACACTACTGAACCAGATTTCCCCCCTCTTTTTTTTTAAACAATGTTTTGTGAGCCTACACTGACTATAAAATCTGTGACACCACTTTAGATAATTCATAGTCTGTATTGTACCTCCAGTTTGTATGAAGGCCTGTCGTACTTATGTTGCAGAAGTAATCTCTTAGTAAAAGATATGAATACCAGAATGTACGGCTTATTAAAGCATTTCACTTTGTACATTCACCCCTTTGCCAGGCTCTTCCGGGAAAGCATCATGAATAATCCCAAACACAAGAGAACAGTGAAAGTATAAGAGAGCTTCCAGGGTGAAACCAACACCAGGAACGTATAAGCGTGCTCAGGAACATGAATAATACAGTTGTCTACTGGCAGGTGATACTAAAAGCTGTACTCTTTATACAGCAGCCACATTTTCCAAATTTGTACTTTGCTGTCACAGTTTCAAATGGCTAGATTAGCCTGAGTTGATCTCTGGATTTGGCAACACAATGGCTACCTCAGGTATTATGGCACAGACATTCAATTCACTTGTGTGTGTGCCTATGACATGATTTGTACTGTCATGAAATATATGAATTACTCATCTTGAATGTTTAGAAGAGAAATACAAAAAGCCAAAGTGATATGATGTTAAGACAAGAATGCCTCAGAAGTACCCTACCTTTAATAACGTGTCATGTCATTCAAACTCAAACCCAACAAACCTCATCTTCTGTTGGCTCTATATCAAGATCACTGACCTCTATACATGCAAGGGAATTGTTCCTCTGTATATTGTCTGTCCTTGTGTGTATATAGTCTGTTCATAATAGCAAATCCTGAGTCACTTGGTCCTTATGTTGGTCCATGGAGGGTGGTGTCTATGGGTGGATGACCAGAGTAACAGTAGATCACGGGGGCTTATTCCCTGACATCCATGAGCCATGCCCTGCCTTTAGTGACCGCCCTACAGACAAATGAGAAAGGAGAGACAGTGGCTGGGTCGAGGTTTTAGGCAGCTTAAACCTGTCTGAGCATGTCTGGGGAACACGGCGACATAAAAACATAAATCTCAACCATAATGTACTGAAAAAGTGGAACGGATTGCCATAGATGTACAGTAACTCTAAACCACACTTTTTAACTTTTCTGTGGTTGTGGTGTTTAAGAGTGACATGTTTAAAACCCAGACGAAGGGACTTTAAGCAGTGAAAGTGAAGAGTACAGGGGCAGCCCACACAATGGATTGTGAGAGCAATCACACAGAGGCACAAACACACACACACAATCACACAGAGGCACAAACACACACACACACAAAGTACCAGTGGCATTGTCCAACAGGTCTCTTGCCCACTTTACCCAAGGCCCTGCGTCACTCAGTCCCTGGCAGTAATGACGCCAGCTCTTGAGCGCAGTGCAACTGTGTTTCACAAGGTGGATGCCCTTTAGTTTCCCCTGTGTTCCTGACAGAGGTTACATAAGAGACCAGACTAATAAATATAGGAGAGACTTAATCCCCTGATGCCAACTGTGCGACTGTCAGATGGCATTGTGATTATTCATAGACAGAGGTGATCAAGACCCTCGGCTCCACCATGCGAGGGGCAGGAAGGTGCTAGAAACTTGTCAGCATTTAATACCTTGTCTTGATCAACAGCGCTGCAAATTCTTTGTACTAGTTCACAACTATACTTTTCTATTTGGGTCAGGCTGTTCTTTGAGAGGGATCTGCTAGTATACTCTATAAGCAGGTAAAAACCCTCCACATTCCAAGATAAGATTTGAGTGTATGCAATCAAAACAAAGAAATCTTAAGACACATAATACGCAACCAAAACAAGTCTAGTCAGGGGTCAGAGAGACCGGGAAAATGACTGTCGATGAGAATCTATGACAGGGACATTCAAAATACCTACTTTCTTAACAAGATATCAAGCAATGTTTTTTCTCATTCGCTGCGTGAAAAGAAAAATCCTATGTAAGGGAATCTCAAGAAAACTCAGTGGGACAGTTGGAAACCATTGACCTCTTGTGTAAATGAGTAATCTTGAGATCAGGAGATGAATTTTCCGGAAAAGTCAGCATTTTAATAATACAGTTCAACCCTTGAATTTCTGACTTATTTTTTTCAAAATAGACTCATAGTGTAAGAAAGTAAGAAATACAAGCTAATTATCAACACAAAATTAGGTGTGCATGTATGCAAAACAGCAAGGCAGTGACTTTCTAGGCAAGGACCCAGTCCAGGAACTATCCTCTGCCCAGTCAGCTGGTGACAGCAGCATTCCTCCCTGGTGTCATGATCCATCCCTCTCTGGGCACACAGGACTGATAAGCTTGTTACCCCACCAACACTGTCAGGATTTCAGCAGAGGACAATGGCCTCAACTCCCAGCGGTCCACATGCTTGATACACACAGGCCCCCGAAGACCTGCAGTATTTCGGACCTCTTTGTGAATCCCGAAAGATGGAACGTTCGCCTTTGCCCTTCAATTATCTAACTCTCAATCTGCAGCCAAGCAAAACAGTGGAGCTCAGTGCTTGCCTCCCCACGCCACCGACTCAGGCTGGCCCCAGTTAAGTAACACACAGGGAGAATGAGTAACCCAGTAAGCAGTTACACAAAGACCAGAATATGAATACTACAATGATTTTGGTTTCCAAAAAGTTTCTAATAACTCTCTGTGACATTTTTCCCCACAGCACTGTTGCATTTGTATCACACAGTGAGAGAATGGGGACAACTAGTCATAAGGTCCACTGACTGGACAGGACAGGGATGGCCGGCCCATCATGGGATGCTTATCTAAAGACAGGTAGATGTTCAGTTCTACAGATGTCCATATATTGTATTCATTCCATAGTTTGCTTAAGGGTACAGTGATTTCGGACCATTACCATAAGTGTACTTTAATGTGTAATTTTTTTTTCTTATTAAGTACTTAAATAATAAAAAAAGACTATGTAATTTCTGTGCCATTTGTTCATACAGCATTCACTCACCAATGAGTTCATTCTAACAGAGAGCTTTCAGAGCAGATCCATATGAATGAAATGAATGGACACATCAGGGACCCGTATTGCAGGTCTGTCAGAAAAAAAGCTTAAGGTAGCACTTTGTGTTCACTGTGTCAGTGCTACGGGAATATCAGCATTTCCTGGCTGGTGTGACTGAGTTCCCCATACCACTGACTGGATTTCACCACAACTATGGGGCAAGGGGAGCTAAGGCATTTCAAAGTGAAGAATTGTGTGTCATGTATCATGTACTAGTTTCTGTTCTCTGCAGTACTATAGGTGAGTTGTTGTCAGAATAGGATCTCTCAAGCAGAAAATTCACTGATAAAATTATATTGCCTATTTTTAGTGAAGAAATCAATGAAGCATTTAAAATACTCATTTTGTCTAAAGACTTTGTAATGTTTATGAAAAGTCAGAATGTCTGACATTTGACACGTCTAAAAAACTTCTTGAGAAATGGTCTTTTAACCAAAACACTGGTTATGTTGGTGCACACATTGTGATTGGCTTAAAGCTAGCGCGACAAATAAGGGCTTTAAGGGCTTCTGTTATATAAGACTACAGTGTGTCTATCTACAGTCTGAAGTCCAACTGAACTCTGTCAAAATATTGTGGGAATGTTCTGCCCTCCTAATGTGTGGCTGTGAAATCTCACAGGAACCTTCGTGGTCCGGCCTCAACCAACCCCCACACACCCCAAACTCAGATAACGTCACACAGGCTGTGGAAGCCAGAGGTTTATGTGAGAAGGCCCAATGTTGTACCTAGTTGTGGGTTTATGTCCCAGTCTTCCTCTTTTTTTCTCTTTAGCGGGGACACTGCACCAGCTCATTATCCCTATGGTGAGGCCTGCTAACAAAGCACCATCACAAAGCAAATCATGTCCTATAATCAACACCCTTCAATACCATAATATCAAGCGTTATTTGTCAAAACATTGGGATGCTAGTAGTATGCGTATCTAAACATTTGGATGCTAGTAGTATGTGTATTAAAACCATGTATTGTGTACCATGACACATGGTACAACATGCATCCATCTGAGGAAGTACCTTTTTCCAAAAAGACCATTACCTTTGGGCCAGTTTACTTTCAGAAAATTGAACCCAGGTTGTTCTATAAGGAGAATGAGGACTTGACCTACTTTGAAGTTTGACTATGGCTCATTCATTGGTGCTGGACTAGTCTATGGCCAAACTAGGCCAAATAGCTTTAGCGGCTATGACTGCTAGCTGTAACAGCCACCACTCTACCTTAAGTGCCTACAGCACACTACACGGAAATATTTGCATACATACTTTGGAGAAATAGGAAAATGATGGACAGTAAATGCACACAGCATTCCTTTGTCACGTAACTAAAAACGAAAACACCAAACGAGAACTGGAATGAGTTTTACACAACCTGCCCTTGACAATCCCTTTCTCCGAGGAACACAGGAGGCCTTTATTGAAATAATCTTGCACTTACAGTATGTTTCGTAAGAATGTGAAGTGACCTCCACACTGACAATAACCTTCAGTGCAGTCTTAATCAGTTTACTAGAGTCATTAGTTGGGTTTACATTTACTTCCGTGTCTTTTTTCTCAGGGATTTGCTCTTTCCACACCAGGGCTGTGTGTGTGAATACTGTAAATCCTGCTTGAACACTGCAATAGCAGGGGCTCGTGTCCAGAAGTGTACATGAGTACAGTTAGAGTAATCCTTGAGCAACATGTCTCCTTTTGCTTATGTAGCGCCCCTCATGCCCTTGACTATGGCATGACCTTGTAATTAAACTAACCTTTTACAGTGGGCGCTCCCCAAGTTCTCTAAAACAATTACGTACACTATATGAGTGATAAACCCTTACAGTGTTTGTTTTAATCTTATAGTGTTCCTTGCATAAACTCTTTTCACCACCATTAAGCAATCGTAATTTCCCTATTAATATACATATTATTTCCAAATCCTAAATACACTAATCCTTCGGTATAGCAATCAATAATGAAACACACAATATCCTCTTTGTAAGTAAAATCAGAAATGTTTACTTATTTAACGTACTCCGCTTAACCGTAGGTCACGCTATTCCAAAGCTAGGTAGCTTTGAACTATAAAAGCTAAGGTTACAATGCGGCTACCGTTAGCCCAACGTGGTATACACAACTATATACACTAGTACCAATGGCACGATAAAATATTGTAAACGCACGTCACACATATATACTTTAGTAGCAACAGTCACTTCTAATCACATCAAACAAAAACAGCACACAATCCTATATATACAGTCCTATGCTATGCCGGCATAACCTTTTCATTACCCCCCAAACGTTGCAGATCTGACTGTAGCTTGTGAGCGGTGGGACCACAAACGAACGGCCGCTTCGCTTAGGAGCAAACAAAAAGGTGCTAGCAGATGATTTAACCTTTCCCTCAAGGCGTTGGGAAAACGTGGTTGAAGGACGATGGAAAGTCCGGTGTGGAACGTCCGGTGTGGAAAACTCAGTGTGGAAAACCCGGTGTGGAAAACCGGCGTGTCGTCTGGCCGAGGAACTTATTCACCATGCGTCTCACCCTATAGCCTAGGTGTAGACGTTACCAGTGTGTAAAGTGTACGTTATTGTACAGTGTCAATCTCCAAAATCCAGAGCTCAAAACTAGCTGGCTGCTATCTTTGCTGCTCTCTCTCGTTCTCCTCGTGTCCCCCCCAGCTTCCGTTACCACAGCCTCAGTTCAAGGGTCACCTTCTCACACAACCAATTACATTACAAGAATGACATATTCAAATGAAAATAAAATACAGGCTTTCCAAAAACCGAAAAACATTAAAGCATACAAATTGAAAACATTTTTGAAACATTTGAAAATACTTTAACATTTAAGAAAAACAAAGAAAATATAGCTCAGGGCTACATTCTCCCCCCCTTAAACGGTCCTCATGACCTCATGAGACCTAACTTAGATATGAATAATAAGCTTAACATATTTTTATGATAACACCCCTATGAATTATAGTCAAAGGTTGATCTTTAGGTCTTCCTACCCTATCATACGTTAATCTTATAACAGGCTTAATTGACCTCTTCTCTCGTTGAGGTGAATTACTATGAGGTGCAACTTCCTCATCAACTGATACTTGTGAATCTCTAGCAGACTCTGCACCTCTTTGTCCAACAGGTGTTTCTGCATCATCAACAGTATTCTCCACACAATCACTCTCATCATTGACATTTTCAGTCTCTGATGTACCACCAGGTTCACCATCACTCTCAACTGGATCAAAAACAACCTCAAGCTCATCAGCAGTGTCCACTACTGGCAAAACATTGTCACGGTTTCTCTGAGCAACATGAGCTCCCGAATCGTCATGCTCAGGCTCCCACCTGAACACTGGTCTTGTCTCACATTCAGATTCACTGGTCTCTTCATCAAGTAAGTGACTGTCAGTGTGTCTTAAGCTACATCTCTTATGTGGCACAGGGTCTCTTAGAGATCGTGTCACAGGTCTGTGTACAGGCAATGGAGCATCTTGCTCATCATCAGCTATCCTGACCAGGCTACCAATAGGCAAGATGTTGTCTCTGTGTATCGTTCTGAGCTTCCCCATCCCACTTTCAGGCTTAACCTTGTACACCGGCAAGTCAGGGAGCTTTTCTTCCACCACATAAGGTAGGGAGTTCCAGCGACTCTGTAACTTATGCTTTCCTTTCAAACCCAAATTCTTCAAAAGTACCCGATCACCCTTTGCTAAAACCTGGTTTCGCAACACTTTCTCATAGTTTCTTTTGTTTCTCAGATGAACTTGAGTGGCTGACTTAGTAGCAAGTTCATAAGCACTCTGTAGGTCCTTTTTCAGTTCTTCCACATAGCGTGAATGACTGACTGCTTCATGTTCATCCGTTCCGAAACACACATCAATAGGCAATCTAGCCTCTCTGCCAAACATAATTAAATAGGGTGAAAACCCTGTGGCATCGCTCTTAGTGCTATTGTATGCGTGCACCAGTTGACTGACATGACGGCTCCACTGTCTCTTATTAGTGTCCCTCAAAGTCCCCAGCATTGAGAGCAACGTTCTGTTAAAACGCTCAGGCTGTGGGTCCCCTTGGGGATGGTAGGGAGTCGTCCTGGACTTACGGATCCCCAAAGTCCTCACGGGTAAACTGTTCTAGATGGCCTAAAGTGAGGCGAGTTGCACAAGCATACAGCTCAGGAACACCTTCTGCAGGGACTCCTAGAATGTCTGCCACACGCACATCATTGTCATTAGACTCAAGCACGCGTGCATGACCACAAATTGCCCTCACATCACCCTGTGACAACTTTTTCCAGGGCTCAGTGTCTTCATCAATCCAGTTCCTGGAAAGCAGATCAGCATCAACATTGACCTTACCAGGGCGGTATTTAATCTCAAAATCATACGTGGCGAGACCTGCCAGCCATCTATGCCCTGTAGCATTGAGTTTCCCAGTTGTCAATACATAGGTGAGGGGATTGTTGTCTGTCATCACAGTGAATCTTACCCCATATAAGTAATCATGGAACTTATCCACTACGGCCCACTTAAGTGCTAAGAACTCAAGCTGATGGATGTGATAGCGCTGTTCTGGAGCACTTAAGCCTCTGCTGGCAAACGCTACAGGCCTAAGACCTTCGGGATGCACCTGATTCAAAACAGCCCCTAACCCTTTAAGGCTAGCATCAATGTGCAACACATAGGGCTTGTTCGGGTCTGCAAAGGCTAACACAGGCGCATTAGTGAGACACCCAATGATCTCACGGAAAGCCTTGGAACACGAATCAGTCCATCGCGAGCCAAACGGTTCGGACTCTTTGTAGTACTGCTGTTGGTCTGTCACACTTATTTTCATTCCCTTCCTCACTGGAGGATAACCTTTTGTGAGTTCTGTCAACGGCTTCACAATGGAGGAGTAGTTGGCTACAAATCTGCGATAATAACCGCAGAAACCAAGAAAGGATCTCAATGTCTTCAATCCAGTAGGCTGTGGCCATTTAGTCACTGCCTCCACCTTAGCGGGGTCTGTGGCAATCCCATCAGCTGACACAATATGTCCCACATATTTTACTCTAGGCTGGCAGAACTGGCATTTGTCCACAGAAACTTTAAGACCCACCTCCTCGAGACGGTCTAACACTTTCATCAATCTCTCCTCATGCTCCTCCAGAGTTGCCCCAAACACAATTAAATCATCAAGGTAAACAAGAACTTGTAGTAAATGCATGTCCCCTACGGCCTTCTCCATTAAACGTTGAAATGTCGCAGGGGCTCCCATTATACCCTGCGGCATTCTCTCAAACTGGTAGAAACCTAGAGGACATATAAACGCTGTTTTCTCCTTATCTTCCTCAGCCATGGCTATTTGATAGTAGCCGCTACGAAGATCTAAAACTGAGAACCAACGGCTCCCAGCTAGGCAGTCTAATGCATCATCGATGCGTGGTGTGGTGTATTGATCAGGAATGGTCTTAGTATTCAGAGTCCGGTAGTCAATGCACATACGTACGCTACCATTTTTCTTTCTCGCAATCACTATAGGTGATGCGTATGGACTCCGCGACTCTTTAATCACTCCTGCAGCTAGCAGGTCCTGAAGGTGCTTACGTACATCCTCTATGTCAGCAGGCGTCAAACGTCTGGACCTCTCTCGAAACGGTCGGGGGTCAGACAGACGAATGCGGTGCTCCACCTCTTTGGCTAGGCCAACTTCCCATTCATGGAGTGAAAACACATTGCGCCTGCGGCACAGCTTCCTAGTAAGTCTCTCTTTCCATTCCATAGGAATAGGGGAATCACCAAAATCAATCAAACTCGGGTCCATCTCCCCTGACATCTCACCAGTCACTCGCGGACTCGCCAAGTCAGCTGTCTGCACTTTACCTAGCGTTGTACCGTGAGGTATCTTAACCTCTTTCTTTGTCTCATTCTGCAGTAGCAGAGAGAAACACTTTGTATCAAGAGCCTTGACAGGGGCTACCACAGGCTGAAACATCACACCTTGAGGCAATGGCATGGCATCACTCGGTTCCACAACAACTATGCCCTTAAGCTGTGGCTGGTAAAAATCCAAATGACAAGGCACACACCGGCTTTCCTGTGGCAGGATGGTCAACTGTCCAGGGCCCATCCATTTCACAAAACCCACTGTCTCATCCAAATCCACTTCACTGATGCTATGTGGAACAGTCTCTTTTTTCAACTCAAAACTGTTGACATTTAAGGCACGGGCCAGAGTTTCACTCTTTGGATGGCCACACAGAGCAGCAAGCCTATGGAACAAACTTGCGTTGGTGCCTAAAATCACTGGGACCTGATCTGGCGTGTTAGGCCCAGGACAAATCAAAGCCAACACTGACAACGTCTCTGGTTTACCAACAAGCTCTTTAGGGAACTGCATGTCAACAACAACATATCCTAAGTATGGGTAGCTTGTATCACTAAGACCCCAAATGGCCAAGCCAGACACAGGTTGGATGTCTACATCCGACAAGTGTTTCTTGTACCATTTCTCAAAGATTATGGTCACTTGTGACCCACTATCCAAAATCGCAGTACAGGGCTGACCATTTACTTTCACATGCACAGTAGACGGTGGACCAATCAGACCCTCAGGAAACGAGGTAGTCGTCTTGACATGCACAGCTTGTTTTTTGGTTGAGCAGTGAGTGGTTTCACCTTTTGAGTCACTGTCAGGATCACGTCTGTCTTTAGCTTTGTTAAGTGAAGCTATCAGTTTCCTAATCACTTTTTTCTCATTCTCGGGAGACGAGCACTTAGAAGCAATATGGCCGTCTTCTCCACACCTGTAGCAGAAGCAGTCACTATCACCTCTAAAACTCTGCTTGTGTGCAGAAGAGCCACGATCAGTGGTCTTCATCGCAACAGCAGCAGCTGCAACCTGATGTTCAGCTACATTGTCCTTAGCCTTTAATTTATTCTCTAATCTGTTGATTTCCTTGCGTAAAGCAACCGCTTCAGAATGGTCATTGCCTGACTGGAATGACCGGGATGCTGACGTGTTAACTTCAGCTTCCTCTCTGGCCCAAGACGGCCTCCTATTCATCTCAGACACGTGAGCTTTAAGAGCTTTGAAGTCAGCCTTCAGCCCCACCACAATGTCAGTCTCTCCTGACTCATCTCGCGCAGCAACACTCCGAACACGAGTAGTTACCCTTTGCCGTGTCCGCTCCTGCTCTTCTTCCGCTCTGATCTCAGTAAGTAAATTCAGAAAGTTAGGAGGAAACATCTTTCGCTCCTTCAACCGCAGTTGCAACAGCATCCAATCAGAGCCAATTGCTCCACGAAGTAACTGTTCAATTCTCACTCTATTTGTGTCTCGTGCTAAAATCCCACCTTTCTTAACCACTTTAGCCAGAAAAGGTTCAAGCCTCCGGACATAGTCAGACAACTTCTCACCAGCCTTCTGCTGTATGAGGCGGAAAGAGAAATAGAGGTCCTCGCCAGACTCTGCAGAACCAAACCCATTATCCAGTGCATTCAAATACTCCTCAGATCTGGCATTAGGCTCACTAATACGCAATGACTTCACAACCTGTAAAGCAGGTCCTCTCAAACACTCAAGAATTCTGCGTCTCTTTTCTTGCTCAGTCAATTCACTCTCTTGGACCATTATTGTTGCCTGCTCCAACCAATAGCAGTGACGTGCAGTCAGGGTAGGCAAGGTAGGCACTGCCTACCCTGCCAAAATTCAAACGTAAAAATGTTTATTAAATCATTTTATTTAATAAACTTGTATTTGTATTTGTACCGAGTATTCTTGTGATTTATATATGCAATACATACGTTATTCCAATTGTATAGACGTTACGATGACAATTGTATCAGTTACGCATAAACAAATACAAAAAACCGGTAGAATAAGCAGTGCCTTTACTGTCCATTCATTTTGAACGGCAACCAAAAAGTCATATCGCGCATGCGCACTTAGATTCTGTATTATTTAATATGTACGTCGAAAGGCACAACTCTACTGTGCCTTTGCACGTAAATATGTTATGCCAGTAATCATCTACGTTACGTATCAAACATGGACCAATTAAAATTGAGATATTACTGGACATTTGCGCAGCTGACGTCATTACACCAGCTAAGCGTAATCCCCGCGAAAATCAAAGTAAAAATGACAACAGCGGTATCTGGTATCTACCGATATTGTGGAACTTAGACATTTCTCTAAACTCGACTTTAATAGAAAAAAAGGAGTAACTAGCAAGAGGGAGGCCTATTCCAACACTAAATGAACTTCTGCAGAAAAAGGGACCAAAAATTTTCGTTTTCAAACGGACTGGTATGACAAAAAAGATTGGCATTGTGGCTGTGCTAGTCAGGTGAGTTAGAAACTATTTTGAGCTTAATTTTGAAATGATAAGTGTGGGGTTGAATTAATGCCGACTGCAAGCCATTTGCTTTCATATTCAATTGAGCAGTGTGTGTTCTCATTGCTGCTGACTGACATACATAATTGGCCGCTGTGCGGATAAAGATGGTTGCATTCTGATGATGGACATTAACTGGTGTGTGCGTGCGTGTGCGAGACTGAGAGTACGATATGTTATCGTGATTGTATTTTTTTTATATATATCGATCGATCGTGCCTGTGTGCCGCACTTGTACCTACTGTTGTCACGTAGCCTATTAGCCTAAACAATAAATAAGGTAATCTGGCTTTCATAACTCAGTGCCTACCCTCGTACTGACTTCACCGCACGTCACTGACCAATAGTCCATAGACTCTTCCCCAGCCGGGGTTGGAATGATACCGGAGAAAATTCTGAGACGGCGATAACTATGATTTTCAGTCTGGCCTCGGTTTGCTCTGCTAATAGCATCAGCTAAAGACTGCATAACTGAATCATTCCCTCCAGAGGAAACTGGAGTGCAAAAACCCTTTAAATCAGCTACTGTTTTGCCTTCAGTTGCTAAAAAGATTTTCAACTTTTCTGAAAAATCATCCGAAATGGGAATTTCAAGAATGGGAGTTTCATTAGCAATCACTATATCCCACACGGCTTCCTCATGCCTCACTTCAGGGGGAACCATCTGTGGGTCAAGCTCTTCCTTGCATTCACAAAGAACCCACAAGCCATCAGTAGAACTGCTAAATCTCCTACCCCTTACTCTCACACGTCCCCAACATCGCACAGTATGTAGAGCCTCTTCAATTTGGCCAACTGCAAGCTCTTCACTCACACCAACGACTAGTATGGCATGCTTAGGCTGAATGCCCTCTCCTCTGCACCATTGCAGCAGCTCTAATTGCAGCCTAACTTTAAAATCAGACTGACTCTGCATGATAAAAGTACAACTCCTCAAATTATTTAAAGTTAAACTACTAAAGACTATTTTCACAAGACAACGTCGACAAAAAGAGCTCTAAACACTATAAAAAAAATCCCAGCGATGCCTCCATTTTATGTAGCGCCCCTCATGCCCTTGACTATGGCATGACCTTGTAATTAAACTAACCTTTTACAGTGGGCGCTCCCCAAGTTCTCTAAAACAATTACGTACACTATATGAGTGATAAACCCTTACAGTGTTTGTTTTAATCTTATAGTGTTCCTTGCATAAACTCTTTTCACCACCATTAAGCAATCGTAATTTCCCTATTAATATACATATTATTTCCAAATCCTAAATACACTAATCCTTCGGTATAGCAATCAATAATGAAACACACAATATCCTCTTTGTAAGTAAAATCAGAAATGTTTACTTATTTAACGTACTCCGCTTAACCGTAGGTCACGCTATTCCAAAGCTAGGTAGCTTTGAACTATAAAAGCTAAGGTTACAATGCGGCTACCGTTAGCCCAACGTGGTATACACAACTATATACACTAGTACCAATGGCACGATAAAATATTGTAAACGCACGTCACACATATATACTTTAGTAGCAACAGTCACTTCTAATCACATCAAACAAAAACAGCACACAATCCTATATATACAGTCCTATGCTATGCCGGCATAACCTTTTCATTACCCCCCAAACGTTGCAGATCTGACTGTAGCTTGTGAGCGGTGGGACCACAAACGAACGGCCGCTTCGCTTAGGAGCAAACAAAAAGGTGCTAGCAGATGATTTAACCTTTCCCTCAAGGCGTTGGGAAAACGTGGTTGAAGGACGATGGAAAGTCCGGTGTGGAACGTCCGGTGTGGAAAACTCAGTGTGGAAAACCCGGTGTGGAAAACCGGCGTGTCGTCTGGCCGAGGAACTTATTCACCATGCGTCTCACCCTATAGCCTAGGTGTAGACGTTACCAGTGTGTAAAGTGTACGTTATTGTACAGTGTCAATCTCCAAAATCCAGAGCTCAAAACTAGCTGGCTGCTATCTTTGCTGCTCTCTCTCGTTCTCCTCGTGTCCCCCCCAGCTTCCGTTACCACAGCCTCAGTTCAAGGGTCACCTTCTCACACAACCAATTACATTACAAGAATGACATATTCAAATGAAAATAAAATACAGGCTTTCCAAAAACCGAAAAACATTAAAGCATACAAATTGAAAACATTTTTGAAACATTTGAAAATACTTTAACATTTAAGAAAAACAAAGAAAATATAGCTCAGGGCTACACTTACTGAAATGGAGAAATGCTACACCATTGTTCTGTATTGTTTGAACAGGAAATCATGCAATGAAACCATATGCAGAAGAAACTTGAGCATAGAACTTTCTCATAGGAAAAGAACCAAGGGATACAATGGATTCCTAATTAGACTAAGGCCTGTTTGTCTGGTTCTCTGAAGTATGACCCCCCCCCCAACACCACCACCTTCAGCGTTCCTGTGCTTCTCTGCTCAAGGGCCAGTGCCCTAGCCAAAGGCAACCTTCCTGGTATATAAATAGGCCATGCCACATTTAGTCTTCCTTTTCCTTCTTCACTTCGTGGAAGCCACTGACGGAAATAAACTACAAGCACCCCACCCCCTTTTGCTGTCTCCCCTTTCCACGCCAATCCATGCTCTCTTAATTATTTCGTAAACTACGGTAACCTGTGAACTTTAACAGTTTTGTCCTTTAAAGTTGGAGCACTGCCTGGCGTCATGGCGACTGCGTGAGCGGTCAGAGTGCAGTTGAAACTGAGCCCACAGAGTGGTCTGTTCTCCCCAGGGGCAAGAGGGTTCATGGTGTCACAGACGGCTCTTGCAACCCTGTGGCGGGACAATAGCGTCTGACCATTCTCTCACTGGAGGCAAAGCTTGGCCTGTTGAGGTCTGAAACACTGTATTCAACCGTTCTGTTGACTTGCCATTTTACTGCTGATTTAGCCCGGAGCAGCGGATTATCAGCCCCCACTTTACTGCAGTCTCTATTCAGACCTGATACCTATTCAGACCCATACCTATTCAGACCGGTTCTCCTGAAACAGCCTGCTTGAGCAACTATGAATCAAAATCTCAGATACATTTGTATACGTAGCTACATCTATCAGTGTATTAACTACATAATGCACTGGTGAGAATAATCTATCCACTTTCAACACATTAACACAGTGATGAAGTTATGTATAAAACAGTGCCTCTACATTTTTTAAAGTAAAGTGTGAAAGTCTCCCACTCCAACTTCAGTGTTCTGACACTCTATGTGGAGTGCCCCTCTTACTCAGACTGGTATGCAGGCTAAAAGTCCCCTGTGTCCAGGCCCACATGGGAAACCTCCTCTCAGAAGGGATGGAGATGGTGGGCTTGTGTGGTGGTGGGTGGAGAAGGGCTCCAGAATGTCCACTCACTGAGAGGCAGTAGAGCTCAAAGGCCTCCAGTCTGCTGAGTCCTGACTTGCTTTCAAACGTACATTCATGAATCTACATTATTACAAAGGATTAAAAAAAAGTTGAAGATGTCAATGTGCGTAGAGCTGCCTCTCTGTCTGTCTGTACATGTCTGTCTGTGTGTTGGTCTTGTCTTATTGTAAACACACAAGGAGCACAGAAATGTTTCAGACTTAAGTTTGGGTATGTTGTCCATAAGAATGTTAGCAAATGAAGCATTTACAATACAGTTACAATCAATAGATTCAGTTAAAGCCAGGAGGACCAAGTCCATTTTTTAAATTTGACTTGCACTGCAGGCATCACTTGATGAGGGGATATCTAAGTAGAGACATATTACAGAGATGCTGTCAAGAGTGTCCAGTATTGTGACATTAATCCTTAACCTTTCGGACAGGCAGGCAGGCTTGGAGAAGAGACAAAAACAGGCTTATCCCTGTGACTGTCAATTCACCTTTGATATGAGGAGAGGATAATCCGCCAGTCTCAGAACACTGTGCACTTGCAAACTGTCTGAATTCAAACTTGACATTTGTGTTGCTGAGGGTTATAAATAAATCTGAATTTTTCACCATCCACTTCTTAAGCACGCAAGCAGTCAAAACATTGCTGCAGGTTCATATGTGTTACGTAGTGAGAGTTAGGTTATGTGAGGCGCTTGTGTGGGGGGGGGGGGCACATGGATCTGCTCCACTGCCCACGTCAGCAGCATCAGGCTCAAGGCTCTGAAACAGCAGTAGCGTGCTCATGGCATAGACCACTGTCCCACAGCACCACAGCACCAGGCCTAACTACTTCCAGACACACACACACACACACACACACACACACACACACACACACACACACACACACACACACACACACACACACACACACACACACACACACAGCAGTTCTGGGACATGGATGTTTGTCTAGAGAGAGAGAGATAGAGAGAGAGATAGAGGGAGAGAGAGAGAGAGAGAGAGAGAGAGAGAGAGGATTGGCAGTCTCTGCAGACTTCTCTTCATGCACACAGACACATGCTTCCACGGGATAAACAACATCACTGCTGTTCTGCCCAGGTCTCTGTGGAGTCCTCTGCATCAGCACACCCCCCATCCTCCCTCCCTCCCTCCCATCCTCCCTCCCATGCTGTCTAAGGTTCTTTGACCTTCTCCGTCCACAGTCTCTTTCCCTCACCATTTTCTCCAGGTGATACTGATATCCATCCTCAGCTCTCAGCTCTCAGATGCCAGTGTCCATGGAGTCTGAAACCCTTTCACAGCAGAGGGTGGTGCCGGCCTCTTCTGGGCCTCCTGCTCTTCAGGCATCTCTCAGCAGCAGCCTAATCCCCAGACTCCCTCTCACTCCTCCACATCTCTATGCTCGGGACCAGACTCGAATCCCAGCAGAGGCGAAAGCTTGTTAGGAAGAGGAGAGTTCTCATGGAGGTAAATGAGTCCCTGAGGATCCTGCATTGAGCATGTTTGTTGTGCATGAGTGGGTATGATGTTATCACAGGAAGTGGAAGTCAACTGATGAAGGTTCATCCTGGAGCAGAGGCAACACTTTCACATTTGTCCTCATTCTGTTACAGGTTTTAATGAAGACAGGTTAACTTTGTTTAACGTATTTAAATAACATCTTAAAAGATGTGTTGTCAAGCTCATGCCACAACTAATGAAGCTAAGCTAACTAAATATTTTCTTAAAATGTGCTGCAGTAAGGTCTGAAACTTAATATACATCAACTTAGGCTGATGAATCAATGAAAACACATTATTGGCATTAGACAGACATGACAGTGCATATTTTTGCCATACAATATATCAATTCCTCTACTAATCTGCTGTCCAAAGAGATGATGGTTGAAAATGCCTGACCTAGTTTCCTAAGTTGTCTCTTCTGACACCCGAGCTGTTTTCGCTCCTCTCCTGAGGCTTGGTGCCACGATGCCTCTCCACTCTTGTTTGGCAGCAGGTGGATAAATTCCTCATACTCATACGACACCTTTTTCTGCCCCGGAACCAACAGGCCGCAGTTCTTCTGCGGTGTTTGGACGGGCACAGTACATCCTGTATGCCTGGGATCAGCAGTACTTGGTACCACACTGTGGAAGCTAAAAGAAAATAAAAGACACCAAAGAGATAAGTGTCTGCTCATTTTCCAAGGCAATGACATTTCTCTAACTGATTTCTCTGCATCTTTGACCTTTCTTGATTGTTGTTTTGGACTGGAAAAGTGGCAATTCAGTGTTATGTTGACAGCCAATTTGACCCACATAATGAAAAATTTGATGTGAGCGCTGATCAATTCTGAAAACTATAAATGCTGTCTTCATGTTTTTTTTTCACTTGATATTTGAGGCAATCTTAAATGAGAAAAAAAAACTGTAGTTCAGGGAGGATTGCAGACTACTCAATGGGCAAATAAAACACTATTTACAGTAAATACAGCAATGCACATAACTAATCGTTCTTTCCATATATGGCATTCATAGTTACATTGAATCACATATAAAAGGCATGAACAGGTTTTTGCTCTAAATCTCAAACAATTGAGGCCATTCTGCCCTAATGATGCAGCCCAAGCCTACAGATAGGCTCAATTCTGAGGCAGTGGACAGGCTGTGTGCCTGCTCAGAGACCAGGGCCGTCTTCTTAGCGAAGCCTGCGGTCTCTATGGGAACAGGCCCCTCTCTCCTGTCTGATCAATCATTCTGTCTCCCACACAGGAACATGCTGTGTTGAGGAGGAGAAGGAAAAGTACAAGAAGAAGCACTCACACAAAATGCAGAAAACCTTCAATATCAGTGCCAACTAGAATACAAATGTATGGATTACCCCAAACTTAACTAAGAAAGAAAACCAGGAAAGGAAAAAGATTTGTACGTGTGTTATCTCAAAACATCTATTTGGTTTTCACCTGGTGCAAATCAGTACAAGATAGTTGTCTTTTATGGACTCAGAAATGTGAGGTTTCCTTATTTACACGAGTCTAAGGACTCAGTTTCCTAGGAACAGTTTCTTCTTTCTACTTTCACGGTATGATATTATAGAACTGTATCATATTGCCTTTTTCCATGAAAAGAGTAGTGCTTGGCTGTTGACCTTTTATTATGTGTTTTAAACTTCATGACAACCAAAAACTAGATTAAGATCACTGCTCATCTGATCATGAATACCCTCCCTTTGTAAATGCTCTGAATTTACCACACTGTTCTCAGACAGGGTGTTGCAAGGCTCTCCCCATCACCTGATCAAGGCGAGCCAAGCGTGAAAGACCCTGTATTACACAACCGTGTCAGTGACAAATACTACTGTGATGCACTCAGTTTAACCTCTTGTGTCAGTCCCTCTTGCCTTTCATTTTTTTTTTCATTTTGGAAAACCTGGTCTACACTGCTGGTCAACAAGGCGGTCAGTTAACAGGGTCAGTTAACAGGGTAAGTTAACTTCATGACTGTCTAAAAATAGAACACAAACCCCTTTTCATTATGGACGAGACTATCTTTAACTTTAATGACTGTGACACCACAATCACTGCCGACACCCACAGTGAGAACAGCATGTTCAATTCTGTATCCTGGATGGGCTGTGGTTATGTAATACACCAAAGTTACAATCTTTCCTCAAGAGTTTGTTCAAAAGACATGTTTTTGTCTTTCACCTGACATCCACCTTTAAGATACAGTCTGAAAACTGATATTATTGATTATACCAAGGTTGCTGTGAGGCAATAAATGTATGGTGTACAGAACAGATTGTGGGCAGGGCCTATTTGAGTTGGAGGTGGTGCCGAGGTGAACTTCAGTAAACTGGTAATAGATCCCATGTCCTGACAGAGGCCCCATGGAACAGCCCATCCTTCCACTCCAGTACAATGGGGCACAGCTGGAAACACAACACACCGCAGGCATCTGTGAGCTCTGCCAGTAGAAACCTTCAACCCAGATAGGCAGGTGCCTGTGGTATTTCAACAGACTGTATTACACGGGACATATAAACAGGCAGGAGTGCTGTCCCACAGGCAAGAACAAAGCTGTCCCCCTTGGCCAGGATAATAAACAACTAGACCTTTTCACCATTTGCAGATGTTATGCACTCAAACTCTGATGTGAGGATGAAGATGTGCTGTCCCTGGAGGTACCCGAGGGGGTAATGAGCAGCTGTTGACATCTCCATGTGATGCAGGTGACAGAGCAGCATCTGGTGAGTTTGTGGTGTGGTGTGCCCAGCTCTGCCAGACTTCTCTCTGTGTCCGTCTGATGTATCCGATACAGGACAGGACCATACTGCATTTGTCTGTCATTAAATCAATTGTGACTAGCTCTCAGGAAAGAATGCTGTGTGCTCTTCGTCTGTCTGGCAACACATTGATCCACACTGATGTTATGGTGCAGTATGGAGCCGAAGGGAGAGTCTGAGAGTTGACCATATGACCATATGACCTTATTCCCAGATAACATTGACTGACTTGCCTTTGCCCAGGTATGCACCCCTTCCCCACACACCCACAGTGACACACAGACACACAAATTTCACCCTAATTTCATTGACGTGCAACGAGAGAAGCAGTGAGCAAAGTCCGGTCGCACATGAACTAAAGCTATTGTGTGCCGTGTGGGAGCACTGCACTGACCCACCCATATCTGCATTTACGATCTTGCTCATGGTCTTAATTCTTTTCCCAAGTTATTAAATGAGCTTTAGTTTTTGCGCGGCGAACTTTGCACGTTGCTCACTGCAGGTTGCCCGTCAATGCAATTAGGGCCCAAGAACTGACTTAGTGACAAAGTAAGAACCCTCGTCCACCATGGTAACAGAGCTTTATGAATCCCTTTGGCTGGTAGCCCTTACTTCAGACAGCACAATTAATCTTATCATCACCATTGGGAAGAGGTCTGATGGGTGATAAGGCTGGTGTTGTCCTGCTGGAGCTAACTGTGTAGTGTGAGGTGAAGGTCGGTGAATGGAAATTTGCAGCGCTGGATGTGCTGTGTGCACGGCTGAGATAGTGCGAGAGGAGGGGGGTTATGTAACAGCTCCTGACTCGCGTCTTTGGTCTTAGCCGCAGGATACCTGCTGGCATCACTTCTACTCTTCCAACCTCCAGCCCCAAAACAGACTGCCATCAGATTAATGCCACCCTGACAACAAAAGTTTTTGCTGTGAAAACAGATGTTATGTAACTGGTAAATGCACAGCACAGACTACCGTTGATTATGAAACAAGATGCACTTTTCATATTGTTTGAGATACAAATATTTTCAGTGCAAATTGTGTTGTCAAGCACAATACATCATGAAAGGCATGAATGGCATTTATCCATATAAAGATTGTCTACCTGCCCCGATACACAATCAGGGCTGTTGTCCAATGACTGCAGTGAGGTCAGCAGGACAATGTGGTACAATAATGTTTTCCGCCGGCCAATTTTATTGGAGTACATCATGTGTGCTCTCTCTGATTATGGGGAGTTTATGGCACTCTTCTTGACTGGTGTGGAAAAAAACGACTCTGAATCGGTGCTGCCAGAACTCATAGGGCTGTGCAAACTTTGCTCCATCTTTATCTTTATGGTTTTAAGAAATCTTCCACTCACAACTACGTTCTGTGTTGCTTCATTCAAAGCCCAAGATATACAGGCGAAATCCAAACTAACAACTAGATACATTAGGGGATTCTTCATCAATCAGTTTACTAGTTCATCGGTTTGTTCATTGATGTGATGTGATGCCACTGAAATCAGTCATACGTTTCAAAGAGATAAATGAAATAGGTTAGAATATTAATAATGGAAAATGAATCAGGTAAGACTGATGCATTGTGCTGATGAATGTGGTTCAACACTATGAGCAAATAGCGGTCTGGGCCAAGTTTGGTGAGCTCATTCCATCACATGGCTACTCTGCACATGAAAGCCTGTGGAGTAACACAATGTTCCCAACACCACTCAACAACAAACAAGCCTATTGCAGGTCTGAAGGAACTCAGCCCACTAAATCCGGTGCAGCAAACAAGCCGAATGATCCCAGCCTCACAGTGCTGAATAAGAGCGGATTGTTTGTTAAATAAGGTTAAATAAACCCAAACTGATCACTTTGTAAAGGCCCCTACTTCTGCTGTTCGTGCTGTTTTGAAATTGCACCAAGTCGACAAATCCCCTTATATCACCAAGAACCCAGTTTCTACTCTGGCCGATTCACACAGACCAGCACACACACACACACACTTACAGAAGCATGCGCACAAATGGCAAATTTGGAGGGGGATATTCGCAGAGCAGACACTGACAATTGTCCTAGGGGCAAAGACAGCAGGGACACAGTTACATCATAGAGCCCTATTTGCCCTCCGACAGGAAGAGACATGGCTGCTGTGGCTCCTAGCCTCAGTGCACCAGCAGCCTCCGTGAAGAGTCTGAAAGTTTGCTTCAGCTTCATGATCTAGGTTCTTTGAGAGGATCCAGATGGTGAAAGGATACTGACAGATGGCAGTGAAGCGGCTCTTACCTAATGAGCAGCTCAGCCATTGTAAACAAGGGCCGTAGTGCAGAGACTAGTGAATGAGAGTCATCTCTGCGTGTGGTGAAGAGGCTAACTAGGGATTTACACCAAAGACAGAGATCCACAAGTTAACCTAAAAGGAAAATAAACCCACCATGTTTGAGTGAAACATAAGGACTGGATAAACATCTATTGGAGCCCTTGACCTGAGGGAAGAGAGGACACACTGTCACATCTGGTCACAGCCCTGATTAGGCCTGCTTGCTTGAGAGAGACAGCTGTGGTTCCCAGACAGATCCAGACTCTGTTGAACATTTTTCAGATATGCCAGCAGAGTAAGCACAAACATCAGACCTGCCGGCCACGGGGGTAATCAAGTGTGGCGGCTTTCATCACTGTGACACGCAGGGATCGTAGAACAGGACATTCTGTTAAAAGAAACCACTAACTGCCAAGTTAATGGTTATGGTTACACCACTAAGCCAAAGAAAATGGTTCTCAAAACATCTTCTGTGATTTGAAGCAGCACTGAATACAAGTTACAAGTTACAAGTCTTTTATTGTCAGATGCACAAAAATGACACAGGATCAGACTGGGCACTGAAATTCTTAGGACAAGGCCCCATACAGCAACCTACCATAACATAGTATTACAAAACATAACATGACATACACTCTGTACAAGTATGAGCCTGGTACTCCTGATACCCTGATGCTCCTGAAATGAAGTTGGTTCCCAATATGACCTTAAGATGTTTGCTGCTGCAGCAAATTTGTGGCAAGGGACTGAACTGGTTTATAGGACAGCAGTCCATAGGCACAGAAGCCCATGACTTAAATCTACTTTGGGTCCCCCTGCCGAGCTCACAAACAGGCTGTCTCTAATCCACGCATTGTTTGAATAGAGAGTAGAGTCCCATAGGTATGGGAGAACAGAGCTTTCTCACATTTAATGAGGTCAGAACTACCACCTCACTCACTGGGGTTCTGGATCATTCCGCAAGGGGCTCCCGCCTTCTGCATTCCCATGTGACACCCTTGCATGTGGAGTTCTGTTTTGATAACAAGAGCGGTTTGATTGCTGTGGCTAGCTTAAATGCCACTAGCATATCTTGGCCCACAGAAAACAGTTCCCTGATGTACACTCAAAACATGAAGTGCTATTGACTTGTGTGGATGTACCCTCATGTTGGTAGATTACAACAGCGGTCATAGCAGACATTTTATTTAAAGTTTGACTCGTGGACAATGAGGTGCTTTACTGCAGAAAGATTAATCAGGTCTAATGATCCTAGTTAAATTCTATTTTGTGCAGAGCTTGTCAGCAGATCTATATTCAGATTGAAGACTAGCCAGAAAGACATGAGTCTTTAATATAATTAGTATGACCAAGATGTGCGTCTCTCTGTTACTGTGCCATTTCTCATGCTGGATACAATTTCAACATCACATAAGACCATTCAAAGTATAAGGGTCTTAGTAGTGCATACATCACCAAATCTGACACCGTTTCCCTCATTATGAATGGACAGAAAATTATGTAATTGTCTGTTTGACCTTATAACCACTTAAACTGCATAATCAGTCAACAGATGTTCTTAAGACTGTGCTCAAGGTACTTGTTGAGAACAATCAAGGAGTGAAAGTCTGCTAGTGAGTGAGTGTATGTGACAGCAGGAGAAGTGAGTGAGAGAGAGGGAGAGAGAAGAGAGAGGGAGAGAGAAGAGAGAGGGAAGAGAGAGGGAGAGAGAAGAGAGAGGGAGAGAGAGAAACAGAGAGGGAGGGAGAGAGAGAGCGCATGTCAAAGAGGTGTTGAGTGGTCTGCAGTAGGACTGTGACCATCACTGACAGGCCAAGCCATACAGAGTGAAATCTCCTCCCCTTCTATGCTGGCCTATATTAGCTCCCCATGGAGCCTCACCACAGAAACAGCTGCACATGGTGATCAAGACCACACCAACTAGCTACATCTCTTCAATTGGCTATTCTGCACACTGATTCTTGTGGATACTGAGTCACAGATTCGTCTTTCCTTTTGGACATATACATGGATTATTAAATAAAACATGTTGGTTCTGAAAAACATGAACACTATCAACCATGGTAAGTGAATGGAGACTTTGCTAAACTTTCTTCCCACTGACAACAATGCGGTTATTATTCCACACCGAGAATATAGCTACTTTATTGTAACAGTTATACCAGCAGTCAGAAACTTTCATAATTGCATCTGTTTCACTTACTTGCTACTTCAAGTGCTTCAGAAAGTTCAGGTCCATTTCATAGTGGTACGCCGGGCTGACTTGCCAGTAGGAACAGTCTGTTCAGCTAGCAAGCCACAGATCAGTTAAGTCTCCTTACAAAACAGAACAAGAAATACCCCCTTTTAGTTTGGCTACATGAGAGACAAACATTGTGGTATAATATGGAGTTTCTCAGGTGGACTTAATAAGGTCCATGTAATAACACATTGATAAGAGGTGCTTTAGAGGACTTAACACATGTGATGCAGAGGCACCATTAAAACACTGCCCTTGAATTAACCCTTGCCCTTGTATTAACCATACAGTGGTCATGTTTCCCGCTGTACTTCTCAAAGACAAATACAAGAAAGAAAATGAATGTGTGGCGTTTGGACTGGAAGTCATCATGGAGGTCTCCTATTCAGTCTTATGTAAACCATAGATTAGGAAACATTCCATCAAGAGTTTTGATTACTGATTTCATTATACCATGCCTCAGCCTGCAAAGATACAAGAACAATTTATATGGAACGTCTGTTGTGAGACAACAGTTTGTAACAGTATAACAGAACTCTAACTTTTTATTTTTTTTTACAGCTTTTGTATACAGTGCAGGGTGTATTTCTGCCTTTCACTTTGAGGCTATCTGACATCACTTTTACCTGTCAAGCAGCTTCAACATTAATCTTAACCGATATTACACCTTCTTGAAATGTGGATGGTAGGAGACTTTTTGATTTGTTTTTGTAATTGTGACTAATGTCCATGTACGTGGAATCTGATGTTTACCCTCAGCAGGCAAGACAGGCCTATTGCCATACTTTTACGAAATCGCTATGGTGACATCAACACACTGTACTTTCAAATCTTTTTTTTTTTTTTTTTTTTTTTTTTTACAGTTGAATGTTCACAAAGTAAGCCAGACCATCTGAATTTATGCACAAGAGTAAAATAGAAAACCTGGCCTCTTAGCCTAAAAGCACACACCTGCCTTGATTGTGCAAGGCGGAGTGCCTGAAGATAGGCCAGGTTGCCATGATGAGCTAAACAGTCCAGGGGCAGTCACCCTGCGTGGGAATAATATATTTTGGGTTGCAGCTAACTAGTAAAAGGGATGTATAAATTACATGTAATAACATAATGACGCATTCAACTTGAGCCTTTAAGAATGAATCCATTGAGAAAATGCTTCACTGACAGACGCTTCACCAACTGCCCTCTGCTCTCCAAATAGCTTAAATTGACGTCAAATGTATTTATAAAGCACATTTGAAAACCACTCACGTTGACCAAAGTGCTGTTTTTAATAATCATCCCATTCATATGTATTGTTCCATTTTAATTTATCTGTGAGATAATTCCTGCATTACAGTTAGGTTTTAGCCTAGGTCCAGGAATGTTCTTTCCTTTCTGTCCTTTCCTTTCTGAACCAAAATAATTATTGTAGTCCAAACTCGTATACTGTGTGGAGCTCTTTGCTGCTGCATTCTGGAGCACATGGTTGTTCACATGGTCCGCCTCTGCTGCTGATGCACTGCATTACAGTCCCGCATAGCCTACACGCAGGGCTGACGTTTCTTCAGCCCATTCATCACTCCTGCCTGGGATCCCGTCGCATGTTTGGATCGAAAGACCACAATTGTGATATTCTGCCCCATAGATGACTATGCTTTTTTCGCTAAAAATTTGCCATTTGTTTTCGAATAATGATACGTCGAGTAGGTTAACATTTGAAGAATTCTTAGACTGCAACTTGGAAACCAGGGCGTCCATCGATTGCTGCTGTGCAGGCTGCAAGGGATTCATACTGCTGCAACAGCCTAAACAGTCTGTCCCCAAGAAGACACTGACCGAGTCCTGAACAGCTAACGTTAAACGTCGCAGGCTCTCCGTCTGCCCAGAGAACCACAAGCGAGGGACGACTTAGAGTGGGCTAATATTGACCAAATCTCCCCATATACGCAGGATCAAAACACTGCCCAACATTAGGCAAAATAAAAATACGAGACATCCCAAAGAGAATAGCCCAGACGTTTGACTATTTTGTGGCTAAATTACAAGCCTGGAGGTCAGCACTCAACGGTGAGACGTCAAAAGGTAGGCTACCGGGACCCAGAACGATGAGGTTTTAATATAGCCTGCTGGGCTATTGCATTTTCTAACTGCAACTAAATTATTCGTATGAAAAAAAGACTCCAAAACACACCAGAATGTCGGGTAGGTAACGTCGAATTAAATAAGATATCAGATAATTATTAGTTAAATTGCAGACATAACCACAACGTTCCACACGCGAAAAGCATGTGTACAGGGCCTTTAAGCTAACTTATATTAGGTTTACGGCTTAAATTGCAATCGTGACCAATTTTAGATCACACATTTACTGAGACTCATAAGGTTGCAAACTTTGGTCCTTTTTGTGGCCTAGGTAAAAGAGGGGTGTCCTTTCCTCGCTTTCCATGTGTCAATAGGACTATGGAACTGTTTCAGGTAGTGCCGTGGCCTACAGTAAAATGCTGTGGAATCAGTAAAACAAGTAAAAGTAAAACAAAATATATATATACTAAAAGACAACATTAAATGAGAACGCTTATCCATAATCATGACACAAAATATTTGTGTAAGGTTTTTGAATTTACCGCCACAGTTCCATCATCACCTCCCCCGATTCTGAGTGACTGACGCAGCTGCTCAGCCAACATAGTTACAATGGTCTAAATGGCGATTGCAACAGACTCGGAGTCGGTCGAGCAGGAGCGGAGCACTGCGCGATCCTTTACCCAGTAAAGAAAATATCAAATGAGACGGATGAGAATAGTAAGTTATTCTGTTATATTTACAATTATTTGACAGTGTTTAGAGAAGCCGTGAATGATGTTATTTTCACGTATGGCTAATTTTTCGACATCGCCCTTTGTGTTCGGAATTCTAGCCAGTAAACGGCTAACTACGGATAGCTAGCTAGCTAGCATGATTGTCTGGACTCGAGTAATTCTAAATGTACTGAGGTTAGCTTGCAAGCTAGCTGGCAGATGAATTCTTTGTTCAGGTCATGGGATATTTGGCTAATTAACATTAGCATCAAGCGTTAGATATACATGTATCATATATAAGTGACATTAATATAGTCGGATATCCATCCACGGGAAATTCGCAGTGTAACTTGAGTGATTTTATAACATTTTGCCCAGCTAAATCAGCACGGCATATCATGCCGAAAGAAACCTGGACCTTTACAGAAACCTAGCTAGCTGGCTAATATTATGACATTGTATGTTGGCTCGGTTAATGTGAATATATCTATTTAGTACATATCTAACCATGAAGCTAATACAACACTCATTTAAAGTTGACTTTACAGCCACAAACAGATCGTGAATGTATCCAATACTAGTGCTATTTAACGCCTAATGTCACCGTCGACGGTGGTGTTCGTGGCGCGGTCTTATTACCAACGTTATGATATCGTGTTAACATTGAGATGTCATTATTCTAAAATGATACCTAAGGTTACGGTAACTGATTAACGTTGCAAAACTTGTGATAGAATAAGATGTCTAGATATGCTTCTGAAGAACAGGTATGACAATGTCAACTAATACCTAAAACGTTTTGGTTTTGTCTTTGTAAGCTATCGATATGATACCGTTAGCATAAGCTTCGTTACGTGACACCCCAGCTGACTGGAAATGCCCCGTCTCTTGCATTTTGGGGAGTGATGTGTGGTTCATTTTGATGTCGGGATTGAAGCAAAGTTATGTTTTCCCACTTTTTGTTGTTAATAAGACGTTTTAACGTGAACGTGCTAGATTACTTAGAATAAAACGTTACATTAACATCATTGGCTGACTAACTAGCTAACAAACCTTTTGATTACTATGTTTTACTTACTACGGTATTTCGGGGTAACATTAGGCAGAGCTGGTAACATATTTTTTTTTAACGTGAACTCACCTGTCAAATAACATGGGGTAACGTACCCATTTATATCCAAATCCTTACTGACCCCAACTCGAATTAACATCGGAAATGGCTGCCACCGTTAAGTTCCAATGCATCGTAGCCAAGGATTGAGACGGTTTACAGTAGTCGGTGAAAGGTATCGTTACTTCAGTCTTACTGTTACTCAGTAAGTTGGGTTTCTGTGACTTAAATCACAGACATTATATGTGTGCCACATAACTCACTACCTTTTATTTGCATTACACGATTATGTGCCTGATTTGGGATGTAAAGATGTGTCTTGGATTAGACGTGTATTTTTAGTTAAGTTAACTCTACGACAGTGCCGAATAACACAGTGATTCTCAAGGTGGCCTAGTTCACTTTCAAGTTCACATATTGATAACTGAGGTTACTGCCATCTTTATATATAATTACTATTAGTCACATTTTATTAAATTCTGACGCAACGTTGCTAAGTAGCATAGCTATACAATACAAATCCATATGGCATAGGCATTTAGATTCCCATGCAAATGGAACAAAATATTCATGTTTAAAATAACGGCTTAAGTTAACATGGTGTATAGTTAAAAGTCTGTAAGTGTTTCGGCGTTACAGTGTAGCTTATATGTCTTTCCTAATGTCTGAGAAAAAAGAAAAGTTCCCTCCCGGCATATTGCAACGTGGCCGGAACGCAGCTAATGTGCTAGTTTTCCTGCTGTGACGGTATTGTGAAGCAGACGCCAGAATATGAGTTACATTTTTGGAAAACTTGCAACTTGCCAGTCAAGCTTTAGTCATAATGTTTATATTTCGAGGCACGGTTATGTATTTATGTATGTGTTGGGGGTAGGGTTCACTTTCCTTGTAGCAGCATTATCTAATTTACCTCGGTACATCAAACTAAAAACGGTATTTCCATGAGATACCACTCGAGTGAAAACCGAGGTAGCGCGAGGGATCTTTTCCTTTATTTGTGTCACACCACATAGACTCACTTTTGTTCTTGCTACTTGGAACTCATGTGTGTTTTTTTGTTGTTTGTTTGTTTCAGGTTACCCCGATGTAAGATGGAGGATAGTTTTGATTGCGACTGTGGTGAGCTTGAGCCACCCGATCACTGAGGGAAAGAGATCTGTGTAAGTCAGCTGCCAGTTTAGTTTTCAGTCAGGTGGTTAATTTGAATTGATAATAAAAAAAAAACACACATAAAAAGAATATTTAATTAAGTTCTACTTAAATTGAACAATGCTGCTCAGGACCAGTCATACACTGAATGTATCTGCACTGTGAGGATGGTACAAGATACTTTAGTAATTTAGCTTTTGTTTGATATTTTTTAATTGGCCTCAATAATCCATTCCATTATTGTAGTCAAGTTTGTAAAGGAATCCCATTAGAGGCAAAGGTTCTTAAAACACATTGTGAAATGACTTCACAGTATGATTACATATCCAAGATCTCACTCTATCATACACTGAGACCACACTGAGGGCTAGAAAGGGGGAACAGAGTGATCCACTGTGGCTTGTTGGTCCAGGAAAATAACACAGACTTAGGTATTTCAATATTGGCGAGGGAAAGCCAAGATTTTTCATTTCACGGTTGGCTTCATAAAAGTCCAACACTTCCTCATCCTTGACAACCATAGAAGCTGAGTGTTTTGCCTGAAGAGGAGAACCAAACATGGCTGAGAAGTTTGAGAGCCTGATGAACATTCATGGCTTTGACCTGGGTCCACGCTACATGGACCTAAAGCCACTAGGCTACGGTGGCAATGGTCTGGTGTTCTCTGCTGTGGACACGGACTGTGACAAGAGGGTGGCGGTGAAGAAGATTGTGCTGACTGACCCACAGAGTGTGAAGCATGCCCTGCGTGAGATCAAGATCATCCGAAGGCTGGATCATGATAATATTGTCAAAGTGTTTGAAACCCTGGGGCCAAGCGGGCGGCATCTAACGGAGGACGTGAGCTCCCTGACCGAGGTGAACTCCGTCTACATTGTGCAGGAGTACATGGAGACAGACCTGTGCAAGCTGCTGGAGCAGGGCCTGCTCTCCGAGGAACACGCCCGGCTCTTCATGTACCAGCTTCTGCGTGGCCTCAAGTACATCCACTCGGCCAACGTCCTGCACCGCGACCTCAAGCCCGCCAACCTCTTTGTCAATACAGAAGATTTGGTGGTCAAGATAGGAGATTTCGGCCTGGCTCGCATCATGGACCCACACTACTCTCATAAGGTAAGGTGATTGTTAAAGGGTTTAACCGCCCCCCCCCCCCCCCCCCGCTTTGGTTGTTGCTTTTCTGTCGTGTGCAGTGACTACTCAATGGAAGGTGTGACAAAGGGTGTGTTTTTCCGATGGCTGTATTTACCTCACCAACTGTTGCTTTTGACTGAGTCGCCATCTGGCTCTTGCTAGTCCTCTTTAGAAATGATGTCTTGGGACTTAAGAGGATGTAAGTTTCTGCCTTAGATCCCATACTGATGCCTTGCCTTCCTGTCCTAGTTGAGGCCTTTGTGGATCTGTGGGTCGGTCTGTTCACATCCCATTTTTTCAGATCTGACCTCCTGTCACCTTGGTGTAATATCTATCTATAAAATGTCAGGGCAAGGTCCATAGGTTGTTGACAAAGTAGTTTTCTTTTTATTGTGTGTGTGTGTGTGTGTTTCCCCCTCATTGCTGATTTGTGTATTGGCTTTTCTTTTCTTTTGGCATTCATGTCTAGATAGACGTCTTAAAAGACTGAGATAGGGGCTGGTTGTGGAAAGTAGGTCACACCATAGGCTAGTGGACTTAAGTAGATGTCTAAGATTATTCACCAGTGAGTCAAGTTTTACCATGCAGCTGGCAGCAGCAAATTACCCTCTGCCTGCCAGATGGGCCTCACTTTAAATTGGGCTGAGCTGTCAGTTTCCCAGCAACTTAAAGTTTATGCATTTAGCCACCTATGGGTTTTTTAGAAGCCTTGCTGAATGCCTACTACAGGTGAAAAGAGAGAGCAGCTGGGGGTGTGTTGTGAGGTTTGCTTTGAAGGTTGGTGCCTTTTTTTGCTCTTGCACCCTGTCCCTAGCATGAAGGATGCCTCTGCCCGGGCAGGGATAATTTGCTGCTTGATTTTGGGCTCCTGGGTGTCTGCCCTGATATAAGCAGTCTGTTTGGCATTTATTGTTTCTATTGATGGAAAGATAAGTGAAGCCTTGCTGGAGACGAATACTCCTCTTCCTCTGCCGTCAGCATTTCCATGTTGCGCTAAGACCGCAGACGACTGTGAGAACCGCACATGTGGGTCAGACTCGGTGGCTTTTGTCTGTCTCTGCTGTGAAAACCATCGTGACTTAGGGCGACACCCCTCGTCCTACTGGGCACCGGCGCTGATTAGTCATGCTCTTTGGCTTCTGTGGCGGTTTTACAAGAAATATCATGATGTCTAGTAGTGCCCATTTCTTCATTAAGTTCAACCCAATAATGGAACAGGCAGCTGTGTCTGTGCACGTGTGACAGTTGGCCTTTCGCAAATAGTTGCAGGTCTCAACCCGAAACTATTTGAATGTCAGGAGTTTCTAAATAAAGATAGCCTATTTGCCTTAGAGTTAACCTGTGCAACACATTGATGCTGGCTTCAAGAACCCATGTGTCATGCTTGGCTTGTGGGTACAAAAGTTCAGTGCTTTGTCATAAAGGTCTGGACTTCTGAAGGGCAGTTTGGAAAAGGTCTAAATAGGCTGATGAGAATCTTCCTCTACCTGAGAAGGTAAAACTTGGCCTGCTTGTATGACACAGAGCATAACATGCATTGAAATAAATAGTTGTCTATATCTAAATATATAGCCATCTTTGGTTTAACTGCTGTGGCGTATTTTTTTTATGAGTCATTCTGTTTCAGGCCACTGAGTGCATGCACAGGCTTTGTGAGACGGCTAAGTTTCTGTTGGCGGTGAAAATCGGCCCAGACTCTAGAATCTCAGGAATTCACGTGCAGCTCTGATCAAACAACCCTTGCCCCTCCCCCCTTCCTGCTCTCCTCTTTCCCAGGCAGCCTTTGTCTGTGCCATTTTCGGATTGGGGGTTGGGGAGAGCACGGGGTCTGCTGATCTTCTTGCATTGGCTCTTGATATTTAGTTCAAGGCGGTGTGGGCATCTGTGATGGTTTCCCTGCAGCCCTGTGGCTTTCTGTGGTTGGATCTGGCACACAGGATAAAGAAGTCACATATTAACTTGGTAAAAATGTGTTGGACAAAGATTCATCAGCAGAGCAAAAGCAGGTTTACCGGCACGAGGTATAGAGGGGCCTACTTGGATACAGGTGGTCTTGCGTCCAAATTATTTCATTTGGAGAACTGCAAACTTGTCAACAAGCCATTAAATCAGAGCACATAGGCACCAATAAGAGCTGCAATAATGAGTAGGAGCTGCTGTGGTAGTGTGGATGAAAGAGCCCTTTTCTTTGAGCAGTGGTGCCAAAATCTTGCCCCTGTGTGTGTGTGTGTGTGTGTGTGTGTGTGGCACATGATCATAAGTTTAGTCCCCTTTCACTACAGATGTTTGACTGCTAATCCATACCATGTCTGAGTTTGTTTATAAATACACATGGTGCCACAGTCAGCTGCCACGCTTAAACCCTGACTGTTTTTAGTGTTTTAGTGTGTTGTGTGTGTTTTTTATTATAATTTTTTGTCCCCAACACGTGCTGGTGTGAATCACCATCCTTGTGCTTGTCTTTCAGTCTGAAAATTGTTTTTTTTTTCTTCTCTCTTTGTCTCGGTCCCTACAGGTGTTAAGATAATGTGATTCATTTGTCATTGCACTTGTTGTTTCCGTGAAATGAGAGGGGTAGAGTCAGGCGAGAGGGAGTGAGTCATTCCTTTCAGTAGAGTTTACCACTCACCTAGAGCTCCCTCATCAACACACATCCACCCTCATTACCTCACATTTACCCATGTTAATGCATGTCTGTATGAATAAACCCATCAGGAACATGCTTATCTAACAAGTCCCCAATGGATCACGAATAGGTGAACATTATCATGGTATTTGTTAAGTTGCATATGGACGTGGCTGTACTGCATATAAAGATGTGTTACCGGACATTGTCTCGTCACTACTTGTTCTACCAAAAAAATGTTTTTCTATTCATTGCCATTCATAGAAGTTGCTAGCTTGATCCGTAAGCCTCCTGACCAAGTGTCGAAGTGTCCTTAAGCAAGACACGGAACCCCCAACCGCTCCTGATGCGCAGGTTGGCACCTTAGAAAGTAGCCTCCGCCATCTATGTGTGAATGGGTAGATGTCTGAGGCATTCATCTGTAAAGCACTTTGAGTGCTTTATGGGTAAAAAAAGTGCAATATAAATGCAGTCCATTTTCCATTGAAAATATGGGGGGGCTTTGAAGGCCTGAAGCCTCTCTGAGAATGAAAGGTGATTGGATAATATTGGGCCTGTGTTGTCATTGTCCACATGGCGATACAAGGGCTGTGTTTTAAAGTCTCCACTCTGTCTCAACCCTTTTCTAAAATATGCCAATGTCACATAGATGAAAAGACCAAAACGCCACAACTTTTTCCCCGTTGTAGACTTTCTTTTCCACCCTCTGAATTTCCCAAAGTCCTGCCCATTATGCAGCACAGTCTTGGTATTATACACAAGCACTACTTTGTCCATGTAGTTGTTCAACGTTTGACTGACTCTATCTTTGGGTTTCAATTTTAAGCCTTAGAATCCAGTGTTAAGCCCACTCTTATTGGCAGGTAGCCTGTTGTGAGGAAGAAGCAATCACCATGATTATGCTGCGTTGACAATAATGTTGGTCAGACACCATAAAACCATAGAAAGACATGTGTATCATGACAGCCATACCCTTTGCCCATCCACCTACATGGGGATCACTGAGGTTCCACAGCGCCAGCCCTGAACCCTGTGCTGTGTTGTTGACAGTGGCCCCGAGGTGCAGATAGGTGTCACTGATCTGTCTGTCTGGCATTCGGGACCGGCACGAGTGGATTATCTAGCTCTATGAGGCTGCCGCTGGAGCTGCTGACAGAGGTCGCACGTGCCCCATCTGGTTTGGGCTGCCCTGAATGCCAGAGAGGGACACACTCGAGCCCGCTGGTTACTCTTTTAGCAATGGGAGGGCTTTGTATGGTCTTTCCAGATGTCCCACACTTATAGATATAGGGCAGACTAGGCATCTGCTTACGTGCCCCCTCTCTCTCTCTTTCTCATGCCATCATGAAAGTGATCACTCAGGATATCGTGTTTGACCTCCTTTCTTAACTCTCTGTCTGCAGGGTCATCTCTCTGAGGGACTGGTGACGAAATGGTACCGATCTCCTCGCCTGCTGCTCTCCCCAAACAACTACACCAAAGCAATCGATATGTGGGCAGCTGGCTGCATCTTTGCTGAGATGTTGACTGGGAAGACCCTCTTTGCAGGTGACTGTTAAACTGAGTTTAATGGTTTAATAATATCAGCGAACAGTGAAAAGTAGGTCAGGGCTTCTGGAAGTACCCCCAGATGAAAAGGCATTCAGGAAATGTCTCAAGTACAGTATTATTGCATGCTGTTCATATAGTGTTGCATCAGGAAATGATGAACCAACCCTCACCCTTTTGTGCAAACAAATACAAACACTCTACACCTCAAGAAAATGTCAATGGCATAGCTTGTCAGAGCGCTCTGGCCTCCCACTCTTTGCAAGGTTGCCTAGCAAAAGTAACCAGATACCAGTCCCTTGCTCAACACACAAGCTAGTTGAACTTAGCGGCACACATAAGCTACATTACCAAGTGTCTGGCTCACCCGTTTTAATGGGGTGGAAAAACACTGTGAGCTTGGACTTCTTGCAGAGGTTATCCATTCCAAAGCATTAAATCCAGTGATGTATCTGTCCTATGTAGGGGCCCATGAATTAGAGCAGATGCAGCTGATTCTGGAGTCCATTCCTGTGATCCATGAGGAGGATCGGCAGGAGCTGCAGGGCGTCATCCCAGTTTTCATCAAGAGCGACATGTCAGAACCTCAGAACCCCCTTGCTAAGCTGCTGCCCGGCGTCAGTTCTGAAGGTCAGTCCACTACCTCTAGAAAGGCCTCACTCCTCAGTCTGCTCATTAGGTGAAACACTCAAAGTTTCTAAAAAAAAAAGTGTGCCTACTGATCATTTAACACTCATTTCAACAGCCCTAGATTTTCTGGAGAAGATCTTGACTTTCAATCCCATGGATCGGTTAACCGCAGAGGAGGCCCTATCACACCCCTACATGAGTGATTACTCTTTCCCCCTGGACGAACCCATTTCCAGCCACCCGTTCCACATTGAGGATGAGGTGGATGACATCCTACTGATGGACCAGAGCCAAAGCCATGTCTACAACTGGGACAGGTAGGCACTATACCATCATACCATAAAGTACAGCACTATACCATCATACCATAAAGTACAGCAAGCTACCATCATACCATAAAGTACAGCACTATACCATCATACCATAAAGTACAGCACTATACCATCATACCATAAAGTTCAGCACTATACCATCATACCATAAAGTACAGCACTATACCATCATACCATAAAGTACAGCACTATACCATCATACCATAAAGTACAGCAAGCTACCATCATACCATAAAGTACAGCAAGTTACCATCATACCATAAAGTACAGCACTATACCATCATACCAGAAAGTACAGCACTATACCATCATACCAGAAAGTACAGCACTATACCATCATACCATAAAGTACAGCACTATACCATCATACCATAAAGTACAGCACTATACCATCATACCATAAAGTACAGCAAGCTACCATCATACCATAAAGTACAGCAAGCTACCATCATACCATAAAGTACAGCACTATACCATCATACCATAAAGTACAGCAAGCTACCATCATACCATAAAGTACAGCAAGTTACCATCATACCATAAAGTACAGCACTATACCATCATACCATAAAGTACAGCACTATACCATCATACCATAAAGTACAGCACTATACCATCATACCATAAAGTACAGCACTATACCATCATACCATAAAGTACAGCAAGCTACCATCATACCATAAAGTACAGCACTTTACCATCATACCATAAAGTACAGCACTATACCATCATACCATAAAGTACAGCACTATACCATCAGACCATAAAGTACAGAAAGCTACCATCATACCATAAAGTACAGCAAGCTACCATCATACCATAAAGTACAGCACTATACCATCATACCATAAAGTACAGTCAAGGAATGCTACCTCTTTAATCCATGAAACTTCAATGCTAATTAAGTTTTGTTTCTCTGGGGCTTCATTCAGGTATCATGATAGCCAGTTTTCGGACCAAGATTGGCACCTTCACAGCACCCATGAGGCTGAGGAAGTGCAGCGGGATCCCCGCGCCATGTCTGACGTCACCGATGAGGAGGAGGTACAGGTCGACCCCCGCAAGTATATGGATGGTGAGCGGGAGAAGTTCCTGGATGACCCCTCGTATGATTCCTGGCAGCATGAGGACCATCACGAGAACAAATACTGTGACCTGGAGTGCGGCCATACTTGCAACTACAAAGCCGTGTCCCATTCGTACCTGGACAACCTAATCTGGCGTGAGAGCGAAGTCAACCACTACTACGAGCCCAAGCTCATCATCGACCTGTCGAACTGGAAGGAGCAGCAGAGCAAAGACAAGCTTGACAAGAAAGGCAAGACCAAGTGTGAGAAGAATGGCCTGGTCAAGGCACAGATTGCCCTTCGTGAAGCCACCCAGAACCAGGTCCCTGAGAAGGACAGTGAGCAGGAAAAGGACTTGAACCAGAGTCAGGGCCATGCCTTTGATTTTGACTCCTTCATCGCAGGTACCATCAAGCTGAGCCTTCAGCCTGAGCCCAGCGAGGTCGGCCTCCTCAATGAGCTCAACAGTTCTGTGTCCCAGCTGGAGACGCGCAGCTCCATGTCGAAGTCCATCAGCCAGGAGAAGGAAGAGAAGTGCCTGGTGAACCTGGCCCAACTCGGAGGTCGGGCACCCAACCCATGGGAGTGCTTCGGGAGCTATGTGGATGCTGCATGCGAAGAAAGCTGCCTGATAGACGAGGCGGGGATGTGCTGGGACGTGCGCAAGGATGAGCAGGTGCAGAAGGAGACGGCCTACACCAGCTACCTGGACCGGCTCTTCAGTAGGCGCGAAGAGGTGGTTGAAGTGCTCGATCCGCAGCCAGAGGTGGTGAGCGCGGTGGTAGATGACGGCTTCCTGGCTGAGAATGGAGAGCTCGTCTTCAACATGCAGATGGAGACCCTGACCCTGCCCGGTTTTGATGGCCCCACCGATTTGCCTCTCAAGTCCATCCAGGCTACATTAACCCCCTCCACTGTCAAATGCTCCCCTCAGATTGCCCATAAAACATACAGCAGCATTTTGAAGCATTTGAATTAAAAGTCCCAGTGCAGCATTTAGACTACTTCTTGGTTTTTATCTCTCTTTTTTTTTTTTTTATTATTATTATTGTTTATTTGTGGTAGTACATTATTTTACTTGAATCATTTCATACCATTTTATGTATGGGTTCTTGTTTCTATTTTGTTAAATGAGGCAACCTCAAACATTAGCAAAAAAAAGGTTTCGTAGCAGCCTGAAACATCCTGTTAGACCCACACATGTGTATGATCATGCTTTTATTTTATTTTTATTTTTTTAAACTGGCATGTCATTTGCACACAGTGTACTGTAGAGGCATGTGAAAGAGTGCATTGGGTAGGGCCAGTGAGGGACCGAGTTGTGGAAATGAAGAGGGAGAAGGAGCACAGAAAGTAATCAGTTGCAAGCAGGATGATGAGGTAACTGCACTAAAAGAACGTGGGAGATTTGGCGATTGACATTACCGCCCTTGAGCAAGTCAGCCCATTAGAGACAGACAAGGGTGGTGGGTCAATTTTCCAGCTTGTATCTATTTCCATTTTTTTTTTTTTTTTTACGAAGTCTAAATTATTGATGTATTTTCCCAGAATCTTCAAAATTCTTTAATATTATTACCATTTATTTGACATGATGCCAGCAGCAACCATTAAATGTAGAACTTTGTAAATGTGTTATCTACCTCAAGGTAACAACAGAGAGTAGACGCTCAGAGCCACACTAGTGCTTTACTCGTGTTCATCCTGATAACCATTTTTTTTTTTTTTTAAACATTTTCATTTGCCATAGTGAAGTGTTAAGATCATTATTTATTTTTAGCAGATGTGAGATATTTATTTTGAAAGGAAAACAAACCAACCTGTAAATTCAATGTGACTGTTGGAAACTGAGACATTGGACTTCCATTTTCCTTTTGGCACGATGATATGTTTGTTCATTTTTAATTGTAGGATTCTTTTGTTATTTGGAGAAGCTTTCCATTTTCCATCTTTTGTCTCCTTAAGGAAAAATTCTTCCCTTTTTTTAATTTATAGGTGCTGTCTGTGTTTCAAAGGAATACATGAGTTTTTTGTTTTGTTTGTTCGTTTGTTTTTTTTATTGCGCCTAAAAGTCTTAATTGTATTTTTGTTTTTCTAAACGTGTGTGTGTGTGTGTTTACCTGTGTGTGTGTGTGTAAGTATATATCTATAATATGTATATAAATAACACACACATTACACACATGCATTCACACAATGCTATATATAAATGTATTGTTTAAATCATGTGCATGGAAGAAACCAACAGAAGGTACATTAAAACGAAGTTAACGGTGAAGTATATTGTTTATCATTCATTTGATTTCAATTGTATGTTTTTATGAAAAAAAGTTTATATATTTTTTTTCCAAGCAAGCATGAGTAAATTAGGTTATGGTGTAGCATGTAGAACATTTTCGCCTTTAAAACTGGTACTCAGATTTGATCATCCGTTCCCCCTGTTATAAGAAAACAGTAATTTAATAAAAATTGCCAGCAAATACTAGTTTGCATCATGTCATTTAGTCAAAGGTTGTTGGAATAATGACTATTAGTCCATGTAAGGTCTATCATAGGGACTATAGAAAAATTCAGCTTGATCACTACTACAGGACACTCAAAATAGCGGCGTTAATTTACATGATTTAATGTTTAAATAGCATACTGGGACTTATTTCCTATGATACCTAAGCCTCCATAAATACTAGTGTGAAAGGGGACCGGAAAGTTTGGTGTAGTTTTACACCCCTACCCTGACTGCCCAAACCTGTCTACCTCTAGACCCAAAAATGCTGACTTGCATTTCATGTCTTTCAAGGTCCAGTTTTCAAACTGCCTCCCACCTGCCTTGCAGTTGACTGCTGCATGCTAATGTTGGGCTCATTACACTTTAGCCAAGGATTAAAAAAAAACGTCACAAGAACATCCATTGCGTTTTAATGCTGGCAAATACTGTGATCTTATTTACCAAG
This sequence comes from Sprattus sprattus, assembly GCF_963457725.1. Lineage (NCBI taxonomy): Eukaryota > Metazoa > Chordata > Actinopteri > Clupeiformes > Clupeidae > Sprattus > Sprattus sprattus. Next base: position 22,331,763 of record NC_137927.1, read on the forward strand.
TGCAGAAGGCCATGTTTTCAGTTGGCTTGTTCTGTCTGGGTCCTGAAAGACATTCTATCTTCTAGGCCCAGGTTGGGGGTAGGTGGTGTGTGTGTGTGTGTGTGTGTGGGGAAGTGGAACAGGGTCCTGTTGGAGCTGTTGGTAGGTGGTTGTTGATGACCTCTGGTAGCCTGGAAGAGCTGAATACCTGGACTTCGGCCAATGGACAAACCTAAGCCAGAAACAAAACAATCCTGCCTGGATGGCAGAACAGACATAGGCATGAAAACGGATAGCCCTGGGAGCAATAATATGCACATCCCAGCACATTGGCCTCACTACAGCCTCCTGTGTGCCATGCACGTAGGCCAGGCCACTAGTAAACCTTTCTATTTAGACTGACATAAAGGCAGACACTGCCATCAAAGTCATGCAGTATGGGTCTGGAGATGCAGTTTGTATACAACAATATGGCGATAACCTGCTGTACTGGTGGAGCTCCAGAATCACGCCTATACATTTCAACATCTCTAGAGGAAAATGGGTGTTAATGTTTTGGGAAGAATATTATTCTAACATGGCACAGTTCAATCTCACAGCCCACTGTGATTCTACAAGGATCAGCTGTTCACACTACTCTACAAGGCCACACAAACGGAGAAGTTAGCACACAGATGTTGACTCAGTAGAACTTTGTATGATTCCAACTCAGCATTCCCTCAAGCTCTTTACTCAAACTCAATTTTTTTATACCAATTTAACATTGAAAGGTTACAGTATGTGGTCATAGCATGGTGCCCTAAGGGCACTGATGGACAAGGCTCTTTTTGACTTGGGCTCATTCTACTCTAGATGGCCCAAATAAAGTCCACTAAGTAGTCTCCACCTACTCAAGTACAATGTGTTGGTGTTGGTGCAAAGAATAAACACCTAATTTTGAGTTTTCTCAACCAAATGTGGTTACAACCACAACGGGAGGTGAAAGTTATGCATATTAATACCATCTTAACATTTTCAAGTTAGCTGAGGACTAGCATAACCACAATGGTATTAATAGTAAAGGTGGTGGTGGTCAAACTTGAAATGTTCACCTTTGGCTTATATATGGCTTGTGTGTATGGAGAAGTAATCCAAACCCCCAATTATAATTGTGAAATATGCATCTCGATCCACTGGTATCCATCCTGATGGCATTAAAAGCGCCCTCTTTCAACATCACCACGGGTCTGTTTGTAAACAGATCCAGGGGGAGCTCTTGCTGAAACCTGTTGGCAGGACAGCTTACATCTCACAGGGCCAGGTTGACATTCATCAGGCCTTGATGAGCACCTATCAGCTGACATGACACCACCTTAACTGTGCCAACCATGGAGGAGCGGCAAACGTCACTCATGGCCTGTTTCCAAAACGTGTAACCCAAACATTCTCATATTCATCTTGGTGAAGTGGTTACTGACCTTGTGTGACTTTGTCAGGTGCCATCAAGTTAAAAATACTAGCGCCAGCACCCGGGACAAAAGATAAGCTGCTTCTAAAGCAAGTCAGCTGATAGCAGCTTAACCGGGCACTTGTTAATTCAAGGTCATCAAAGTCCTCCTTCCTGGAATGCCAATTAAAACACAATGTGAGAGACTTAGCTAGCACATGAAAATAACTTTTTGTCCTACGGTTGAAAAAAAAGAATGTAATTAAATTAAAATAACAGCAGCCTCAATGACTGGGTGGACACTGGACAGGGGAAGCTGTCTAAAAAGAAAAAGATTATACATTTCCAGAAGTATATTATTAGTCAAGCAGCTAGTAGTGCCATTATGCCCCTACACTTCTGTGCTATTTGAAAACAGCAGGAGTGTCATTCTGTGCTCATACAGCAGGTCTGAGCTGAAAGGTGTTGATAAAAAGCAGACAGCCCTGGTATTAAAAGCAATGTCCCAGTGAGCTGGGGACACGGGGTCTGGACTCCAAATCACTGTGTACTTAGATACACATCGTACCACACCAACATTACACCATGTCCACCTGGTTAATATTTCTTCAAAGGGCTCATAATCAACTTATTACGACATCAATCAAACAGGCCAGAGCAACAGACGTCAGAGCTTCCTATGTGGGCTGCCAAAGCACATCACAGACTCTTTAGTATGATCATTCTCATCATCAAGCAGTTTACGTCAACATTTAAAACGTATCACAGACTCTTAAGTATGATCATTCTCATCACTTAGCAGTTTACATCAACATTTAACACATTCACTCTCCAAAAAGAAAATATGGGTAATATACAGCCAAATTGTCAAATGAGTCCCTCAACTTCCACTGATTGCATTACAGTCATTGTTTTTACCCAGGGCTGGTTAGTTTTGTCCTATGAAACAGGTGGACATCACTGATGACATCAATGATGACAGTGGATGTCATTCAGCTAATTAGTGAAAAAACTTGAGCCGTCTGGCTCTAAGACAGTGACTGATGCGTCTCATGTGGGCTCTGTGAGGGTGAATTTCAACACTCTCAGCAACACCACTGAGGACCATCATTCACAGAGGCGGTGGAATACTAACACTGACATTCAGAGTGTGTCACAATGGGTTTCATTGTTTTCTGTTCTGTTACACTTACAGACACACCGCAGTTGCTTGTCTTTTTTTTTTTTACTGTAAGTCTGTGGTATACAAAACTTACAAACTATACAAATTACTTTAAAGGTAACCGAAGTCATACTTCTAAGGTATTTTTGCAAGTTTCATTGGAATTGGTATTTGTAAGCAAAATTGCAACGATTTTCTATCTTTGTCTTATAATGTTCTTTTTACAGTTTTTTACAATTGCTAAAACACTAAAACCCACTGGCTGAACAAAGTTCTCAGTTGCCTGAACTCATGAAGCTAATTGTGCAGTCTGTTGTCAATACCTTAAACTATTTCTCATGGTAAAACACAATTTTTCGGGTCTCACTTAGACTTTTCAGCAAAACTCTAAACACATTCTCAGTCTTAAAACACATTCTGCACTCTAATTCACATGTCATCCATACTGGTAAACACAAGTTGCAACAATCAAATACAAATAGAGAACAAACGTCATTGATTGAACACAACCACTCAAAATTGATTTAACTTGTATCAAATGATGTGACACAACCAATATGAGCCAGTTTAGGGAGCAAACAGGTTGTTGAAGGTGGGAAGGAGAAAGTCTGAGAATGAATAGAAGAAACAATCAGTGCGGGCACATGATGGCAGCACTTCGATCCCATTCAATTCTCTCCATGGGGTCTCCATGGGGGGTTAACTGCTCTATCTCTAAGCACATGGCAGTGACACAACTAGTTCTTGGCCGTGTCAGTTCAAATCAAATGCGGAATGTTTACATCTGCTACCGTTGATTATACAGTAAATACGTTGTGAAATGAAACAAAAACACACCACAGTTAAATTTGTATTAGTATTGATTGATTCACATCGATATGAAAGGATTACATGACTAACAACTGGTGAAAAAGTAATATGAAAATATTTGTTCACTGAATTAGCGCATTCTGTCCCAAACAGTTGCGTTGCAGTTTATAAGTTTCAGTTTCGCTTTCAGTATTTCAACGTGAATGAGAGGGAGCACAAGAACTGAGCGTCTAGCAGCGATTATCATATCATAGACATATATGATGCATGTATATGTCTGTGGGCACGATCTCAAGCACGTGCAAAAGTTGTTGTTGTCCAATTTCAATCTAGTTTCGAGAGACACATGCGCGCCCAGTCCAATTCCCAGCGGAATCGAATCGTGTGTCCAGGGGTTTACATCGGAGTCCAGTCGGACTCAAGCTGGACACAATGAATCTAGTTCTGGGGAGTCACATGTGTCCAATATCAATGTGAGGGGAGGAGGACAAGTAAACACCACAGTGACTCCTTTGATTTGTGTCCCTTTTACTGTGGTAGTGTATATTGTAGTAGGCCTACAGTGCATTGTAGGCTGTATAAGGACAATACGTAAACATGTTGTATGGCCCTGAACATTGTGCTTTCTATTTGGTACAGTAACAGTACTGATTGCTCAATAGATTTTGACTGGTTGCAGGTTCATATCAACAAAGAACAAGAGTGAGTTGTGAGTAGTGAGATGCAGGGTACAGTACTATAGGGGTACAAGAAGGAGAAAGAACCAACACAAATTAGAGCAAAGCAAAGAAGTAATTTCTGATACATTTGTATAGCTACTATGAGAGAACATGTTTTCATTCATCAAAAGTCAATGATAGATAAATATGAAATTTGTTTTGAGGTAAAAAAAAAAATGTACTTCTCCCTGAGAACTATATGTTTTGAACAGTGTGTTTTCTATTTTTTTGTGTATTGTTTACTGACTGCTTGAAAGTGTATACAATTTTGAACACTTTGTTCATGATTTGACAGCAGTGTTTGATTTTGAGCACAGGTAAAACTGTTTTGAGGCGAAAGTTTCATTTTGCAAGAGAATTCAGGGGTTTTGTAAATAGTGCTTGAAGATGAGGTTTTGTGTTTAGAGTTTAGAGAAAATGAGTGACTGTTTCAAGAATGTGTTTTAGCAATTGTAAAAAACTGTAATCATGGTACTCATAATACACTATAGTCAAGTTTCCACCAGGTTTCACCAGTAAAACCAAATCCTTCTCTGTATTTGATTGCTTTCCCTGATGTCTCAATGTCTTTTTCTTATATAAGGTTTCTCTGCTGTTGGCTTTGTCTCACTGAAAGTTGTAGACGAGTTCTTCTCTGTTGTTCATGAGATCTCTGAGATACCGAGATGCTGACATTGACACCGCTGACACAGTATGAGACTGCTGCTGTTGATGGAACACCTTTTTCCATAACCGGCTGGTCACAGGAGACTTATTTTCCATAGAGCATAAATCCAATGTCAGACCCAATTAGGTATCTCAAATCTCCCTCAAATACCTATAGAGCTGGATAGAAAGAGACACGACAGTGTCTTTTGGAAGACAGAGCGCATAATACAGCAGTTTTGGACAATTATATTACTACAAGCTTGACCTAGAATTCAGACCATAAAGTGTATGTGTGTGGGTGTGGCTGGGGGTGGGGGTGGGGGTGGGCCGGACACAAAGATTGGCCTATCAGGTAACCATTCACTCCTGTTGTAGATGGGCTGACTCTGAAGGCCAAGGCTCAAGTAAATAACACCGTTACAATTTTTAAAATAAGTATTTAACTGTTTTTTGTACATCAAGTTTGGGAAGATGGCTCCATACTGTCAACTTTTGTTTACTGAAGAAGAGCCTCTTCATAAAAGGGTTATAATAGCAAGATTACCACTGTCTGTGTGAAGCACACTATGAAATCTTAAGCTTGAACAAATACACAGAAAACCATTGTATATTTGAACCATTTTCTTCCTTAGTTACACACATATACATTGAATCAAAGGTCAGCAGAATAGTGACTAACTGGACACAACAGGTGTTATGAACTGTTCTCCTCATTGTCAAAAAGCCGGCTCTTTTGCAACCTTTCCTCTAAAAGAGAGAGAGAGAGAGCTTGGTGGCTTGAGTCCTACTCTGTGGCAGCAGGTGGAGGAAGCATGTGCCTGCTCCATGGCTGCCTCATGACTGAGGCTGTGTTTCCATGCCATGTGACGGACCCTGACATCAAAGGCCAGCAGTGTGCTCCTTTGAGAATTTTCAATATCCATTTAGAAAAAAAAACGGATTATGGGAGATTTATTTCTTGATCCATTCACATAAATGTGTCTCTCACGTTTGAACCACACAGGCTGAAAAGCTGCATTTTTCTCAGAGTTTTCTTTCATTACCCCTTTTCTTTTTTTCCCTTGTCTCTCAAATCCTTTTTCTGTTATAATTGCTTTCTCTCTCTCTCTCTCTCTCTCTCTCTCTGTTATTCTCTCAGTCTCTCTATCTCAACCTTGTGACAGGGTCCTCATACACCAGATACTCTGAGGCCTGACTCACTGCTTTTTCATTCCATGATGTCCGTGTTGTTTATTCCACCTCCAGCAGGCAAAACAACCAAAGGTTCAGAGAATTAACCCCTTACGGGATTTCTGAAGTGAGGAGGACAGCATGAATGGCTGAAAAAAAACCTATTGAATATTAAACATACCCTCAACCTGCTTAGCATTCAAATGCTCAGCATATGAAGCACTCAGCGGATTTAAGCCATGTGAGAATTTATATTAGGGGTAAAAAAAACTGTCACGCATCCTCTGCAGTCGCCCACTCTCCATTACCAGGCTTGAGTAAATCATCTAGCATCATGCCAGGGAGGAAGGCCAAGCTGTATTTTTAGCCAATCAGCTCGCTGTAATATTAAAAGGGAAATGCCAAATCCATGGTGGCTGTGCAAATGCACACAGCATCACTCCTCTTCATGAGAGGGTGACATCAGTGGCGTGTGTGTGTGTGTGTGTGTGTGTGTGTGTGTGTGTGTGTGTGTGTGTGTGTGTGTGTGTGTGTGTGTGTGTGTGTGTGTGTGTGTGTGCATATGGATAAGAGTGGTGGATGGGGAAGGTGAGAGAGCACACGACCCCTCCCCCCGCTTCACTGCACGTTTTCAGTTTCTGGTCAAGTGAGCTGCACCCAAGTATAGCCACAGGCCTCTGCACATAACACAGGGCACGCCAGAAGCAGACGCCCCCACACGTGTCAGCGTGCAGTGCCTGTCTTCACTCCACGGACAGCACTCTCAGCCCTCCTCTCAATGTTACAGGTGAACAGACAACAGAAGTAGTTCAATTGAGTTGAGTTAGCATGACGACACCTAAAAAAGTGCTTTCACTCTCGTGATGGACCTGTCTAGACATGAGGAGAGATCTGGGCCATTCTATGTGAGATGTCATGTAACGGGAAACCTGGCAACATTCTATGTTCGATGTCATGTAACGGGAGACCTGGCAACCCACACATACCAGCCCTTCTGTGGCCAAGGAAAATTAAACCACACACAGAGCTTTTATTAGAACACTACCTCACAATCCTTTGTGCGGATGCTTTAATGAGCCTGTGGCCGCTGGCTGAATCCACCCAGTGAGTGAAGTCTGGGTCAGCACATTGCATTAGACAATGAGAACTCTCATTCATGTCTCGTGCTCGTGTTTCCCCTACCTTCACTTTTTACAAAGTGATAATGAGTGATCAACCAACACACTGTAAAGAACAACACCTGCCAAACAGTCATAAGGCATGAGAATATTTCTTATATATTTAGTTAGATTGGCTTCGCATGTGAAGTATAATGGCCCTGGAGCCAGTAAAATACCTGAAGTCCTATCTGAACTGCTCCTGGTAAGCTCAGTCACTAGGAATGCATCAATAGTAGTCTTATGTCATTAACAGAGGAATCATTTCAGTGGTTTCAGCTACAAAAACAACCGGCCATGTGACGGGAATATATTTCTATAATAAAGTTGGCTGAAATGCTGTGTGACTTCACCACAGGCTGCTAATTAGATTGTAGTACATTATACATACAGTATGAAAAAATCTCATTGACACACGGACCTATTGCTTCGAGACCTTCGAGACAACCTCACAAGCTCTCTTCCATGGAGGCAGAGGGGAAAGAACAGTGCACCTTTTTGACTTTTGCACCCCCTAGTGCCATAAAACAGAACTACATGATTTAAACAACAAAAAGAAAATCCATTGTTGTAGTCAACAAAACTGGCTGCCATTTATATGCTATTAAAATGCTGAGAAACTAACAGAATTATATAAAATTAGAAAAATTAGATCAGATCAGAAAATAAGGCTAGCAGAAATGGAGGATGTAGAGAGACAAAGACAATGATCTACCCAGGGAGAGTAAGACTTAGAAAGAGAGAGAGAGAGAGAGAGAACGAGAGATTGATAAGAGTAAAGAGAGAGAGAGAAATGAAAGAGGGAGAAGTGGGTTTTTTTTTTAGAGAGGTAGTTAGCAGGTACCAGGTGACACCCTTGGCGTTAAAGGCAGCATGAACATCTGGTGAGCGCTGCAGAGAACATAGTGTGTGCACATCAAACTGATAGCATCACGCAGGGCTCGCCATCTGAGCAGGCAATCATTAAGAAAATGTCCCGTCCAGATTTCAATCTAGTTATATCCTGACTGAAGATAAAACACTGTCGCATCAAAGGATCAAAATATAAATAGCACTTAGATATGTAAATCCCTTGGCTAACAGACACACACTACATGTTCCATTCATAGCACATATTGTGTCCTTTAGCCTCACATTAAGTCATTAGAATCAACAAAAACACACTGATACATCATTTTACATAATACAGTGTACCATGATTCCTCTGTGTCAATGAAACTATCTGACAGGTAACCATTAATTGTCACCTGTCAGAACAGGACAGATAAATATGAGTTTTACTTTATAGGGGACTGCTTTGGATATATTTTTATTTAACTGTAAAAGTCGACAGACTCAGTTTAAGGCTGCTAACTGTGTCAACAACAACAGTCACTGTCAAAAAACACAACCCAAAGTGCAGTCCAATGAAGCAACCTCATGATTATGTTTTCACATGCCTTTACATTCCAATCCCAGACGGTTTGTTGTCTTGAGTGTATGTGAACCCAGTTCCATGATCCAGTGACCACAGGGCATGTGGGGGTGTTGTTGGGCAGCTTTCAGCTGATGCCGGGAAAACAAGATGAGTTGAAGGAGTGACCTCACAAGCACTGTGGGATGAGTGATGTCACTGGGACCAGACTGGTCCTGCACAGGCTTGTTTTTTTATGAGCGTCAGTCTTTGCTTATTCCATCTGGAGTACCTTACCCCCCACCCCACGTGTTACCCTTTTCATGTCAGGTCTACCCCCGTTCTGCCAACCACCACCAGTTCCAACAGCTGACTGTCATATTAAAACACAGGCATACTTTGGTCGGATGTCTCGGGCAGGATGTAAATCAGCTTAAAACATAATTAAGGCAGCTGTTGACTTCTCATATCCAGCATGGCTATGAGACTGAGTGGGACCGGCTTTTGGAGTCCACAAATTCCCCTATTTTAGTAATCTCCATAATCCACGACAAAAACAGGCCCAGTTTAAGCACAATTAGAAACATGCCTGATATTTTGATGTTATTTTCATGAGAATAAATACTGTATGTCAACAGGAAATGGTCCATAGAAAATAAGGCTACGTTAAGAATATAATGTCAGACAATATATGGCCTTAGCCTGGAATCCACCACGTAAGGAAATGAGGTCAGTCTTATTCTGTGATGGCCTTTGTGAGTGTCCAACATGGACCCTTTGTTTGCAAGCTATTGTGTTCTTACAAACAATAGTATGACACTGGCCATTCACTCATGAACTATTCCTCAGGCTGAGAAAAGTGGTGTCTTGGTACAAATAAGGCTATCCTTCGAGTCAGACTGTGTGAAGAGAAGAAGCAGAAGCAGACACTTTATTGATACAGAGATGGGATGAAGCCTTTCCTGTACCACCAGGCAGGTACAGTTCCCTACCATTGTACTGCCTTCCTTGGCCATATTCTTTATCTTTCATTTAGATCTTTTTTAGATTTAGATTTATTCAACCTTTGGGTGCTTGAATGAATTCATTCTTAACGTGAATTATTGATAACTTTTAATTTTATTCAGCGAAGATTTAGATTTCGTAATTGCTGGCGACCTTTGGTGCAATGTAGAGGTTGTCCGAGGTCTTTGGAGGACACATTAGCCATCTAGTCCCAAACATGTGGATGGAATACTTAATTGAAACACTCACCTTTAAATTCAACTCATGTCTGCCAATTGTTGGCAAAAGATCAGTTTAAGTCTTATCTGCCCAACGGAACATGGTCTCTCTGGTAGTTCCAAATTATAAATGTCTAGCAAACAGACTGTCTTCAGTCACCAATCATTCCAAACACCTTGTGGTGTCCAATTGCTGTTTGGGACATTGAGCATACTCCGTATGTATTTTTCCTATATTGTGTAATCTTTAATATTAGACTTCATTGTATAAATTATCACACAAAAATGTAATCATAATCGCAATAGGCAGTTTTAAAAGCACCTATGCTCTTAGTGCCTTCAGTACTAATGACAGATAGTTTAACTCAGTGTGGCGAACAAACACTCAAGCTTTCACTTGTTTTGGTGTATTAGTTAGAGAATTTAATTTAATCTTTGAAACTGATTTTGTTTATGACAAGAAAATGTCTTAACTGATAAACAAGTAAATCACTTGACTGAGCAGATCTGGATCAATACTGGTTGAACCTAAACTCCCTTGCCAGTGGAAGCCACAGGCGGTCAGCACATACATGTAAAGGATCTGAGCCAGCCTTTAGGCAAGCCTTTATTTGGGCGTGAATCAAGTGCTGATGGCTGGGCCGCACAACACGTGTGCTTCTTCCAGTCTCATAAAAGATGGGAATAGGCTCAGCAAGCTGACCGTATCGCCAGGTGTTATTTCATCCTCCTCTGCGTAGGCCAGCATTTTCCCCCTCCAAGTCAGCTAGTCTCAGCATTGATTCAGCAAATCCCTTGCCCTTATCACTGCACTGCTATATGAGCCTTGGTTTTAAAAAACCCCACTTGTTTTGCAACATTGCTCAGGTCAATAGTCATCTCTTACACTCACTCCCAGACCTCATGATATCTGAAAACACAGGGTAGAAGCATTCTCTTTCTCTCACTTTACCCCTCTCTCTTTCTCTCTAACACACACAAAGAAACAGAGATCTAAAATAAACAACAGAGACAAAATTAGAGCAGTAGTGTCTCCCAAAACATGGCATCTGCTGCTTTTGATAATGGGATTGAGGTCAAAGACATAATCTCCAGAGGCTGTGTATGCAGATTGTTAATCTGATGCGTCTGCTATTGTTGAATCCTTTGTTCAGAGAAGGGCTATTCCTTTAATAAAATATCCATTACATTTCTTGCTTTCAAAGTGTCCACATTGTGGACATCTTACCTCATAGTACACATGGATGTAAAGCTGTGTCCGACAGGTGTGTGTGTGTGTGTGTGTGTGCGTGTGTGTGTGTGTGTGTGTGTGTGGGGGGGGGGGGGTATTCAATGCAAGGTGACATCATGCCTCAGGGGGAGAGGCCTCCAGCACCAGTGACGTTCAAGGCAGCATCAGCCTGTCACTCAGATTCAAATGTCTGTTCAAATATGCCAAGGCTATATCAGTCCTGCCGCTTGAAGAGGGGCAGAGATTACAATCTGCCCTGCGGAGGATTAATAATTGCAGCTCCATATCTCTCTCATGGCACAGGCAAGGAGTGAGCCTGTGACTGACATGGAGGTCAACAGAAGCCACCCTCGGAGAGAAACACAAGCTAGTGACTGTGCTTTCCTTACGAGAGGAAGTATCACAGGGCAAGGCGGACAAGATGGCCAACCTCACCTGAGCACAGGCCGTTCCCACTGTCCTATTCAGTAATTAACCCCCACCTAATGGGAAATCTATCACAACACTTCAATATGTATCAGTAATGCAACACATGAATACAAATGGTGTACTTCCACCAGAGCCAATCACCCAGCCACTGGCTTCCTCTGTTCCCAGAAGAGGCTAAACTGAAGCCCACACACACGATAACAGCCATAAATGGGCGTTTGAATGGCATGGGAACAGAGGCTTTTTCAGATAGAAACCAGGAATGTCAGGGAGGAGTCCCCTGCCCACTTCCAGACTTTGGTGTGAACACTGCTAAAGCTTGGATTCTGAGCAGACATTGATGCTGCTGGTCTTTGCTCCATTGTGTTAGTGGGGACTCTTATCCCCCTTTGGGAGCTAGCTGTTGAATCTCCCTATTGGTGTTTCTATTCTTAAGCTTTAAGCATTAGAGGGACAATCATATCAGCCATGTTTGTTTTTAGTACTTCCTGCTGCATGTTGTTTGAGCCTCACTTTACATGGTTTATTTACAGACTGGCTCCACTGCAGAATGGTGCGCATTGTCCAAGTGAGTCATTCTCCGTTGGTTACCATGCAAATTCTAAACAAACACAAAAATGAGGATATACAAGACGGAGTAGAAGCAGATGTTACATTAAGAGTTAACATTCTTAGAAGTTACATTACACAAACCTGCCACGGGCGGCACTACCAGCGTAAAACAAACAGTTCTCACAGAACATTACGCTAAGACCCTGAAATACACTGACAAGTTTGGCAGGTATTTTTTTCTCTGTGTTTGCTGGTAAGGCTATTCGGTTGTGGCCAAAAAAAGAAAGACTCATCTTCTCTTCTGCTCTGAGGAGCGAAAAAAAACTTTGTCTACATGGCAAAATAGAGCCGCTTCTGTGGGAGCGTGGCAGGATATAAGTCAGCGTTTTTTGTTGATATCAATTCTCAGAAATGTATAAAAAGGCCAAGAGGAAACAGAGTAGAGAGGCTTGCCTCAACAGGCCAGTCTCTATGCCAGCGCTAAAGGCTGCTGCTGTAGATTCAGAGAGCAAAAGCAGCTGACAGACAAGACCTGCAGAAAACACCAGTGGTTATTAAGGGCTTCACTTGCCACAAGCAAAGGACCCAACACAGATCAGACCATGCTATGTTTCTCTTGTTTTTCAAAGGACCCAGCACATTACATCAGACCATGCTATGTTTCTCTTATTTTTTAAATGACCCAACACAGCTCAGACCATGCTATGTTTCTCTTGTTTTTGAATGGACCTAACACAGTTCAAACCACTAAAAAGTGAGATTTTACAATCTGATATGTAAAATGGCCGGGAATGAGATAAGGAGATGAAATTAGCGATTGCTGTGATGAATATTGCCATGACAGGAGTAGGAAGAAGGAAATTGGATCACCATGATATTTTTGATTGGGCAGATCCAAGGTGAAACGCATTAAAAGCGTTTGATTGAATAAAGGTTAAACATTGCTGCTGACTGCTGATCAAAAAATATTTTTTTTACTGTAAGGATCATATTCTGTAGAATATGTAGTTAATCAAATTAAGTTCTCATCTATTATCTACATGCAAAATGGCATTGATGTATACCCGAGTTACCTGTTGACACCTGTTGTGTCCTGCTGACCAAGCTATCTCATGATGACACACCACAAGCATTTTCCTACAGAAAGCTCGTCACAAGAAACCTTCCACAAAGGCTCCATTACCGCACACGTGCTGGCACTGATACGGCCTCTTAGCATGTTCCCTACTCTTTTAGACGCAAGCGGCTGAGCTTGAGCGTCAGCAAGGCAGAGACTGGGGAAACCAAGACCACATAAAGTGAAGTGGTGTGCGCTGTGGCCACGTCAGTGTCCACGTCTTCGTGTTTCCAGGTCAGTGGGTCAGTTTCCCTTCCATGGCTTATGTACGGTCATTGCACACCCACAAAACTAAAAAGGTTACAAATAAATAACAGAATGACAGAAGAATGTATGCACACTACAGAGGAGACCTGCTGTGTGGGCCTGGGACTCATCGTGTTAGGGGACATGTAATGACACTAGATGTTCCACAGAACTATTAGGTGATTTCAGGCATGCTTAGCATGTCGTCACCTGAGACTTAGAGGGCATATTGGGTATTTTCCCATTCGATTGAAAGTGCAAAGATAGAAGTGGAACCAAAACAGCATCAAAATGTCAAGGTTCACTAGAACTGGAAACAGAAAAGAGGAAAAGACGTAAAGCCCCTTTAAGGACTTAATTTGAGGGGGTGGCATAATTGGCTTTTCACACTGGTTAGGATTGAATGGAGGTATTTTCATTCGACCTATTCAGGTGTCCATGAATCGAAAGATATTGGATTAGAGTCAAATACTTTTCAAGATTATACTATTTCTTAATACTTGTACTCCATACCACATACAGTCATACCACATTGATCAATTTTTATGTACCTTTTTTATTAAGAAAGTGTTAAATAAATAAAATGATGTAAAAATATAATGACTTTTTTGCAAATGTTGGGACATTGAAATGTTTTGTTCTTAAATGCTAAATAAATACATTTGAAATGTTGGTCACTTAAGAGTTTAGTGGAATAGAGAATTAATGCTGGCAAGCTAGCACCTTACAGAGTTTTTTTTATGCTCTTCGAAAGAATGGACAAACTTGAAATGATTTATAAAAGAGTGTTTCAGTCGAAATGGGCAAACAAAACAAAACGTTATGATGTCTGCTAATTGAATACAGTTTGCGATTCATATAAATATATTACTTTTCAAATTCTCTATGGTTCCATTCCCTTAAACAATGGTAGTCAATAAAGGAAAATAGAACTGAGGCTGCTTCTTTCTGTTGTGATCACATGATCCAAAGAAAACCCCACCCCAAAACAAGACCATTAAGATAGTACACAACACAGAGGTGAATGGGTGACAACTGAAACCTGTGCTACATCAAGTGTGTCAATTACAAAATATACTTTGACAGTAGATATGTAAAGATATGTAAAATTTCAAATATTTCAGAAGGCCATGTGTCAATTTTACAATCACCATCTAGTAAAATTAATTTTCTGTCATAATTTAAAAGTAAAGGTAAAATAGTCATATGAAACATTCACCTGATGAGATAAGGTCCTTTTTAAGATGACCCCTACTGGGAGGGATGAAAGTTTAATGGCAGATGAGAAATGCTATCTGGACCTCGTTCAGCGCACAAGCAGAAAGGTTAGCCCTGCGATGCCCACACCAGCGGCTGCAAACAACGCTGTCTTCATGGACGACTCCTGGTTGACCTCTCTGGCAGTGCGAGAGAATTTGCAGAAACCTTCCTGTAAGGGACAGAAAAGCAGTTGAAAAATCCTTTACTCACAATGTCATGTCTTTTTTCCCAAAACTGTTAGAACTGTACTTGGCAAATTTCAAGACACCTTGGGTATGTGTCAAGAAAAACACAGGAGTGTAATCATCAGGCTTTGAGTCACATGGTCCTTTGGCACCTTTGATGTTCATGGACGAGTGGTCCATGACATGAAACACCAATGTGCTCAGGGGATTTACCCAGGTAATAGTTGGCTTTGTGCTTGAAATATACTGGGTAGGTTCAGTTATGAACATCGCCCCTACATGACATCGTTCCATGTAGAGCAGACACTACACAACAGCACTTCCCCTCACTAAGTTAATGCAGTGAATATCACTGATAGCCAAAAGCTATTAACCAAGCGATTCTCTACATACATGAATGAATTCGCTCATACAGGTTTAGAAAGTTCAGCAGTTTTACTTCATCAATTAGCTCATCTTTCAAGAGATCAGAATAAGAGTGCTGTTCAAGCTCAACCAAGAGCACAATGGGAACTCCACCCCACTCTGGTTCAGTACTGAAGCAGCTGCCTCTGGAAGGCCACCTGCTACATCGGCCTGAAAGGACCAGGTGTTGCATTATTATTGTTTTCTGCCTTAAGACAAAGCTCTTGGGCCAGTATTCACGGAAGCTTCACGCATGAACCATGAAAATCAACAGTGTGTCAACATCACAAAAAAACAAACATCTCATGGCCAATTGTGCCGTGGTGAATTTTCTTGAACAGCTGCTAAGTGGGCATGAGCTCTACGGTTGCTAGCACATAAGTCATCCTGCACTCCATCAACTATAGCAAACAACCCATTGATTGTGTCTTTAGTGAAATCTGTAAAACATCCAGGTCACCAACAATGGTGTTTCTCATCTGTAACCATATTTCTCTCAAATCCAAGGATGGGCTATACCAAAAATCAGGTATGGCTATGTTGGAGTTTCAGCTGAAGAAACTAATTTGTGTTAAATTCCCTGTTAGTGCTAATTGACAAATAGGCTTTGTTGGGAATACACTGACTTTATTTGTTAACACATAATTCCTCCTTAATATATGGTGGCAAAGCTTTTACTTTTCCTTTGTTTGGGACAGCCCTATTCTGTTAGCATTCAACGTCCCAAACTGTCAAATTCAATGCTCAGAGCATCTGGGAACCACAGACATTCCTTAGATTCTTTGCTTCCATCACTCTCTAATTGACTCAAACACAGAAGCCACAAGAAGGTATCTGCAAAGCTCCTCTCTGTTCTCTGGCAGGGTATTAATTTAGGTGGAGCTGCAAGTAAGTATTAAGAATGAAAAGCATTACAAACTTTGAAGATGTTCAGAAGTCTCAAAAAGAGCAACAACTAACATATTCCACAATATAACATGTGGTAAACGATGACAGACTAACTCTTCAAAGTTTCAGATGCTTAAATCAACAGTGAATGCTTTGTCAAATGAGTGTGTAAAGTCCCTTTTCTGAATTTCAAGTGATGTGAGAGGGAAAATGGGCGACTGATGAGGATCAGAGGGCATTATTTCAAAAAACGATCAACAACTGATGTACAAAGTTTACATCTCATGTCAGTTACTGTCAACGATTTGGTCCTTACCCAGCCTTTATTCTCCATCAGCCAATCGCGCTTTTCCTCTCCCAGGTAGTCGGCTATAGTGTGTGCTAATCTCTGGCAACAGTCTCTGCCCTCTTCTCTGGTATACAGTTCAGTGGCCAGCACTCCCGTAAATGTGAATAAGGAAACCACCCTTCCCCAGTTCAATTTTCCATCCCCAACAAGCTCTTCCATCACACTCCTCAGACTGTTGCTTGGGTCGGATCCGCAGGAACTCAGGAATGTTTGGGATAGGGACTGGAATTTAGAGCGGTGCTGCTGCTCAAGCTCTTTGGCTAGATGTCTCATCGCTACAGCTGACTCGCTGGGAGGTGTCCGTTGGATTCCGCTGCAGAAACCGATGTAATCTTCTGCCAGCTCCAGAGTTTCATTCCACAACCAACAGGACATTTTCTGTAACAACATAAATACAATTTGGTGCGTTGTCCTCTGTCCAAAAATATGCTGTCAAAAGGAGCAGGTTTTATCCAAGTATTTCTAGCTACATAACGTTAAGGGTTGTGACTATGCACTAGGGGGGGATATCCGTTTCTGTTATACGAGTTTAAATATCAATTCACAGACCATCTTGGAAGGCAGAGTGTTTGCAAAAAACAAAACGTTAATACTTAATATTTAGCTATACTACTTCAAACAAGAATAGACCGGTTCATATATATTATTGTGTAGTCTTCATGTCTCTAATGGCTATGTCCCATCTCTGGCTTTCAATTAACATTGACATGTAATCTTGAATCATCTTGTATAAACTGGTGTGCGCTATCTGTCAGTCCAATATCATATATGATACCAACTATTTACTGTATATAGAGTATACAATCGTTGATAGCAACCATCCTTGGCTAGATAACGTCAGCTAACTAGCGACCGTTAGCTTTCCTAACGTTAGCAAACGTCTGGTCTCATTCACCAACCTGTCAACGGGTGTAGCTTTCTCAGCTACCCACCAATAGAAGGAAATGTTTGAATGGCATAGAAGGAAATGCTTGGTCGCACACAAAGATGATTTGCTATTCCTGAAGTGGTATGCAATGTTGTTATAAAAATATGTGCGCTCTAGTCTCAAGCAATGTAGCTAGCTAACCTCAACAAAAATTAAGGCTAACTCGCTAACAAGGATATGTTACACTGAATCTATCAATGAATTCTAGCTACAGGCCTCCGCCAAGCCAGACACAAAGAAAAGATACCTACAAAGAAAGGTTTTATAAGACGAGGACTTGAGTGTTTTTTGCATTTAAAATGTCCATTAGACTCCCCCAACGTAGTAACGAAACCTCAAATACTAAATACCAATAAAAACGAAATATATTTTTTATTACAACATAAAATCTCACCCTCCCAGCGACGTCAGACTTCTCTCCACGTACGGACGAGCGAATGGACAGCCTCTTCATAAAGCACTTCCCGTTCTTCAACGTTACCCATTTTTGTCACTTTATTCATTTTTGACTCCTCCCAGCCATGCGTCATCAAACATTAGCATATGTGACATACGTCTCTAGCTGTTATACATTAGAAAACAACGTACAACATATTTCTTGCCGCAAGATAAGGCTGATGTTGTTAAAAATGTAAAGACGAGTAAAGAGCATGCACATCTGAATAAGACGACAAAGGTGAGAGAGACAGGGCCCAGAATTAAGCAGTCAATGGCAAAGCTAAGAAAACCTTTAAGAGTGTGGCTATTTCGGATAACTTTCAACAGTAAAACGAGTCATTAGTTAAATAGATTTTATTTAAATTGGACTGTCTGTGTACAGAAATTACAAAGTTGGTAGGTAGTAGTAATTTGAAATACTGAACGTTGAAATTTCATCAATAACCCCAACATTGCAAGTGTTTTAACTTTCCCTTACACTTTTAAAACTGGCTAAGTAATAAATCACAGTTGGGTTGTGCTTATCATCTGAAAGGGGTCCTGAGAATTAGGCCTACAATTCTTGCCAAGTAACTTTACTGCTATAGCTGAAAAAATATATATAGTTTACAACTGGCAAAATGTATGACAACATATTCTAGTCTACATTTTAGCAAAGGAATATGTAAGTGGTGTATTGAATGTTAATACTGGGAATAAAAACTGTGTCAGAGCCTTAAAATACATGGCACAAGTTATAGTGTGGTTACAGTCTCTCTATGTCTGGGAAATGTCAATATGCTTATTCATGTTGTTGAAAAGGGAAAATACATAATGTATTATGTATTTATTTACTTATTCCTATTAACAGTGGCAGCAACAACACTACCTTTTGTATTACTTTATGAATACACTTATAATGGTGTAATGATAGTCAGTTGAGGTAGGGAGAGAAGCTGAAACAGATTGACTCCTGTGTGCTGCTAACTGTAACAGTGCTGTATGTAACTCCTGAATGCCAGAGCTCTAAACAGTCTCCACCCCAGACCCATTGATTTAACGTGTCACAAGGTCCAGAGATCCTCAAACACGTGCACTGTGATGGCCATGGAAGTGGCCGCACTCTCTTCCATTAAATTCATCTCCTTTATCACGCTGAGGGTGAATGACGCTTTAGGCCCACACCTGAAACACAAGAAAAAAAGAATTCTCATTGTAAAAAAAATATAAACTCATAGCATGAGGATGTGAAACAAAAGAGGGAAAATGTATTTCCGCATGATGTCAAATTGGACAAATTGTTGTCTTAAACTAGAAGGGCAGGGCTCTAGATGAAACTTTGGTGCTTTCCAGGGATGCGGCCCAGAGGGAAAGGTCCAGTGGTTGGTATGGGCACGCCCCAGATCTCTCACCCTCAGTGTGTTGTCCCATGATGCTGAGCAGAAGGCTGAACCGTCGGGAGACACACGCACTCTACTGACACGATTCTCATGTCCGAAGAGGATAGACACTCTTTCAGCTTTCAGCACATCCCAGATGTTG
The DNA here is from genome assembly GCF_963457725.1 of Sprattus sprattus. Taxonomy (NCBI): domain Eukaryota; kingdom Metazoa; phylum Chordata; class Actinopteri; order Clupeiformes; family Clupeidae; genus Sprattus; species Sprattus sprattus. The sequence continues at coordinate 22,350,999 of NC_137927.1, forward strand.
ACGGTGTAGTCATTATAGCCGGCAAACAGCAAGCGGCCTGCAGAGAAGGAAAGGTTGGGACATCACCACAAACACCACATGACATTGTGCCACTTAGTCATATATTGTACGTATACGTGAATCACCTTCCCTTCCAAACACTTTATTGGTGTTTCCTCTGTACTACAATCACAATTACTTTAAAAGTTGATGGAACTAACTGACCATTAACCACGTAAGGCGGCTTGAATTATAATGTGAAAAACACCATGTCAATCCTGATGGAATGGTGATGTGGCATAATACTCCTTTGGTCAGATAAAAGCTGGACAGGACTTCTGTTTTTTGCATAGACTATTAGTTTTGTGCCTGATCTTTTAATGAAATTAGGTTAGTAATTAGGTATAAACAAACATGTACACAAATATGTAATTGTTGTTACATGGGATAATGGTCCAGCACAAGCCCATACAGTAAAACAAATTCTTACAAGCTTTTAATGAAGTCCTTTACATGCCTGCATGAGCTCATAGCAGCTCCATGCACATAACACACAGGAAGAGGAAGTGGTGTATAACATCATCATATCCTCACTGCCCCAAAAGTCATGTGCACATGTGGCTCTCCCTCCCCTCCCCTCCTCTCCTCACTCCCTCTCTTCCTCACCATGTCTTTTGGTGTGCTGATGACTGTGCGCTACTGTCTATCTCAGAAACAAGAGCTACTTCTATCCAGACACATGACATGTGTGTGATGTGATAGCTCATCCAACACAACATGAACTTTGACCTGAAATGATTACAGCTCTTCTGAAGTCTTTGGGTTCAGTTTAGTGTTCCAATGAAATAAAGGCTGGTGGAAAGCTTACCACTCATAGAGAAGTCCACACTGGATGCGCCAAACATGACACTATCTTTGGTAAACACAGCCACCTCACGATCAGCTCGCAAATCATAAAACCGACACTGCAAACGAAACACAGACAAAAACACTCATGTGCAGAAATCACTATTATTCAGAAATCGACACTCATGCATGATAGACGTGTTTAAATATCTATGTGTCTTGTGTTTATATTTAATCACTTCTGAATGATTGGGACAGGCCATGCAGAGACACCGACATGTTCTTTGCTCTGTGATATTAGGTTTGATGAGTCATTGACCCATTGACCCAATCAATTGAATCAATTTTCTCCCAACAGGTAATGATTGCTTTAGCAAAACAGTGCCAACATTGTGTATTATTCAAATGTGCTCTGAATATTGTACTTACTGAGGCATCATCCGAGGCTGTGGCAAATGCGTCCCCATTGGGATAGAACCTGAGAACAAGAGGTTAAAAATAATGTAGCGTAATTCAGCCCAGCAGTGCTCTGTGTAGAATATTTGACTGATGACTTATTTTAGTGTGTATTATGAGGAACTATAGGAATGTAATTGTAAGAGAACAAAGTGGTAATATTGAAGCACTTCATGCATGTGGTTGTGGCACATCTAAAATTGAAACAGATAGTGTCTTGCCACATCCTATTCAATGAAGGAGGTGTTATACACTTTGTGATGGACTCACTTAACACAATTGATATCTGATTCATGAGTCTCAAAGGACTGGACGTTCTGTCCTGAGCGCATATCCCACAGCTTGGCCTTCTTGTCACAACCCTAGATAACATCAACCAAAAAAGCAGGCCCACATAGTACAATTCAGTATATATATAATTTACCATTTAGTTGACTTTATTTATTATTTATTAAGACTGAAAGACATGATAATATATGTAAAGCATTAAGCAGTGGATTCAGTGCCGTACTATCTCCATTCTAAATGATAGAGCTTTAGGGAGGCGCTGTGGAAGAGACTTTACCCCTGACACAAAAGTGTTGCTGGTCTCAGAGGGGCCCATATCCAAGCTGAGCACATCTGCTGTGTGACTATGGAAACTCATCAGCAGTTGTGCACTCTCCACGTCCCACAGGGCACAGGTACCATCACCACTGGAGGTCAAGACCTGATACACACACACACAAACACACACACACACACACACACACACACACAGACACACACACAGAGTGTTAAACACACTGAATAGAGGAAGTTCAGGAGCAGGAGTCAATGTGATGGTGTTACTGCTCCCTAGTGGTAAGCTTGTGAGGCTACAGAAAAGAACACAGAATTATCAAACATGACATTTGGAGATCTCACCAGAGGATCTGACAGACATTTAGTTTTTACACACAAATCCACCTTCTGTTTCACATTGGTATTAACATTCTGGTCATAGTTTGAGGCTTGACGTAGTCTCTTCCACATCACTGAGCAGAGAGTAGATTATGATACCATATTTATGTTATTTACACATATTAGTGACACATCTTTAATGACGGCCGCAGCACTTTAAAATTATGTGTTTATGAGTAACATTATTCAAAGAAGAGAGGTTAACAGCGAGAGAATCGCCAGGTGTAGCTTTTGTTTATGAGCAGACCGGGCTCATTCTATCAAACTCGCGGGTGCAATTGATTGATTCACGTCAATATGAACTCAATGAATGATATCACCATGACTCACAAGTGGTGCAAAATTAATATGAAAGTATTTGTTTGGTGAATTAGCACATTCTCTCCAAACAATCGCGGGTGAGAATGGGATATTCTCTCCATAAATTCGCGGTCATTTGAGCGTCCTTATAAGTGTTTAAAGAGGGTTTGTAAAGGAGTTCATGTCTTCGGACCTCTTCTGTTATGTTTGTTCATATTCCACAAGAAAGGGCTTGTGAGACGGTCTGCAGGGTATTCATGATTAAAAAAAATTCTGGGTCTAAAAAAGACTGTAGTATGCTATGAAACCGAAAACGTGAGACTCTGTGAAAGGCTGTGGTTAGCCGTCCAATCTCTGTCTTTGCGAGCTGCGTAAGGCCGGAGTGTTTTTGTCGGATAGTCAGAAATTTTGGGCGACGCACTTAAGCACGTAAGGGGGGGTATTTTACTGCGCAAGGGGCTCTTGTGTATCTTACGTGCTTACGCGTTGCGACTAAAACAGAGCATACATCACCCTTAAGGGGAGAGAAGAGAAAGGGATTCTATATCAGTCCTTACGTTGGAGGTCTGCACTTTCAGCCACATCCCCATCTCCAGCCCCTTCAGCTGATAAAGGCTGTTTAGACTATAAATAGATGCTTAATAGTAGTCCATTACATACCCCCCTACTGCTGCCTGCCTGAGAGGAGAGGTGTAGGGGGGTGCATGTGAATTATTAAAGCACCGCTATCTCTTCCTTGGCTACAGCAGACACCAGTATAACTGGTATAACACTGTGTAACGTTGTCCATAATACAGTATTTCTATTGACTTTCTCTGCCTGGGCCATTTAAAAACCATGACAATGGAGCTTATTATGCTAGAGCAAAAACTACGGCAGACAGATTCCAGATGTATGACTGATATAATGCAAGGCACTGATATGCTAGTTTGCTTGTTCGAAGAAAAAAATGACGTGTTTAATAGCTTATATGAACAATATGGCAACATAACACTTCACCACATCTCATACAACTAGTCATGCACCCACCTGCAAGTCGGAGTTGGTGAAGGTGCAGTGAGAAACATAGTTGGTGTGCATCGCCACCGGCTTCCTCTTAGCGGCAAGGTTTTCATTCTTATCCAGGGATAGTGGGTATACCGAGCACTTGTTGTCCAAGCCACTATGAAGAGTAGAAACACATGTCATATTCAGTGTGTATTTTTTCCAAACATAATAATGCAAGGAAGTGAGGTAGCTCATGAGATTATAGTAAACATGGTCTGTTATGGATACCCACTGTTGTTTATTAAAGCCTGTCCTTTAAGTCAGGACAATCTGGGGGAGTGACTTTTGGGCTTTAGTCATTAGAGAAAGTTCCTTATCTGCAGCTTTCTGTAATCTCTCTAGAGAGTTGGCTGGCTGGTTCTGCACTGAACGAGGCTGTGGAAGTTTGGAACAGGACTCACCCTGCGGCCACGGCACAGCCTGAGGGGGAATAGGCACACGCCATAACCCAGGTGGAAGGCATAGACACCGCATGCTCCTGGGAAATATACAGAAAGGGATAGAAAGACAAAGAGTGTGTGTAAGAGAGAGAGAGAGAGAGGATGCTATTAAGGAAACAAGCTGAGCCAGTAAATGGAAGCTGCCATTAAAATGTGGTTAATTTTTACTAGCAGAAAGGCTTAGCACACCACTGAGTCCAGCTTCCATTAGGCTTTTGCAAACGAATATCCTCTTAATGTTTATGTCAACTGATAACAGCATGAATCTACTTAAAGGCGTAGAGTTCCTTCTCATTTGAGTGTTCGATATTTCACTTACCTTGTTAGTTGTGAATGCGTCCCAAACAATGAGCTTGCCATCCTGAAGGAGAGAATTTCCCATTAGGGGGGTGCAAACAGTATTGACCGTTGTGACTTGATTATTTATTATTTACGAAGACTGTTCAGTATCCAATCAAACATATATCGGGTATTGTGCTCAGTTGAGAGGTTACACCCGCTCTTTTAGGGAAGCTTAAATGACAGTCTTTGCCTACATTTTAATGAATGCACTAAAAACAAAAACGCAACCACGTCTTTACTGTACTACCAAGCAATTGAGAAAGTTGGTGTTTGTAGGATACATACAACCTCATACCTGCGAAGAGCTAACCAGCCTGCGCTTGTCTGTGCACCAATCCATGCACAACACTTTGTTCGCATGGCCCTTCAGAACTCTTCTTGCTTTTATGTTGAGCTGTCCCACAGCTTCGACCTTCTCTGCAAGCTTGTGCACTGTTGAAAGTGAAATTGCATCTCAACCGCAAGCGTGGATAGATATAGTAGGCTAGGCTATAACACGATAATAATATTTGATACACTTATTCGGAATAACAACATTGAAGAAAAGACAGATTAGAAGCGCACATTTTCCCATCCGAACAGAAAGTAACCGAATGCAACAGTGTGCACAACGACATTTGCCACAAATGGTTTACATAAATAGACATAGAAAATAGAGATGCAAGCTGTCTTGATTATTTCTAAACAACCGAAGAATGTGTAGCTTATTAAATAAAAATATATCGCCGAAAAAACGAGTAACCCATCTACTATCTGAATTTATCGATTTACGACAGCGCTTCGGCTACTTGAAAAATGGACACAATCAGAATTTATGGTGGAATTTAACAACCATGTGAACAACGGTGTTTAGCATAAGAATTGTCAGTTAAGATCCTCCACAGGCCTACTACTCTGCAAAGCATCGATAGCACGTTCTGTTTTACGATGCCCCTCTTTCATCCACTACTACACTCACATTCAGTGTCGTGGAGTTTGGCTCTCTCCACCTCGAGCTTGACCTTCAGAGCCTCCGTTTCCTTCTTCAGTTTGGCCACGGTCTCTCCCTTCTCCAGTCCCTGACAGGCCATCTTTAAAAGACGGTAAGGGGACAAAACAAATATCAGATGGTGGTCTTCCCCTGCGCATGGAGAGAAACTATCCAGCCCTCACAGCTGATCCAGCTTCCGTGACGTCACGCCTAAAATGCCTTTTATGAACACGATAGCATACCAACACAAACTTATACAAATTAATTTAAAAAAATCAGGAAACATAGTTTGAATACATCTGAATTTCATTGTACCTAGATATTGTGTAATACATTAACACACGGAGCAATATAGCCTTTTTGTTTAGTTTGATTTCAGATACACAGCAGTGATTCCCAAAATAGAGAACTTCTGAGCAACCTACTGTTCCTACTGCACAAGTGAAAACTGCCAAAGCAACCATAACACTTTAATCTGGAATTTCACCCACAACTACTATCAGTACATTTGGGCCTTGTTAAAGAGGGCTCTGGAGACTTATTGTAGTCCACTGATGACAACCCTTCAAATCAATAATGGCCACCTCTAGAAAGCAAAGTACTTCACTTATACTGCAGCACATCTGATCATTGACTTCGGTTGGAGAGACTTCATTTACTCGCATCCATGAACAGTTCTCAACATTTCACCCGTGAACACCAATTTTAAGTGGCACTGTGGTGGATTTGGCATTGGAACTGAATAGTGTGGCGGTTGTATGGTGTGATAGGCATTGGAACTGAATAGTGTAGCGGTTGTATGGTGTGATTGGCATTGGAACTGAATAGTGTGGCGGTTGTATGGTGTGATAGGCATTGTCTCCTACCAGCTCCACACAAAGCGAGCAGTAGTTGATGGCCTCATTGTTCAGGTAGATGTTCATCAGAGGCTTTGTCTTGGTGCAGTTGTCACAGGGGCCAAAAGTGATGGCCACAAAAGTCTGGTCACACATCTTGGCAAATGATTAAAGATAAGCCTATAAATGAGAGAAAAACATAGAATTTAGGTAAACCCTAAAACTCACATAATTGGTTGTCCATACTTGATGTAAATATGCATTGTACAAAACGATGCTTTTTAAAATGTGCAATGTGCAAAATAAAAACATTTAAATCAAAAACATAGCAAATCATTAAAGGCACCCAGTGCAACTTTCGAGGCTTAAAAATAAACATTCAATTTCTAGTCTTTTTTACACGTAGTAAGTTTCAATAACTCCATACCATTACATATCGACATTCAAGGAGCAAAGATGAGACGTCGTTGTGTGGTGAGAACTGATAGAAAATCGATAACAACAACAATCGCCGCCATTTTCTTTATTTTTTGTTACCTACAATAAATAAAGCAGGATTCCAGTCAATGGAAAAATGGCCTCTCCTCACCGGCGATTGTTGTTGTTTACGATTTTCTATCAGTTCTCACCACACAACGACGTCTCATCTTTGCTCCTTGAATGTCGATATGTAATGGTATGGAGTTATTGAAACTTACTACGTGTAAAAAAGACTAGAAATTGAATGTTTATTTTTCATTGAATGTTTACATAAAGTTGCACTGGGTGCCTTTAACAGTAAAACCTAGATAGCTTTGGAAATGTGCAGTTCTTTAGTCCTTTCAGTCATACAACCAGGGCCCTACCATGACCCACGTACAGCATTGGTCTCCTCACATTTGACAGGATCAGTCAGTTGAGAATAAGACGGAGCACTGCCATGACTAAACATACCCATCTCTGCTAGAATGGTCTAATGTCTAACTATCACGTTCAACACATTTTATTTCCGCAGGAGCCATTTTGTGTTACTGTGTGGCTTGCATTGGCACCTGCTGTCCTGAAGGTGCACTACCAGCTGTGTGAAGGATAAGCAGTGAGTAATCTTCCTCACACTGATCCAGTAAGAAGCACACAAACCCACAGTCATATCTATTTCTGGGGAATGTGTATTAACATGGCCACCTGACAATTGAAGGTCTGTAAACATACTAGATGATTAAAGACACTTAACCTGTTTCATGTGAGCAACCTCAGGACTAGTCAAACTTCAGTTGAACCGTCAGTCAATGTTTTAGCACTCATAACACAGGAATGTATGTATCGCAATTAATACAATATGCTCTCCATTCTATGTTGATTGGCTTGCAATTAATGAATCATTGCAGTACAGTTTGCTTGCAAACACAAATATTAAATTATTAGATTTTAAAAATATGTATGTTATGGGATGAAACTGGCTCAGCATACCATCCACTGTTTAAAGTAATCTTGAACCTTGCAAAGCCGATGCAGACAGAGTAGTAGTAGTAGTAGTAGTAGAAGAGTAAACCTTTCGGGACTTCTCTACATCATGAAACTCATAGACTATCAGTCTAGTAAACTCTCAGGCCCTTGCTCGCTTTTTTACAATTTTTCAAAATTATGCAGCGGATGGGTTAGGCTCAGAGCTGGGGGTGAACTTATACTTTTAAAATGAATACTACACTCTACAAGGTAATGGATTATTATGAATATTTAACTACTATACTATTATTATACAACACAATTCACACAAAATTAGACCAGTGTCTAAAAATGATTTAATAAGTGACAATAAGTCACAGTGTTTCAAATGGTCCACCAAATGTTTTCATCTAGTCATCCAAGGCAAAGTTATTGTGCCATCCGGTGTATTTTTTCATGCCATAGCGCCATCAATTACAATACAAACATACAACTCAATACATAACTGAACAAAATACAATAAAAGGCAGCGCTTACCTATGAAAGAAGTTTTCACAAGGTGTTCAGCGACGGAAGTACTGTGCTCACTCTCCTCAGGCACAAGAGGATTTAACCTGAAGGGCTGCACTAAGCTTCTTAACAGCATTAACGTTTTTACACCGCCCTAGGTATTAGTTTAAGGTGGACGGCCCACTCACAGACAAGAGTCAAGTGTAAGGGCTAACCATTGGTCCCAACAGGTAAGTGCCTTCAAGAGCCTTCAGGATGTAGAAGTTTACTATTTACTCATTTGTATGGATGGAAAGGGACTTAATCACCGAGGAGCAGGAAGGTGCTTTTCATTTCATAGCAGCCTATAATCCTGTTTGTTGGATACGTGTAAAAATGGAGGAACCTCCGGATCCACAAGAGGGAGCTCTCTGAATCCTGAATCAGAAGACAAAGGCCTCCAGACCCTAGGTTCAAGAGTGATGAAGGTGTAGTGTATAAATATAGCACTGTTTAAAGTTTATAGTGTTCTCCCAAGTGTAATGCCTCCCCCCAAATAATGAGATGATGACAAATCAATTAATTTGATTTATTTTTGTACTAGAATGCCTGAGAATCTGAGGGGGATTTGGGCAACTCATACTTGAAGTTCTGAAATTAACTCAAATAAGAAAACAGACCTTGAGGGCAAAGACATTTTAAGCAGTGTATATATCAATTCACCAGCAACCACACATCAACCACACAACAGCTTGAACGGATGGTGCTGAATTAATTTATTCATAATCTTTTACAAGTATGACATTTGAACCTTACTCCATGTTGTTTTTCCAATGGTAAGGACATATAATAATTATAGCTAACAGGGACTACAAACAGTTGAGATCTTTTCAAATTTACATACTGGACCTTTGGATGATTCCGTTTCAAACATGAACAGCATTTTCATCTGACCTAAGTGAGGGAACAGTATTCAAACAAAGTAACTTTCCAGTATTTTTGCAGTGTTACAAAAACAGATGAGGGAACAGCATCATCAAACAGTGACAAGCAGAAATGGAGACCGTACAGCAAGCCGCTGTCCACAGAGCGTGGAAGAGATGAAATGGCTTTATTCTAATCCTTCAAGTAAAATGATACAACCGATATGCTTAACACCACAGAAAACCTCCTGACTAAGATACCCAAACATGATTATTTCATCTCACGGTAAGTTAAAGAACAACAAGTTCTTCATAGTGCAACACATTTGTAATGTTGAATAAGAAGCAAAGGATATCCCAGGATAAAAACAAAAGAAAACAGCATGTTTCAACATGACTCGTATTTGAAGTTATCATATCTACTGCTATACATACTGTATTCTTTGTCACACTCTTCCTGACTGTATCTGTGATGAATAACAGCTATAGGACATCCTGAAAATAGCTTAGCTTCTCATACTATGGCTCGCGGGCCATGCGGTGACCAAGACACATTACACAACCAGAATACATTACACCTCCCAGCACCAGCACTATGGTACACCTGTGATTTATGAAACCTGTACCCAGATGAACATGAATGCTCTCTTCAAAATGTATGGCAAATAACATGCGTGGGCCGTCATCCTGGTTTATGTTTATGAATATGATTCAGTGATACTGAAAAAGTGCAAGAACACAATAAGTTACAATACAACCTGTTCTACATGTATATATTAAGTCCAGAATAGGGGCAAAACAAAACAAAAATATACTGGATGGAAAAACCAAATCATGCTTATATTGGGCACAATATATTTATTTTTCAAGTAAGGCTTAATCCAATTCTGTGGCATATAAACATAACCAAATCAAATGCTACAGATGTAGAATAAACTTTTCCAGTTATGCATCATCTAATCCATTTCACTTCATATATTATTTTATACACTTTTAAATGTAAAATGTATTAGTTTTCAACACAACACAAATGTTGATCATGACAATTTAGAAGGCAGACGTACATAAAACATAAAAGTTATGGTCCCAGTAAAATGGAAATGAATTTGGAATCACCCTGGATTCAGAACACAAAACAGTTCCAAGAAACAACCTGAGACATGGCAACTTCACTAGCTGTTGTGTGTCTGTTCTCAACTGCTCATTCGTATGGGTGAAGTCTACATGAAGCTCCATGGGCATGTTTAAACAGTGAGATGATTGGTTGAGATCAAGGTCATGTTGGGCGTGGGGAAGAGAGAAGTTCTACCATAGCAGTGATGCATGTTGGATTCTATCCTGCTAGAAGTACGAGTACTAGGAGTAAGGCATGTGGACACGTGGGGTTTCCATGGAACAGCTAGCGCGCTATCTTGTGTCCAGGCCACAGGTGCGGTTGTTGTGTTACTACCCATTGACACCCAGAGCTTGCATGCAGGTCAACTTGAGAAGGGACAGCGCTATACATGCAGATGGCCGCTACCCACTGATAGCTGGATTTTTGGTTGGTAAGAAGAAGAAAAGCACAAGCAACCACAGACCTTTCTGTGAAGATGTATTTTTACAATTGTCAAAGTTGTGAAGTAGCATCTAGAGCTTTGGGTGTGGACGGGTGAGGTTAGGGTATATTGGCTTATGATACTTAAGAGTCTTGGGATAAAGCTGTCAACACACTGATACAAACTGCATGACATACATCATCTGCAAGATGATGAGCAAAATAAACCAAAAGAAAAAGCCAAAAAAAAAAAAAGAAAACAGTCTGCTAACGGAACATTCTCTTAACCAATGTCAGTCTTGGGGTTGGAAAGCTTTAATACTGAAATTCATAAAGCTACCTGCTGCTTACAAACATAATCTATGCTATCTGCAGAGAGACTGTAGTCAGTAGAATACATGGAATATCCAGTGTGCTTTTGTGCATACACAAAAGTTCAGCGGAGGTCCCCAGAGCAACCAGAGATCAAGACCATAGACTGTATGTGTGGCATCAATCAGATGATCAACCCCAATACCCTGTCTAGCATGCCACTCCTTTTAAAAGGGCATGAACTTGGGCAGGAGTGTTTATGCCCTCCATATGCACACAATCATACACAATCATAGCCTTCACAAACACTACACCCAAAGCAGGGATTTTACCATGGCCTGTGCCTTGTCCATAGAACTACAAGAGCTCAAGAGTGCTACTTCAGTGTCACCTGTGACAACCAAGCTCTGGAGCTGTAAACAATATTGATATTGAGAAGAGGAAGCATTGCAGCCTTTGAGCAGGGGACCTCCTTCAGTATGCCAGTTGCACATGTCACATCTAGCTAAATATGCTACTTTCCAATCACAATACACTTACTAACAAAAAAACGACTACAGTAAATTACTGACTGCAAGGAGAGGATTTGAAAGCACATCCTTTGTTTGATATGAACATTACGCCTAATTCAGTTCTGCAAATGACATGGCTTCTCTCCAGTCATTGAAAAGTGACATTGTGGTCCTGGATATTTCTATTTATATCAGTGCTCTGAGAATAATATCCAGAGGGAAAGATTAGAAGCAATAAATAAAACAAAGCATGATATATATTTCTATGCAATTAATTATGATACAGACCATGGGCACTAGAGCATGATGCTAACATTGAGTGAGCAAGAGAGAGAAAGAGAGAGATCGAAGACCTGCACTGCTGGATCGATACATTCCAGAAACAAGATAAAAATCCAGAGCGCAACAACCACACCTCCACTGAGGACTCACACGCACACACACACACACACACACACACACACACACACACACATCTGAATCTGCTTCTGGTAAAAGAAAAAAAAGATTAAAAAAAAAAAAGACAGAAGCTAAATAAATGAGAATTTATTTGGCTGGATGGGGAGGACAGTAGCTGTGCTGGGGTGTGTGTGTGAGGTGTGGCTGAGGCGTGGGGGTGTGGGGGCCATGGGGGAGCTCTTACACGCGGGTCAGGAAGTTCAGGTTCAGGCTGGTAGGGATCTGGATGGTCTCCAGGGCCAGGGAGGACGGGTTGAAGGGGAATGTGACCGGGTAGATCATCTTGGTGTCCATCAGGAGCTGCGGCGACTCCATGCGGTCTCGTAAACGGGTCTGTGGAAGAAGGAGAGCATGTGAGGAAAAAAAAGAGTGAATTGGTGCAACCTGTTTGCCATTCAGTGGTCAAGGCTTTGACAAGGGGCTTACCTGAATGGTTCGTATGAAGGTCACAGACACTCTCTCCTCAAACTCATTGAGAGGAGTGTACAGGTTGAGTACCTTCACAATCTGTGGAAGGGAAGAGGAAAATAAACTTACTCATCAGAACCTCATTAACCCAGCCTGGTTACCCAAACCTACAACATCAAGACAGTTGGATAACGACTTCAAAATTGTGTGACCTGTGTTTCTGTGTTAGAATGTGTGTGAAATGTCAGCGCACCTGTGCAGTGCTGAGAGCCCTAAGTGTGTGTGAGATGTCAGTGCACCTGTGCAGTGCTGAGAGCATTGAGTGTGTGTGAGATGTCAGCGCACCTGTGCAGTGGTGAGAGCATTGAGTGTGTGTGAGATGTCAGTGCACCTGTGCAGTCGTGAGAGCATTGAGTGTGTGTGAGATGTCAGTGCACCTGTGCAGTGCTGAGAGCGTTGAGTGTGTGTGAGATGTCAGTGCACCTGTGCAGTCGTGAGAGCATTGAGTGTGTGTGAGATGTCAGCGCACCTGTGCAGTCGTGAGAGCATTGAGTGTGTGTGAGATGTCAGCGCACCTGTGCAGTGCTGAGAGCATTGAGTGTGTGTGTGAGATGTCAGCGCACCTGTGCAGTGCTGAGAGCATTGAGTGTGTGTGAGATGTCAGCGCACCTGTGCAGTGCTGAGAGCCTTGAGTGTGTGTGTGAGATGTCAGCGCACCTGTGCAGTGCTGAGAGCCTTGAGTGTGTGTGTGAGATGTCAGCGCACCTGTGCAGTGCTGAGAGCCTTGCACATGGAGCAGATGGCCTCGGCGTCCTCGTCCGTCTTCTTCTTGACCTGCAGGAGCTGAGCTGCCTGGATCAGAGGCTCCAGGGTCTCCTTGGCCCCACAGTTCATCAGGTTCTTCTCCCGGAGCCACTCCTCCAGCTGACTCACATTATACCTAAAGCACGTCACAACACAGCAGAACTCTTCAATGATGAAATAATACAGCAGCTGCTGTTTAGCCCACTAAGCTATACCACCATACTAACTGTCGCTGAAAAAATGTAGTTCTACCACCAAAACCCACCTTTATGCTTAATTTCTTGCTTTTTAAAAATATAGAGGTATATACCACCCACCCCTAGGATGCAATGAGAACCCAGAATGAAATCAAACAAAAGCAATGAACAGATCTAATAGTCATCAGACAAAGGCATCGATGTAGGACCACTCTATTTATCTTCTAAATGTATAATGAATTTAAAAGATTTTAAATCAATCTCTCTGTCTATCTACAATCATAGGCAGGATTTTAAATTCAAATTGGTTTATTGTTGCAGCCTGGACGCAGTGTTTCCCGAACGCATCGTGGAGCAACCACTGTGGTAACTATAGAGAGAGAGTGTTAAATACTATAGTCTCTCTATCATTTAACTACAGTAGTTACTCAACTACACTTTCGGGAAACGCACTCGGTGTGCAGTGTTGGTGCTGTTTGGTGCTGTGCTGGTGCTGTGTTGGTGCTAATTGGTGCTGTGTTGGTGCTGTGTTGGTGCTGTTTGGTGCTGTGTTGGTGTGGTGTTGGGGTAGCGCACCTGATCTGCATGCCCTTGCTCCAGGAGCACATGTCCTTGCGCAGCAGCAGGTTGTTGAGGGTGACGGCGCCGATGATGTAGAACTGCTGCTTGACCACCTGCTTGATGAGCTCGGGGTCTGTGCCGTGCTGGCACATGATGGAGTGAAACGCGTTGAGCTGCCGCAGGATGGATTCCAGCGTGTAGGTGCCCTCGTCCGCGATGCTGGAGGTGCGCTTGCGCAGACCAGTGGGCTTCACCCCCGATACACCCTGGATGGTCTCATGCTCCAACATACCAGAGACTGACGTGGGTACACAGAGAGACACACGCACGCACGCGCACACACACGCACATGCACACAAAAAGGATTTGTGAACCCAATGACAGATTCAGTCTACATATCCACTTGCTACCATCTTCAGTAGATATACTGTAGGGCTTGAACGCAAGCATAACAACAAATCACAAACAAAATAATGACATTACATTAAAGTTATTGCTCTCTTGTCCATGTGGCTCTTATCACTGACAGTAAAGTGACCAAACAAAGTCACTGCATTTCGACAAACCAATGAGGCTGCAGTAGCCTGGTGACACCAGCCTACGTATTTCCGCCTGAATTGATTTCAAGCTCATACTCAGTCTGGCCTAACCCCACCTAACATCGTTTCCAGGCTTCACCCTACAACCGCACCAATCAGCGAACAGTTCAGAGCTGTGACGCAAAACTCGCCTTGCCGAGGTGCATGTAGTCCTGCGGAGTTTGTAGTTTACCAGCATTGTCTCAACTCTCGAGAACATCAGAAAATTAAAAGGAGAACAAGAGGATTGTCTTGTAAGTTTTATGATTGGAAAGGATGTCGTAGCTCTTCTCCCAACTGGCTTTGGGAAGAGTTTAATCTAACAGATGGCCCCGTTAGTAATGGAGAGACAGACCGAATGCTTACCAAACGTTGCTGATTGGTTAAGGGAACTCCAATGATTTTAAACCTCAAGCTAAGCACCCGCCCATCTCGGAAACGAAAATGCATGGGGTTGTGCCAGACTGACTGACGAAAAGAAATGGAGTCACAGGCTGGTAATGGCCAGGCTAAGGCTGCAGGGCAGGGTAGGGGGTAGTGACCGTGGGGAGTGGCACTAACCGATCATGGGCTGCAGAATGTTCTCCATGCACTTGATGAGCTGCTGGTAGATCTGGATGGCCAGGTCACTCAGCACCTGCCGGTACTCCGCCAGATCAAAGTTGGACAGGCAGTGGTCATTCTGCTTAGTTGAGTTATGCTTCATGAATTGCTGATGTGAGAGATTTCAAAAGAGGAGAGGGTTTAGGGGTTTGGAGGTTATTAGCTATCTGTGTGTGTGTTTTTTCTTTTACCAGAAGCAGATTCACAGTGTGTGTGTGTGAGTGTGTGTGTGTGTGTGTGTGTGTGTGTGTGTGTGTGTGTGTGTGTGTGTGTGTGTGTGTGTGTGTGTGTGTGTGTGTGTGTGTGTGTGTGTGTGTGTGTGTGTGTGCGTGTGAGCGTGAGTGAGTGAGTGTGAGTGTGAGTGTGAGTGTGAGTGTGAGTGTGAGTGTGAGTGTGAGTGTGAGTGTGAGTGTGGTTCCAGACTTACATCATCACCACTGTACTGCTTCAAGCAGTGTAGGAAGCGGCATGTGTTAGAGAGCCAAAATGAAACCGTCTCAAAGTCATCTCCTCGTTTCTGTAACAGAAGGTTTAAAGCATAGTCAGAGCCAACACCACACTTCTCAAGCATTTATTAGATAGAAAAAAAACGTGTCTTATGAAAAAAGTGTCTTCTGCAGCCCATCTTGCCATTGGCAAGCACCTTCAGAATCTTCTTGATGCTGTTGATAGTGCAGGTGAGCAGGGAGCGGACCCTCTGGTCATCGTTCACATAGTCAGCATGTCGCAGACACATGAAGAGGATGTAGGCCGGCAGGCCTGGGATCAGGTTCACAGCCACACCTCGTGGCTTCAGCTCTGTATGAGCGCACACAAACACACACACAAACACACACAGGAGCATTACATTCTCTGTTCATTACAATCTTAGTTCAAAGATTTAACAAAACAATCACCTCCATGCAGAAATATACACGTATGAATGGTGAAGAGTTTAAATGCATGTTTGGTATGCTTTGTTGCTTCATATATTTATTAAACCTAAAAGGTTGGCTAGCAGTGGCAGCAACTGTAAAATATTCACTTGTGGAGAACTAAAGAGGAGTTTGGCTGAATTGAGAGTGGAAAGGTTCCTCTGCTATCCTCACGTTTTGCATATGTTTTAGAGGGAGGCCTTTAGGCCCATCCTTGAGACTCACCCAGGATGAGGTTCTTGACCAGCTTCAGCTCATCCTCCTTCTTGTACTCCAGCATGCCCTGGAAGTCCTTCTCCCTGCGGGGGATGTTGACCGGCCGGATGGGCTCGTCGACCGTCTGCCCCGGGGACACGCTCTCCACCTGGCCCCCTGAGAGGGACAGAGAACCACAGAGGCTCAGGCGCTTTCTTACTCAGCACAAACACACCTCATCCGCCATGATTCATCAAGTCTAGTCAACTTTATTTGTATAGCACATAAAAATAAAACAAACAAACAGGGAAAGTCCTTTCCAGTCGAAGTGAATAGATTGATAATAACTATAGACATGAATTAAAGGAAATAAACAACTAAAACAGACTATTCCATATCTCAGGACCAGCCACAGTAAAAGCTTCACCCTTAGATTTAAATGTAGACCACAGTAAAACTAGTAGAAGTTTATTGGAGGATCGTGGGGCCCTTGTAGGAGCATAAGAGGTCAGTATGATTTGATATAAAGCAGGAGCTAGACCATTCACAGCCTTAAAAACAAACAATTAGATCTTAAAACCAATCCTAAACTTCACAGAGGTGTGATTTTATAAAACTTCTTGGTCATTGTTTAAAGTCTAGCTGATGCATTCTGGATTACTTGCAGTTTATGAAGTGACACCTGGCTAATGTCTGAAAATTATGCATTACAATAGTCCATGAAGAAAATAATTAGAAATATAAATAATAGAAACAGAAGAATAGAAGCATTGTTCTCAGTTGGTAAAATGAAGCACTAACCACATCATTTATTTGTCTGTCACATTGTAATTCTGAGTCAAAGAACACCCTAAAGTTCTTTATGACAGGCTTTTGGTCTGGTGCGAGTGGTCCAAGCAAAGTACTAATATCTACTAATAATTGGTAGGGAAACCAAAGATAATAACTTCTGCCCTGTTTTCATTAAACTCGTCTAAGCAGCCAATAAGGTTGTAAGCTCTGGTCACGTACAGTCTTTACAGGGAAATAAATCTGGGTATCATCAAATCAATGACAGAAAAACCCATGCCTCCTGAATATCTGCCCAAGGGGCAATAAATAGAGTACAAAACAGAAGAGGACCAAAAATCAAACCCTGGAGAACTCAACTTTCAGGAGAACACCATTAGTACTGACCACAAGGGTCCTATCTGATAAATGTGAGGCAAACCACTCAACGCAATGCTCCAGCCTCTCAAGTAACACTCTGTGGTCCACTGTATCAAAGGCAGCATTCATTTTGATTTGAAGATGCTTCTCAAGAATGTATCGATTGGGTTAGCATCGAAAAGTGTAAGTATAAAGATCTATAATTAGACGGGGAATCCAGATCCAGGTTAGGCTTTTTCACACTTTCTACACACAACATGAAACACTTCTTTTAAGGATTAATGTGCACTGTATACTGATGAGCCTTTACTACTGCCTCATGATTGGCTATTTATCAGGTTTATCATTTTGGTCCAGCCTATGAGATAACTGGTGTTCAGTTAACGGAGTAGCGATAAGTATTCATCTTTTTAATGTGAACGCATAGTGAAAAGCTGGGCTGAGACGCTTTTATACCACAAAACTGGTCCTGTTAAAACAATTCCTCCAGCATTACCTTCCAGTTCACCAATCTTCTTGGCAAAGACCTTGAGCTGCTTTTTCAGCTTGCGGACAGTCTTATCCTGTTTCTCCAGCTGTTCCATGAGATCCTGCAGGGAGAGGGTGATGAGGAGAGAGAGAAAAAGGACGAGAAAAGAGAACAACCCATTAGCAAGGCAACTGTGGAGAAACTGATTCACACTTGGGGGATTGCATTGGAATAGGGACAAACAGAAGAGGTTTTTAGTTGAACACATCAGCCTTGTGGACAGACGCATGTTAGCCGCAATCTTCGCTCTGAGGAATCTGGGAATCTGGGAATAATATGGATGTTGATGGAAACAAAGTCTACAAGACCCAAAGTAGAATGACTAAAATCACTGTGCAATAGATTCTGTTTGCCTAACTGTAAAAAAACTAATCACATATGCATTAACAACAACTGCACAGGGATTACAGAGTTGATGGTTTTAGAAAAGCATATAGGATCAAATCGGCTTATTTACAGCGCGGTTGATGGATCCATGTATGGTTTTTAAACCCCCTCTCCTGGAGGCTGCTAATGAAACAAGGTTCACTAAGAGCATCTACTGTTTTGCTATAAGAGAGTGCAGTTGGCTAGTACTGTGGCAACCTCTGTGTACAACTGTGCTTCCATCACCCCGTGCTGTGGTATTAGAGGGAAAGAGAGTGCACTCAATTTGACCATTTGTGGGTTAGGGCACACACTGCTGTGAAGGGTTAGAGCTGAGTTCAGATTCAGGATCGCTCTGTGCAACACACACGACGCTGTAGTATTAGTATTCACACACACACACGCCTGCATAGGCATGTGTACACACACACACACACACACAGACACACACAGGACTTCTTCGTCCTCCCTACATACAATCATCCGCCGTATAACGTTGATTCGATACTCCCGAAATTTGGCTGGGTCATCTGTATTTTGCATTTCCTGTGAGGTAAGAGCCACAGCTGTGAGGAACTCCAAAGGGAGTCTCAGTGCCTGTACTAGATGAGGCAAACATTACAGAATACTTCTACAAAGTTACCTGAATGATTAAATCTCTTGAACACAAATGAAAACAACAACAAAAAATACTAATTTTAGAATGAATTAGTATTAGTATTTACAATACTTTTTATAATACTATCAGAACTTTTCATCATTCACAGAGATACTCATAACTTCTTCCACACACAGTACATATTCAATGACCTTTGATAATCAAATAAAAAACACGTAACTAAAGATTAATGGCGGATTTAATAATTGATGTAAGTGTATGCTCCAACTGCTTGATAACGAAGAACACAGGAAGCCTCCCCATGGCCGGTGGGCTGTGGCTGTACCCACCAGGTTCTCGTTGGTGAGACGGGTGATCTCGTGCTGCAGGCTGGCCTCGATGCGGGCCTCGGGGGGCAGCTGCAGGTTCTGGGCCAGCAGTTGCTGCTGCCGGTTGTTCTCCTCCTTCATGCCCTGCAGCTCCCCACGCAGAGCCTCCACCTCGTTATCGTGGCTATGCCGCTGCGTCTGCAGCTGAGACTCCAGCAGCCTGAGAGAGAGAGAGAGAAAGAGAGAGCGAGAGAGAGAGCGAGAGAGACAGAGGAAGAAAAGAGAGAGGGTATAGATTCTGTCAGTAATGAGGGCAGTGAAGAGTGACCTTTAGAGATATCGGCGGCAGTCATCACTGGGTTTCTACGCCAGTCAAAGCCACAGCCCAAGGAGGCGGCCACCATCCACCCCAGCCACTATTGCGCTCACACTTGACACACACTATAGGTGGCTGCACACCAGCAGCCATGTAGCCATGTGTCAGGAGTCCAGGCACACTTACTATAACAGACTAATAAAAGCACAGAGTAGGGCTGAGGTAACCATGACTACAGCAGGTCAAGTTGAGTCAAACTAGTGCACCCTTCAAATTGAGCCAACTTACACATGCAAAAAGATATAAGATATTGAATGGGATATCTATAGACTGGTGAAAGATATCAACCCTTTCTGGAACTGCACATGACATGCACTGTAAATGCAGTATAAGTTAAGTCCAACTCTTACAGAATAAGCAACACAGTATAATGCAGAAGATTGTTGAATAAACTGTGAACCTTCACTGTATGCGTTACGGCTTGGGAGTGGAGACAGAACAGGCTCTAGTATGAGAGCTCATGGGTTAATTTCATGACACTACAGTGAAATATAATGCAGAGGCAGCAGCATAAAAGTCTAGAGAGGCAAAGCTTAGAGAGAGAAAGGAGGAATGGTTAGTACCACACATCTGAAAAATAGGGGTGAGGGAATGGAAATGAGGCGCTCCTCCCTGCTACGACACACAACCTCATTCTCCTCCTCTCTCTCATACACACACACACACACACACACACACCTCATTCTCCTCATCTCTCTCATACACACACACACACACACATGCTACGACACACACCCTCATTCTCCTCCTCTCTCTCATACCCGCACACACACACACACACACACATGCTACGATACACACCCTCATTCTCCTCCTCTCTCTCATACACACACACACATACACATGCTACGACACACACCCTCATTCTCCTCCTCTCTCTCATACACACACACACACATGCTACGACACACCCCTCATTCTCCTCCTCTCTCTCATACACACACACACACACACACATGCTACGACACACACCCTCATTCTCCTCATCTCTCTCATACCCACACACACACACACACACATGCTACGACACACACCCTCATTCTCCTCTCTCTCATACACACACACACACACACACACACACACACACATGCTACGGCAGACACCCTCATTCTCCTCCTCTCTCATTCCCATACACACACACATGCTACGACACACACCTTCATTCTCCTCCTCTCTCTCATACACACACACACACACGCTGTCCTCCCTGCCACAAAACACACCGTCATTCTCCTTCTCTCTCTCATACCCACACACACACACTCAAGGGCAATTCAGCCGTGGATGTGGGCATGGGAGAGCAGTGGTCTACCACTTCCCCCGCACACATTTTTCCTACTGGTCGGGGATCAACTGGCCACCCTACGGTTCCCAGCCTGAAACCCTAACCAGTAGGCCACGGCTGCCCCTATGCTATGACACACACCCTCATTCTCCTCCTCTCCCTCATACACACACACACACACACACACATGCTACGACACACACCCTCATTCTCCTCCTCTCCCTCATACACACACACACACATGCTACGATACACACCCTCATTCTCCTCCTCTCCCTCATACACACACACACATGCTACGACACACACCCTCATTCTCCTCATCTCTCTCATACACACACACACACACACACACACACATGCTATGACACACACCCTCATTCTCCTCCTCTCCCTCATACACACACACACACATGCTACGACACACACCCTCATTCTCCTCATCTCTCTCATACACACACACACACACACACACACATGCTACGACACACACCCTCATTCTCCTCATCTCTCTCATACACACACACACACACACACACATGCTACGACACACACCCTCATTCTCCTCCTCTCTCTCATACCCACACACACACACATGCTACGACACACCCTCATTCTCCTCCTCTCTCTCAGAATCCCACACATACACATGCTAGCGCGCTTCAGGTTTAACCTGTTGGTTTCCTTTAACCCCTCATAAACCAGCCAGAGCTCTCCATCCTCATTCATCTTATGGTAGTCTGGTGCAGGGGATCTGATGGGAGGGACAAACAGAGCGGGACAAATAAAGCAAAATAATAAAGAGGACAGATGAGGGAAGTGGGATGGTGTGGTAGTTGAGGATTGACAGACACTGCAGGAAAATAATAAGAAAATAAATATGACAATATAACATATAACAATAATTCTGAAAATGCAACATTTAAAAAGTTATACAAAAGCGATGAAAGGTTGGCAACAATGACTTGATTTCAGTTTATGGGTCCAATGATAAATCCAATGATATTCATGAAATGCTTTTCAATGCAGTGAGGCAACAAGATAGAAACCCACAGGACCAACAGGTAACCACATCTCTTATTAGTGCTCTGCAGTCCCACAGCTCAATCACCTTTGATGAAGTTCATACAGACCATCAGTCTGCAAGCCTTCACACACCTATAAGCTTCTGTTAGCCCGACAGTCCAACGCCTGACTGACGTCCCCATCTAAGATAGCTCACTCTCAGCAGGCAAAACTCATCAATCTGCAGCCCACCCTGTGTGTTTCACCCATGCCCATGTTTTTAATCCTCATATGTTCAGAACCTTCTACACCTTTCCATTCAGTAAGCACACAGCATGCATGATATCACTGAACCACAATAAACTACTTAAGCTAATGGGAATATCACGTTTTATCCACTGTTTCCCCCCCTATAAGTACAATAGGTTAAAGCTTCCGCCAGTAGCAGTGTATCTGCATGCATGTTAGTGGGTCTTCCTAAGCTTCTGGCTGCTGACCCTTGACCTTCTGACTGGCTGTGGTGAGCATACAGGGTGCTGTTCATGCACGCTGGAACATTCTCGGCAGGGGCAGCATGGTCATGCAAGATGCCCAGGGTTGAGTTACCTCAGCCTATTCACCAGCTCATTCACTTCGAGCGGTTTGTGTAAAAACCTGGGTGATCTGGACAGACAGAGGGGCACACTTAATGTTGAACCACAGAACCAACCACAGAACCAAAGAACCAGAAGTGGCTCATTAGAACGCAAGTGTGTGTGGTTGAGCATATCGGTGTGTGTGTATGCAAACATATTGTTGTGGAGATGAAGAGTTGCGTCCCCTGGACAGACAGACAGACAGAGAGCTCTATGTTCTCTCCTGTCACGCCACTGAAGACACTTCCGGGCAGTAAGTGACCATCTCAGAGGTAGGAGGTGACCATCAGAGGAACAGACCACACACCAACTGCCCAGCACCTGCATTGGTCTGTCATGTGTTGGTCTGTCATGCTGCATTCTGCATAAAAGCTTCACATAGAGGTCTGACTCTGAATCAAAACCATGTCAGTGTATTCAGTGAAAGAGTGAGTGAGAGTGGAAAACGGGCCCTGTACCTGTTGGTGTCTTTGAGGCCCATGTAAGCCTGAGTTATTTCTCCAGCGTCCTTCATCTTATGGATGTCCACTGCGTAGGCCACTGGTTCGGTCATCGTCTCCTGTGGGGACACAGCAAACCACAGCACTCAGAGAGCCATTCCACAAGTAGTCATGGTAACAGCACACACACACACACACACACACACACACACACACACACACACACACACACACACACACACACACACACACACACACACACACACACACACACACACACACACAGACAGACAGACAGAGCTTTATCTAGGTACATTCTATTAAAACATATTCCTCATATTCATATTGTGTATAGAAACACAATGTTGGCTAAATACACTCATACACACACGCAACAAGCTGATGGTGCCAGAGCTGTGGGGTAGTGCCAGAGTGGGCGACGATGCCCACAGAGATGCCATCTGATGGGCAGTGACTCATAGGTGACACACACAAACATCGCCATTCCAAAACACAGATCCTGTGAGGTTTTTTTTTTTTTTATTTATTTTTTTACAGATGGCACCTTCAGTCTGTTGCACACACACAATAACTGAACTTGGGAAAGATGCAGCCCTGATCCAACCCAAGATCAGCATCATGTAACCATTCCACAGTGAGTGGCTATCATGTAGGAAAACTGACGCTGGTAAGACCATACAGAAGTATGGGGGAGGGGGGGGAAATAAACAGATTGACAGAAAGAGAGGCAGAGAGCGGTAGAGATAGACACAGACACAGACTGATAGGTTGATATTGACAGAGCACAGAGATTGTTAAAAGTGAGTGAAGGAGAAAGCGTGAGAAAGGAGAGCAAGAGGAGACAAGGTGAACACGTGCTGACAAGCGTGCTGAGAGAGGAGAACTAGTACCTTCTCATCCTGGCATCACAGGCATAGCGTGAAAGGGGAGTGAAGAGACAGACGTCACACACACACATGATGTTATTAGAATGACAACAAAGTTGCAAAGCATTTAAAAACTCATTATTCCTTCTGTCAAACGTCACAGGTGTCCATCCAGACAACTAACATCTAACGTCTTTCTGCAGTGACTGGTTTATCTATTCTCTTCCCATTGGTGGAGGCATAGGTTCTGGGGATAGGAGGCTTCCCATTGGTGGAGGTATAGGCTCTGGGGCTAGGAGGCTTCCCATTGGTGGAGGTATAGGTTCTGGGGATAGGAGGCTTCCCATTGGTAGAGGTATAGGTTCTGGGGATAGGAGGCTTCCCATTGGTGGAGGTATAGGTTCTGGGGATAGGAGGCTTCCCATTGGTGGAGTTATAGGTTCTGGGGATAGGAGGCTTCCTACCTTGTGCTGCATGGCCTCCTTCTGGCTGACCAGCTGCGAGCGCAGGATCAGCACCTCCTCCTTGCGCACCTCCAGCTCCTCGTTGGAGGAGTTGAGCTGGTCCAGCAGCACCTTGTAGGCGGGCGAGCCTGGCGCTGACGTGTTGGCCCCAGCGTTGCCACCCAGCAGCTGGCGCATCTCGTTCAGGTCGTGCTTCAGCTTCTTGTTCTCCGAATCCAGCTCCTGGCGCTGAGGGGGGGGAAACACACACACACACACACACACACACACACACACACACGCACACACACACACACACACACACACACACACTTAAGTGTTACTCCCATGTCATATTTTGCTGTGATCAAACGGATCAAACACTCTAAACTGTGTGTCTGCATGATCTATTCTTAGATATCAGGAAAATGTGCTTAAGGGAGAACAACCCTTTCCCATGAGTATCAAGACCCCCATGGAGGGATGAGGAACTCAAAGCGGTCAAATGGGACAGGATGGGCGGTGACAAAGGGTCAAGGTGCCCAGAGACAGCATAGAGCACAGATGAGGGTGGGGCGCAGTCAGTAGTGGACGAGGTGTTTGGATGAAGTGATTGCTCCTACCTTAAGAGACTCGTACTCCAGCTCAGCACCGCGAGCCTTCTTGTGTTCCTCATCATCCTAAAGACAAGGGAGACGAGGGAAGGAAGAGAGAGAGAGTAAAATGACCCAAGTGCATGTGAATAAGGTTATTACATTCCCAACTTACACTGTGTAGAAGGAAACAGTGAGTTGCTGACTCACCCTAGCTCTAGCCCGCTGAAACTGCTCCTCCCGGCGGTCCAGCTCGTTTTGCAGCCCATGCTTTTCCCCTTCCAGCTCTGTGACTCTCTTCTGCATCTTCAAGAAGGTGGACATGTCTCCCCCCCTGGTCATGTCCTGAGCATGGAGAAGACACACATAACAGTGAGACACAAACACGCTAAAAAGGTAACACTGTTTGACTACACTCAGTGTATATTATAATCTACTGGTTCCTGTTTCCGGATCTTCTCCACACTGGGGTAATATCTGTGAGCACTACACTCTTCAGTGGGCTCTTCAGCTGAGACGTAGGACGGGTTTGTTCTCATGAGCCACTTGAATGTCTCAACAAAGAGTATGAGCAGGAAGTGGTGTTGCTCCCCTCACCTCCCCGCCACGGGATCCTTCCTCGGACTCTGCAAACTCCGAGATGTAGGTGCTCTCGGATTCGTTGCTGCTGTGAGTGGAGTCTGTTCTCCTGTGGCCTGGCTTGGGCACGTTCTGAGGGAGCAGGAGGGACAAGGTGAGAGAGGCATTTATGGAGGCTGAGTACCAGCTCTGTGGACTCTGATGGCTCCATCATCACAGACCCAGCTTGAACATCACATGAGGCTTTCTGAGGAACTCAGCAGTGTTATGAGCAGTCTACAAGTACACAGAGCTTCAGATCACCCTTGCTGGCATGGTAACATACATGCAACCATATTTGTTCATCTAGCCAGGGAGACAGCAACACTTGCATTTGGTTCTACACTTTAACTGTAAAAAATTATTTAAATCCTTGGGAAGTGAGTTGTTTTGGCGGTGTATTGCGTTGCTACTCACCACGCTGAGGGACTCTTTCAGGTCGTCGTGGCGTTCCTCCAGGCGAAGGTGCTCGGTCAGGAGGTTCTGGTAGCGTGAACGCTCCTCGTTCAAGTCGGTCTCCAGCTGGTGGGTCTCTTCCTGCAGCGCGCGCTGCATCTTCTCTGTAGGGTGAATGCATAGACACAAGTCGTTAGCATCAATAGGAGAGAGCCTAGTCTAGGTGGGTTACGTAGTACACCAGGAATCATACAGTAAAGGTCATTCAGCCACTTAAATACATTTAGATGAGATTCTTTAGTCGGTACAATGAACAGTTTGAAGACACACACATGGGATTTAGTTACGTTATGACCGTACTAATCCGGCCTGGGGCTCCGGTGGGGCTCCCCTGTGCTACGGTGTTGCCCGTTTTGTCTCTCCTGCAGGGGTGGTGCCTAGGAGATAATGGGCGGGCCTATATAAGAGCTGGGATTGGTAATGGACAGCCTCTCTCGTATCTCGTCTGGCTGACACTTTGTGTGTGTGTTGCTGATCTGGTTCAGAATGGTTTTGATCCAGTGGTGAGGGCCTGGGGAGAGCCTGCCTGACCGCCGAACTCCATATGGATACTTCCTCCGTCCTCGTCGTGTTCTTCACTTTTGTTTGATTACCTTACTGCCCTCTGGACATATTGCACTACACTTTCCTTTTAATTCATTATACTTATTGTTTCTCTTTGTAAATAAACCTTTTACTATTTAAATCACTACAGTGTGGTCTACCCATTCTATGTCAGGGCTGCCTTGAGCCAGGCAGTCGTGACAGTTACATGAAGATCTGAGTGCGAACAAGTACTGAGCTTTAAAGACTGAAGTAAATAAAGTCAATCTAAGTGATGAGGAGAAATATGAGTGGAGGAACCTGTCATCTGCTGGCTCTGCTCCTTGATCATGCGGTTCAGGTCGTCTTTTTCGGTTTTCAGCAGCCCATTCTGTTCTTTTAGCTCTGCCACCATCTGAAAGTGCCACACACACACACAGCTTAAGTGTAAAACATATGAACAGAAACTAGATTTCAATTTCGCTAAGGAAGCCAATCTGCTTGTCTTACCTACATGGGGTGTTATAATATACAGTATACGTTTTGGTATAGTTCTCTATGCTTTGCAAAACGTTAGAATCAAGAGGTTGTATGATGATAGACCTTAAGGAATTTTGAAGTGGAAAGTTTTTCCTTAATTATTTAGATTTCTTTAACTTCTTAACAGCACTGAAGTTACAAAAAGGAAACAATACAACACTAGTTAAACAGATCTAAAAAATGAGGTTTGAGTAAAGTGAGTAAGTACTTCAGACTGCATTATATTATTCATTATTGTTTATAGGAAAGCATTAGACAGATTAGAGCAGAAATAACACAATACTAGGAGCACAGTAGCAACAAATCCTTAAGAAATGGAAAATGCTGCCACCTAGTGATAATAAAGTTAAATTAAAGTAGTGGCATCTGTGTACCTCCATATTATATTCAACTCCACTAGCATCAATGCCACATGACTAGCTGCCTGAAAACAAGAGCGCTGTTTCTGAGCAGAGATCTACACAGCCTACTGTGGTCTACATATGGGCTACGTCTACCTAAACTACAGCACATCTCCTCCTCACCTGTGACAGAGACATGGTTTCTGGGCCATATACGCCACAGCCCCCCATTGGACTTCCATGGGCCCTAAATCATGACACATATGCTCTGATATTTCTGAATGAAGAATGAATGAAAGGATCTAGCTCAGGACGTCTAGAAGAGGGATCTTCATCTAAAGTGGGACTCTTGGGGGCTGGATGCTATGTGACTAATGACTCAACTAAGTACAACACATGAAGTATTCAAACTCTCTCTCTCTCTCACACACACACACGCACGCACACACGCGTGCACACACTGACACACACACACACAGACACAAAGGCAGACAGACAGACAGACAGACACACCACATACTCACATGCACAACACATACATCCAAACTGATGGCATGTCTTTGTTTTATGTGTGTTGTTATATTGTTCTGAATGATTGTAGTGTGAGACATGTTTAAAAGCTCTGCGTTCATGTGTTGCACATTGCAGGACATGTCTCCCCTTGAAATGTGTGTGATTTCTTTTTGCATACAGTAAAGTATGCAGTCTCTAGCATAACATAGCAATGTTTGGCGACTGGCATTTTCCTTAGCATTGGTCCATATAACCAAATGTGTGTGCTGAGGGCCGCCCTCCTGTCGTACCTTCTCCATCTCGTCGCGGTAGGTCTCGGCCCAGTCCTCGATCACCTTCTTCTCGCTCTGGGTGGTCTTCAGCTCCTGGCGAAGGCGGGCCAGCTCCTCCAGCAGGGAGGTCACCTTGTTGGAGTTGTTCTTGGCGTCCTCCTCGGCCGTGCGCAGGCGAGTCACCTCTTTGCGCATCTTTTCGCTCTCGATTGCGTGAGAGTTCTCCAGGCCCGCCAGCCGCTCGTTGACCGCACGGTTGTCTTTGTTCTGACCAGACGTGCAGAGACACAAGTTAACCACACAAGTAAGACACACACACAGACACACACACACACACACACACACACACACACACACACACACACACACACACACACACAAATACAAATTCTGTAGCAGAACTCTAATTTATTTTAGTTTAGTTTAGTTTATTCTGATACATCAGTGGCATTTGTATTCTGACAAGCTGACAGCACTAATGGGACAGCATGTGGTCCCTACTCAGCCCCTAGAGTGTGTTATCTGAACAGTACCGAGTGGGCTGTATGCTGCCCCATATGTGACAATGCCCAGTTAGCAGAGGGCAAGCCGTGAGCGTCTAGACACACTGATGTCTCCCCTCTCCAGCACTATCTCTGGCCAACCAAAGGTCATGGGTCGAGCTCCCACTGGGTTGGCATCACACCGGTCCTCCCACAGCGAGCGGAGCAGGAGGGGAGGGGAGTGGAGGGGCAGAGGGGGAGACTCCCCAGTACAGAGTGAGCTCACCCGCTACCCAGAGCACCTGACACAGAGCTGACAGACTGCCTCAGTCAAGCAGTCATCACTCTGTGGGCATATGACCCGCATCGCCACAACACAGACGCAGTGTTTGGAGCCGATACAGTCTGCCAAATGACCAGCAATCAGAGACCAAAACTTCTTCAGTCGGACACAGGAAATCTAGATTTGGGGAGTTACATGAATTGGATCTTCGATTGAAATCGGACTACGCTCGGAAACTGGACACATGTGTCCGCACTGACTGACAAGATCTCTAGCTTAAGTGGGGTATAATAGGGTATATCTTCCTGTGTCCACAAAAGAACCCTAAACATGTAACCTGAAGCTATGGCTTCCCTCAGCGCAGAACATCTGACTCCAGGTGTGCATGGCCTCACCTGCTCGTCGACGCGTCGCTGCAGCTGCATGATCTTGTTCTCCATGCCCACGTTGAGCTTCTTGAAGTGCTCCACTGAGCGCGCCTCGATCTTCAGCTTCTTCAGCTCGCGCCGGGCCCGCATGCGCCGCACGCAGCACTGCAGGTACACCAGGGCCTCCAGTGAGCGCTTGTACCACTGCCGGGCCAGCCAGCCTCGCACCATCTTCTGGATCAGCACCGCCTTGTTCTCCCGCAGAAGCTATACACACACATACACACACACAGACACAGACACAGACACAGACACAGACACAGACAGACGGACAGACAAAGAGAAGGAGACATGAGTGTGATCAACTGGTCAAGCGACCAAAACAGTAAAAAAGATGATCGTAGCAAACCTTTCTTCTAATCCTCATTCTGTTCAGACTACAGCCCAAATAACAGAGAAAAGGAGGGAGGGCTCAAGAGAGAAAAAAGAGAGGGAGAGGGAGGGAGAGAGAGAGAGATAGAGAGAGAGAGAGGGAGAGGGAGGGAGAGTGAGAGAGATAGAGAGAGAGAGAGAGAGAAAGAGAGAGAGAGAGAGAGGGGGAAAGGGAGTGTTGGTGGCAGGACTGGGGGGGGGGGGGGGGGGGGGGGGGGGGCAGCTGCTTCAGTCTGTCAGTGGGAGAGTCCCTAAGCTCACAACCTGGCCTGGGCCTGCTCACATGACCATTTAGTGCAGATCAGGTCATGCACAGAGGGAACCATGAAAGACCAGGCAAACATGGTCAGAAATCTGATCCGTATGTCCGTAAATTTCATTTTACTAACCACTCTAGTTTACTCTAACCGTTCCCAAAATTAGGCAAAAAATGACCACACACCCATAGTTCTGAGGATGAGGGTGGTTTTGGGTCTGATTCATTCAACTCATCCCTGAAATGAATCAAGGGGCTATATGGTGTTAATATAATAACACGGGTAATGAGGCTGCCATGTTTTATGCTTCCCACTGTTTAATGGGTCAAATCAAACTAAGAAAATCTTCCAAATAATTTCACTGGAGTTGATCATTCCTATTCAGGGTAAGACAAGCTAGCTTTACTCAAAAGAACCTGACGGGATATTCTTCATCGGCATAACAAATAAACCCAATGGCTGTGTCAGAATCAGCATAATATTCACATACATTGGTTAAAATATTGTGAAACATTCAAAATCATCCCTAGGAGGCTCTGACACTCTCACAGTGACTCAGAGTGGATTTTCTTAACCCTTTATATACTTGTGGGCGAAGGAGTCCCTTAGGATACACACACGTGTCTCTCTCCGTGTGCATAGACACTGTGTGAGTATAGAATGCATGTATGTAGTGTATGTGTGTGGACCTGCTCACCCGTCTGTAGAGCTGGCGGGCCATGTAGGCCCTGAGGATGCACTGCATGGCAAGAGCAGCGGCCTTCTTGCGCTTGAATCGCGTCCTCTCGGCGTACATGCGCTGGTACTTCTGAATGATGATGGCTGAACGAGTCCTGCGCATGAACTTGACCAGCCTACAGAAAGCCGGAGAAACGCAGAGAAATAGGAAGCCAGCTTAACCTACATGCTGCAAATGCATATCAGTCCTTAGAACCCATTATCTCTCTCCCTCTGACACGTACCCATGGAGAACTGTGTTCATACTGCAGTGAGTTCCTTATGGAAGTGTATGAGTATAAGTATGAGGACTGTTTGGTTTATGGCCCCGTTATGCCATGATGCATTAGATAGATTAATCATCTTTATTATTAAAGTTATCCGAATGCAGTTCTTCCAATGTGTGATATTTCTGGACATTTTTAAAAATAGGACAGAATTGAACCTAGGATGATGTCATATCGTCACCTGTATTCATGCAAATAGTTGAGGCCCCTGTGGGCCCTGCAGAAGTGTCTAACCCTGTACTAGCCCTGTACTAACCCTATGAGTGTCTAACCCTGTACTCACCCTGTAAGTGTCTAACCCCGTGACTGTTTAACCCTGTAAGTGTCTAACCCTGTACTAACCCTGTGAGTGTCTAACCCTGTACTCACCCTGTAAGTGTCTAACCCCGTGACTGTTTAACCCTGTAAGTGTCTAACCCTGTACTAACCCTGTGAGTGTCTAACCCTGTACTCACCCTGTAAGTGTCTAACCCCGTGACTGTTTAACCCTGTAAGTGTCTAACCCTGTAAGTGTCTAACCCCGTAACTGTCTAACCCTGTAAGTGTCTAACCATGTAAGTGTCTAACCCCGTAAGTGCCTAACCCTGTACTAACCCTGTAAGTGTACTAACGAGACAGTGCTTCCATTCTGGTTACTGACATGAAACCTTTCCATAAAATTCACTCTATCCAGTGACATGGTTTGTTGTGTTGGGCCATAACAGGTGAGAGAAGAGTGGGCTTCATGGAGGATCCTCTGTGAAAGATGCCCTATCTATGAAAGAGCTGGATGTACTCACCGGCGGGCCTGGTGTCCACGCACATATCGCTGAATGGTGATGGAGGCCTGCTTCATTCGCAGGTACTTCTTACGGGCCAGCCAGCAGCGGATGGTCTTCTGGATGCGGATGCAGGCTACACGCAGTTTGTCAGCTCGGAGCTTCTCTAGGAAGGCCACCTGTCCCGCGCGGAAGAAGATCTTGGTCTTACCAAACTGGTACTTGTCTTGATCCTGAGGAAAGGACACAAAGAGCACAGCTTAACATCTTGGAGTACGTTTTTTTATTTTCATAATAATAATAATAGGTTTTTTATTGAATGTTATTTGTTATCAATAAGCTATCGTATTGCTGTTGTGTTTTAGATGCAAGCTATTGGAAGTTGGTTTAACTGCACAGGTGGTCCTATTTAAATGCTCCTCTATGCTAAAGGGTGAACTTGAGACCACACAATAAGCAGCAACTTCTACCACTGATGACTAAAATGTGCTAAAATGTGTTTTCAATGTCAACAAAATGAGATGTCAGCACATTTTGTTTTGGCAATGCCTGCTGTTATTAAGCCTGCAGGGAAAATATGCCTTCATGTAATAATCCCTTTCGAGCAGTAAGGCTAAAACAGTGATGGTCTCTTGTGTGTGCCTCAAACTGACCAGGGCACCAGGGCACATAGACACACAACCAATGGGTTGTGGTTACTTTCAGTTTCATCCAGAAAATACCACATTTGTAAATTAAATAGTAAATTCACCTCATACCAAAAGCAATGAGAACATGCTGCTGCTGTACCTGCACTAGTTGTTCCAGAACATTCTTGCAAGTCAGCTTTCTGTCCGCTAGAACATCTTTCTGCTTCATTAGAACACGGTAGCGGCTAAAGAACTCCTGATAGGTCCACCTGTTCCAAGCAACACACACACACGCACACATTCATTATTACATCTCGGTGGCATTACCTCATTCAGTGAGGAAGCAGCAGAGCATGCCTGCACATAATAATGAATGAGTGGCTGGTGACTATAATGTATGGAGATATCCAGGGCTAGAGAGTTCTGTGCTGGACTGTGTTGCAGTTTCACATTCGGGGGTGGAGTGTGGAGGGGGGTTGGTGAGGTTTGGTGGACAGTACCTGGATGGGAAGCCAGCAGCTGAGATGCGGATTGTCTCCAGCACACCACAAGCCCTAAGCTGCTGTACCGCCCTCTTGGGGTCAAATCTGGAGAAAACAGAATCAGTCAGCAACATTCTGTTCAGTGTCTACACATCACAATCCCACCGCATTCTAGAACAATCCAAGTGAAAAATATTGTATATACACAATGCCAAAAATGTGTACAGATTTTAATTCAACAAGAGGAAAGCTGCTCACGTGAAGGCGTGCTTGAAGTCATTAGGCTTAATGCAGCGTACATAGTGGGGGGTTGTTGCATTCAGGGTCTCCATCAGTAGATTAAGGGAGTTCCGGAACTGAAGAGAGGGAATTGCAAATTCATTTTCAGATCTACTTGGTGAGTGACTATATCAAGCCATGTCACATTGTGTTTTAGGGCAAAGACTTTGTTCCAGCTTTCCTTATTTAGCAGCATATCTTTGGGTTACAGGTAAATATATATGTAGACTGCAGACACACCTGAAGACCAACAGTCTTCTTATGCTCCTTGCTGGCCTGGTTGGGCCGGCCCTTGTCAGGCTTGACACTAAGAACACGCTTCCCTGGGGGGGCTCCAGTGGGGGTGGTGGCCTTCTCATCTTGAAACAGCTCCACCAAGAGGTCCAACTGGGTACAGCAACCAACCAATTCCATTAAAACCACAAACCCCTCTGGTGCCGAGACCTCTTACCAGCTCTAATTATGGCTAATGGTAAAAGCCAGCAAGCACGTTTACTTTCATTATAAAATAAATTAAACATTGAAAAAGAATCACAACTACCTGCAGGTTAACTATCATCAAGTACTATTACTTCACGCAGCAGTGATACCACAGCAAAGCAAATTGGTCATTAAAAACATCATGCAGTGAAGGCTATTACTGTTTAATCAGAGTGTACGGACAAAAAACGCTTACATGCTGAAGAGGGAAAACCAGTTAGAGTTTCAAACACACACACAAGTTAAACACTCAGTCCTCCTAGTGGAGGGCTCATGTCAGTGCAGGCCAGCCTCCAGGAGCTCTTTCTAACTTCCAGTCCACTGCTGCTGCTCTCTGGAGAGACTGGACTTACTGCACAGGCCAGAGAGCTGCTGCAGCATGCTTCCCTCTCTCTGGTTGCCGTTAGCAGCACAACAGTAGCCAAACATCATGCTGAGGAAGCACAATCATCTCCACTTCCTCCCCTCTCCTCTCCTCCCCTCCCCCATCCATCCTTTCATCCTTCCATCCATCTCTGTCTTTATCCTCCATTTAGAGCCTGTCACTTCTTGTAGCCCAGCTGTGAAACCGCAGTGAGGCAGAATGGAAGAGTGTGGTGATGGTGGTTAAAACATTAGAGGAGGACAGAGAGGAGAACGCAGAGAAATCATAGGGCCAAGAGGGAGAGAGCTTTTACCTTCTGCAGGGATAGAGGTTGTCATGGTGGGACACAAGACACACACATAAACAACACAAGGAGAAAATAACATGATCATGACACAAGGGATTCAAAAACAATATCTACCACTGCATGCATCTTACACTACAAAGTATTAAATGCCCATAAACACCTTTATGGCTTATCAGGCTGAACCAGGCTGTCATAACAACGGCTGTGTCCAAGCTGTTGTCATGGGCTAGAAGTGCAAGATGAATTTGAGATCCTGAAATTCATTTGCAGTCTTCTTGTGTCTTGTAAAAATAAGGGAAAGTTGGTGGGATAAAACTGGCTCTGATTTAGCTGAGTATGGTGAACTCACGATTGCCACAGGGACAATCAAAAATCACAGCAACACACAGAGAATGGGATGTGGGGGTTATACTACGGCAAGAGGGATGTACCAATAATGTGTCAAAATGAATGGTATAAGTGCCAAATTTCAGAACAGCAAACACAAAACAAAAAAATGATGATGACATGGAATACTGCTGATTTCCAACAGCTATGAAGGATGTATAAAATGATTAGCAATCATGTACTGATATTAATCATTAATCAAAGAATATGGAACAGCATTAGGGAAACAAATTTGTTTTACTTGATGCTCTAAATCTTTGTTTTATTTTATTAATACCTAGCAGTTACGGATTAGCGTAACCTTGTTTTAAACCCTTACCCCATCTGATCACTGAACCTGTGTCTTTAAGGAGAAAACACGCAGTCAGTGGACAATATGTTCCTACCACATAGTTCTCAACAATGACTGAACATCTACTGCCCTTTGAAGTTGGCCTCGCGGTCACATGAGCAGACCACAGCATCCTCGAGCAAAGGCCTATTTCAAACGTCACAACATAAACTGGAAATAGGATAAGGGCTCAAATACACATAACCGTTTTTTTTTAAACGGGACGCGAGCAAATGCATTGATTCCTATGGATTCAATCATTTCCATAGGAATCAATGCATTTGCTCGCGTCCCGTTTTTAAAAAACGCGTATGTGTATTTGAGCCCTAAGGTGTCCATCAGTAAAGAACAGAAATCGAAGTCTTCAACTTGTGTCTACAAGCCTGCATCGCTGACTGCTGGGATACCCCCCATTGAATTAGCAGTGAGTCACCTTTAGCCATTTCTGAACAAGCACCTCTCTTACATGCCTGGGTAACACTGGCCCTCCTTGCTCTCTAAACCCTGAGCTCTCCCATAACTAATCTGTGTGCAATCAGCTGTGGCCATGGGAAAGAAAAAAACAAGAGAGTAGAGATTGGATTGAAAGATTAGGCCCCTTTCCCGGAGGAATTACCTCCCTGATCTTTGCAGCCAAAACACACCAGAGACTGATGCCACTCTACCCAGCAGCAACAGAGAGGGCAACTGGGCTCCTAAACTACTAGTCTTTTACTTGAAGAAATATCCATCAGATATGAATTTGTCCTCAGAGGGCAGATAACATAACAGAAGCAAACCTTTTGTGACTAAAACAGACAAAACATGAGCTTTACGTTATGACCAAAGACGACCGTCGACATCATTAACACTGATACATTTGGGCTTTGAAGCGCTGGTCTTCAGCAAATGTACAAGTGCTAAAACAGCCTTCTTTCAGAGATGTTATGACACATCATCACTGAGAGCACTGACATGCACATACACCTCATGAACTCCAGATGGCATTAAAAGCTTGACTGAACAAACTTGACTTTTCCCCCCTTTTTTTCTTTTTTAAAGGTCATCAAAGCAAATCCATGATTCTGGAAAATGTCCACCAAAGCGCTCAGGGTTGTTCTCTGTGTTTCAATCTCCACTACTACTACTACAATACACACGTGGAGTCGCTACGACTTCCCTCCGTCAAACTTCACTCCTCTTCAGGGCTAAATATAGACGTCCACCAGAAGAGCAGCGTGGGGAAAGAGAGTTGGATTGAAAGAGACAAACCTTGCTTGCTTTGAGCACAACGATCTGGTCTTCGTTCACGGTGTCCTTGTTTTTCTCCAGGAAGCCATCGCACTGGTACTCCACCTGAGGGAACAGACACAGCAGAGGGTCACCACCATGACGGCACCCTCATCACCCCGACTCATAATCTGTCACCACCATGATGGCACCCTCATCACCCTGATTTATAATCTGTGATAAGCACACTCTGAATGGGTTTACCTTAATCATGGCAGACCCCCCTGTCACAACAGTACACCTATGGGCTCATATTTAGAGATCAGGAAGATCCAGCACAAGTGACCTGGGTGCATTACTTATAATGTTGAACTCGTAGGGAGACTATGTGGGCTGGTGTGCATTTCAGTTGAAGAATGGGCAGATTGGATGGTCTTGTGATGGTGGGATCAGACCAGACAGGTCCAGACAGCAGGGCCCTTTAAATGCAACCCAGGGAGAGGTGTAAGTGCACTTTGCTGCCACAGGCTATCAGCCTTTCCCTCTTGCCTGCTCTCAGGGGTAACATGAAACTGGGGCTAAAACTGGCCTAGGGAACACTAGGTCAGCCAAGAACTCAGCAGGGGGACTCACAAATGGGACTTTTGATTTTCAGGTAGAGAGGTGGAGGGCAGAAGGGCAATACTCCTTTACGTAAGGGATAACGGCCGACGAGCTGTCCAGTTCTACGAAGTTAATGGACGCTGCGGGGCAAAGAACACCACGACGCGGAGCGGAGTGGTGTTGGTCCGCAGAAGTCCATTAACTTCGTAGAACTGGACAGCTCGGAGGCAGTTATCCCGCTTATCTCCCGTTTACAACATCCAAAAATGTTTTTATTATTATTATTTAGAATTTCCTTTATCTTTAGGAAATGTAATATGCATAATAACCTGATGAATTCTTGATTTGAAGCCTAGTGCTCCCGTTAGAGAAAGTAGTGAGAAAGTAGTGCGTGGAACTGGACCTTTAGTTTCCCCGGGCGTTGCTGCAAAGTGACACTCATGAGCTCACCTCTGTAAGTAAACGGACACACGGACACAGGTATTGTTCATAAGGTTTTACTATTTACAGTTGAACTCCACGTTTCCGTTGATGGTGAAGTTGGACAGAGCAACAGGGAGGTCAAGTTTAGTAATTTTGGTCGAAGGCTCACAATCGAGCCGGCTAGTTAGCCGTGAGCTACCATCTGTTTCGATGGGTTTTTTTTCTAAGCGCTAACAGCCGCCTACAAATAATATTAGAGACTTTCAGTTAAGAATTACAATATTCTACAACATTCGTGTAGAACATAAACAACTAACCGAGTCAATTTAGACATATAAAAAGTCGTGTAGACAGCTTAATTGACATAAAACATTGCCCACTAACTTGTCCCAACACGCCGCCATCTTTGTTCAAATTATCCTAGCTGTCAAAAAATAAACGTTACGTTGGTTGTCAATGGTAACCATTCAAGAGCATTGATATGGAACGGCGATTTAACGTTTCTACTGGGACTACGTCCAAGGTGTCCGGTTATACGAACTTAATGTACACCCCATTAGCCAATCAGAAAACAGTATTTCGTTCCAGAGGGAGATAAATTCAAATAAATTAGACACACAAAAGGGCAATACTCCTTTACATTCAAATCCATAAGACACACACAAACACAGGCAGCCACAGTGTACAAGGCTATAGTGAATATCTGAACAACCTCGACCAATTTGATAAGGCCACGTGTGGGATACCTTATCAGCAAAGTGCTGAATGATGAAGGCTCTGTTGGACATCCGTGGCTTTTCAAACAGAGCGCATGTCTTCAGGTGTGTGTTGTACAACTTCTGGGCCCATGAGTCATCTGCCCCTTTTGGCATCTGGGAGCGAGAAAGAAGGTAAACAATCAGTGGTTCTTATAGAGGAACAGAGGAACAGAGGACAGGCAGTACATAACAAACAACCCTGTCCCCCCCCCCCCCACCCCCATATCATGAATCAGAATTTTGTATTCAATCTTTACCTTGCACTCCTCATCCAGCAGATCCAATATTCCCATCTTGGACTCAATAAGGTTGATGCATGGCTGATTGTCATAGAAATCTATAAGTGTCCAGGGAATCTGCTCCTTCAAGTATTCTTCCTGTTCCAGTTTAAACACATGCTACAGAGAGAAAGGTCAGAGGTCAGTCTGGTACAATACTGAGGCCTTCTCCATGAGGAAGTAATGGACCATCAGAGCCTTAACCCAGCAGATACCAGAGGCCCTTTAATTGCTGGCAAGGCCTCATCTTACACTGGACATAAAATACGATACTGGATAAGTTGATATCTTCTTGGCAAAATGGGGGAAATATGTGATAAAAGAACATTTGCATCTATGTTTAAGTCATAAACAGGGTTTTTAGATGGAAACAGGACTCACCATATTAAATTGCTGCTGAAGCTTTTCGTTAGCGTAATTTATACAGAACTGCTCAAAGCTGTTGATCTCAAATGTCTCAAACCTGAGTTGCAACACACATAAAATTGATAAGTTAATAGCATGTTTAAAAAAAGTTTAAACACCAATATCTGACTTTGATTTGACACTTGATTTGATTTGTACAGGAACACTCATCACATTGAAACGAGACCCACCCGTATATGTCCAGGACTCCGATGAACGAGTGCTGCTTGACGGAGGCGTGCAGGGCATGATTCACATGATCCACAATCCAGTTGAAGAGCTTGGCATAAATGAGCTTGGCCAAGGCATCTCGGGAGTTGATGGCCTGGAGCCTGGGGACGGTTTTGATGTAGGTTTCTGTTGCTGTTTTCAACTTCTTGTGACAGAGCCAATGTGACATGTCCTGGTAGGTCACACCCATAAGCTCACAAAATACTGTAAGGTGGCCATTGTTGGGCTGTTGGAGAAATGTACACACAAGCAACAATGTAAACATGTTTACATCTTTTATGTTAATGTGTAAACATGGATTTCATGGAGAGCTCTTTGAGGAATGACCCATGCTTTACTGAACTGTTCGTTCATCATGTAAGGTCTGACTAAGGAATGACTGCACCAATAACCTCCATGTTGAGAGACCC
The DNA here is from genome assembly GCF_963457725.1 of Sprattus sprattus. Taxonomy (NCBI): domain Eukaryota; kingdom Metazoa; phylum Chordata; class Actinopteri; order Clupeiformes; family Clupeidae; genus Sprattus; species Sprattus sprattus. The sequence continues at coordinate 22,390,131 of NC_137927.1, forward strand.
TTCTTTGTCGTCTCTTAGTAACTGACAGCCTTCAGAAAACTCCTTTCTGTGTATTTTTGGTCTGTTATGGTTATATATTTGTTAATATTTGGAGTTAATATTATGAATGTTGGCAAAAACTATCTTTTTTACGGCCTCATGTTGAAGTGTACTATTAGACTTCTATTGGTGATCTGGTTTCAAAGTTGCATGGATTATGAGCTGTGTGGTTTTTTTTGTGTGTGTTTGTTTTATTTGTCAATGAAAGGGTTTTAGGTGGTCAATGACTTTATAATAATAATACTGGACAGATTCCAAGGATAAACAGCAATGTAACAGAATGGGTCTGTGAATCACAAAGCTGCAAATGCTTAAATGCTGAACATCAGTATAACTTAGTAAGTAAGGTGGTATTTTTTTCTTTCTGCATCCATGTCACAGGACCTGGACCATTTGCACCACATCAGTCTCACCGGGATGATACTGCTGTCTGAATCACGGTCTTTCACTTCCACATTTCCAAGATGGAGGATTGCAGCAAGAATTTGGAAGATTCCCATTTGATATGATTCATTGATACCTGGCACCAAAGGCAGAGCATAAGCTTTTAGATAATCTTTTAAATCACAAGTCTATTGTGATAATAACAATAACACAAATACTAAGATCATGGGAAACATCAGCCAAAAAAAAAAAAAAGCATAGACAAAAGAAACAGGCTTTGATGGACAACCTCACCTAGCAACATGAAAGCGTGTCTGGTGTTGATCATCTCCTTGGCATCATCCACTCCATTGATGACGGGGTTCTGGCCCTGGTTGGTGTAGTGGAAGTCATCTGCACTGCCTACAGATCAACATCAACATCAATGCAAATCAGAGACGGCACTGCGGAGGACGATGATCATTTCAATAGGTTTACACTGCTAATGATATTATACATGGCCATTTACAGTGTGATATATGTCCCCTATAGTAATGATAATCAGAGCTAGGGGTCACTAGGTCCACTCTCATCCGGAGCTCAAATGTCATACGTGATGACCTAATAATGACTATGAAGTCAATCAGGCGTGCCACCATCCTATAGACTGTAGTGTGTGATGCAAAGGGCTTCACAGCCAGGCAGTCTGAGAGGTCTTCTGTTCAGAGGGAGCAGGGAACTGCAGACTTCACACGAATACTCCCGGCTGTCACAGGGAAGACCGGAACTGAGTGATTCAGGCATCAGTGTCAACTGAATCCGCAACCAAACTCAACAAACAAAGCCGCCTTTACAGATTTAAGACAAGATGCGCTGTTGCCAGGCAACTAGGACCTGATGGCGTGACTCCCCCCAACCCTGACCCCTTATTAAAAGAGGCATTAGTTGTTCAATAAGCCAGCTGAGGGGGTAGAAGGTGCCAACAGTGTGTCTTTGTGTGTGTGTGTGTGTGTGTGTGCATGTGTGTGTGTGTGCATTTGTGTGTGTGTGTGTGTGTGTGTTTTTGTTTGCATGTGTATGTGTGTGTGTGTGTGCATTTGTGTGTGTGTGTGTGTGTGTGTGTTTATGTATGTATGTGTGTGTGTTTCTGAGTGTGCATGTGCGTGTGTGTGTTCGATGTGTGTGTGTGTGAGTGTGTGTGTGTGTGTGTGTGTGTGTGTGTGTGTGCGTATATTTGTCTGTGATAGTGTGAATGTTTAAAACAATACACTGTCCTGACAAAGCTTCCTGTAGAGTCTGCCACTGTGGGACTCAACCTGCAGTGCAGATGCACAATAACTGCCGGGCAGGGATGCCCATCTCTTCCTAACCCTCCTGATTGGTTTATACATGTGGTCATCCATTAGCTGCTGATCACAAAGAACTAGACAGACCAACACAACACTTTTCCACAGAGCCTCTGTTGTGGACACTATCAAAATGTAAAGCTTTGTTATTGTTTTAATTAAAATAACTAACATTGTTCCAGCGTTTATAGCACATGAACAACCTTTACGAAGTGTGCTCTAAGCAGTGTGGTCTAAGTGAAGTTCAAATGAGCAGCCTGATGTTTTGTTTCAAGGTGTTCACAAGGAGGTTTGGGTGACTTACGTAGCTTGAGGATTTTCAGCTCAGGTAAATGGGAGGAGGCACACAGCTGATAGAAGATATGGTAGTTCCTTTCTTCATCCGCCTAGAAAGCAAGCATATTAAAATCTCTGTCAAACACACAATGTGAGCCACTGTGAGCTGGCCCAGTGTGAGGCTGACAGGTGGCCACTAGAAACCACAGGCAGGGTGTTTGTGTGTGAGCAAGCTCACTGAGTCATTCTCAACAAGGACCTAGAGATACGCGTTGCACAACTCGCAACCCTTCATTGAAAATATTTCCCCAACATAAATTAATTTGCAAGCATCTAAAACACATGATACTGTAACAAATTCTCTTGGCTACGGTTTACTGTTCAAATATATGCAAACCATTACCAGTCAATAATATTTCAGATGGTGGCTTTGAAAAGCACATTCCATTAGATCCCTGACCTCAGAAATTCCCTGGCTGCACAGGGATAAACTAAACACAGTGCAGACTTTACAATCATATTCCTGAGCCTGTGCCACAAGCAGGCCTGTCTGCGCCCTTGACCAGCGAGAGAGCGAGGAAGACAGAGAGAGGGAGAGAGAGAAAGAAAGAAAGAGAGAGGGAGAGAGAGGACTCCTGTCACATCTCGTTTCACCCCCCAGCAGAGACGCTAAGCCCCTCCGTCTCCCGTTCACCTGACTGCTGACGCGGTGGCCCAAGGCCCAGGCTGGTGAGGAGGTGTGTGTGTGTGTGTGTGTGTGTGTGTGTGTGTGTGTGTGTGTGTGTGTGTGTGCCCAGGCTGGTGAGGAGGGCGTGTGTGTGTGTGTGTGTGTGTGTGTGTGTGTGTGTGTGTGTGTGTGTGTGTGTGCCCAGGCTGGTGAGGAGAGCGTGTGTGTGTGTGTGTGTGTGTGTGTGTGTGTGTGTGTGTGTGTGTGTGTGTGTGTGTGTGTGTGTGTGTCCGAGGCCCAGGCTTGTGAGGAGGGAGCCTCTAGGTGCACGGCGCTGCAGCACCAGACCAGACACACCCTTCAGATGCCTGCTCAGCCCGGCCTCAGTGCAGACTGCTGCGCAACCCCTCACGTCTCACACTGCACCAGCGCAGTCCACACACACACACACACACGCACACACACACACACACACACACACACACAGAAGAGTCAATCTGGAATCTTTCATTCAGATAACACATGTGTATTAATGGAATTAAGGATCAACCGAGATAAGATGGACCTTTACTACGTCTTTGCATGTATGACACCTATCTGTCTGGCACTTTCCCCACAGTGACCTGCACCTCCTGACAGCGTGCCAGCTGGCCTGCTGCCACCACTCCAGCTCGTCAGCCCAAGCGCTCAGGTGTTCAGGCGGAATCGGAATGTGAAGAATGTCGACGGCACGGCACTGCACTGCCCTGCACAGAACGCAACAACTGCATTTACAGGCCTGATGTAGGCCCGGGTGGCCGCCGTCCACTCCAATAACCTCAAGCCTTATGGAGACCCACCCTGCCCTTACTGCCCTCAGTGCCCTCAGTGCCAGCGGCTTCAGGAAGGAGACACACATGTATGAAGGCACAGACGGAGGCCACTATGTCACCCATCAGGAAATACAGAACTCAAGGAAGCTACTTCTCTTTTGTCAAATGCTGTCATGGTGGGGTAACAATGTCATGGGTGTGGGCGAAACACCAGCCCTTAAAATGATTTGAGTTTCTCGTCAGCAGCTCCTAACACTGGAATGTTTCCTTATCAGCCTCTAACACCAGTCATGCAGGGACCAGGCTGGCTAACACCTATCTGTACAGGATCAGAGATGGGCAGGGCCGACACACATTTAAAATACACTGAGCAAACACACACATAGACTACTGAGAAGCCATTTCTCAAGGACTCAAGGAGAGGTGGGGGATATAGCAGCAACACCCCCTGACAAACAGCACAGCCTCAGTCAGGCACACAGGCCCCCAGTCAGACCTTCCACTGCCCTCTGGAAGAAATGGAAAAAGGGGGGGGTGAGGGGAGTAGAGTGTTTGAAGAGAGAGCGGGGAAAGTGGGAGAAATGTCAACATTTCCTCTCGACTAAAAATAAAACATCTTTCAATCATTAACCTCTGTTTACTGGACAGTGCAGTTCTTGTCTCAGCTGATGCATTTTGTAGCTGTGAGTTTGCCACGCTTGAATGCGACCAACAGCAGTGCAGCTGAGCGGGCGTAGCGTCTCTGACGTGGCTTTGGAGGAGCTCAGCTGCCAAACAGTAAGAGAGCTCATGTGCAGCTCCCTCTGCCAGCCCCACACCACACCACACCACACCTCACCGCATCTCTCCCGAGCAGCGCAGCCAACACTCACGGCCTCCATACACAAACCCACTGCCAGCCTGTCAAGCATTACAACCTCATGCACTGTTCGTAGCTCAGGAGGACAAAGGCATCCTTCTTCCTCAGGCTCCCATTAGTTACCTGCTGGCATAAGTACCAGATGCATGGCATTGTTTAAATACATTCCCGCACTGGCAACTCAGAAAGCAGACGCCACACTGACTATAGGGTTTGTGGTCACGTGTGTGTTAACACGGACGCAGTTATGACACGACACACATACTTATGCTATGCATCTGTTTAACCCCCAGGAATTGCGAGGACAACAGACATGCTCTGGCTATATGGATGTATGAGAGTGTGTGTGTGTGTGTGTGTGTGTGTGTGTGTGTGTGTGTGTGTGTGTGTGTGTGTGTGTGTGTGTGTGTGTGTGTGTGTGTGTGTGTGTGTGTGTGTGTGTGTGTGTGTGTGTGTGTGTGTGAGAGTATGTGTGTGTGTGTGTGTGTGTGTGTGTGTGTGTGTGTGTGTGTGTGTGTGTGTGTGTGTGTGTGTGTGTGTGTGTGTGTCTAATGCATGAACGGAGCACTCACCTGAAACACCACTCTGGACTTCTCCAGCAGGTAGGTCCTCATGTTGGCTCCGATGATATGGAAGCGCCTGTCAAAGCCGATCTCAATGTACTTGCCGAAACGACTGCTGTTGTCATTCCTTGTTGTTTTGGCGTTGCCAATCGACTGTAATTCAAGAACATTGGGAAAACAGATTTAATCACACATACAATTAGAAAGCTCAATTAATTAGGGACAAAATGACTGAACAGAAGAAACATGCAGAGGAGGGAAATGTGATGTTTTGCAGGGAAAGCTGTACTTGACTATGGCCCTTCTATTAGAGGGACTCTAGGCTGACACACACACACACACACACACACACACACACACACACACACACACACACACACACACACACACACACACACACACACACACACACACACACACACACACACACACACACACACACACACACACACACACACACACACACACACACACACACACACACACACACACACACACACAGGGTCAGCGCCAGCCCAAGTGCTTTATCCTACAGGATTAGACAACATTTCCAGCAGCTTCAGTTCAACACAAGCACTTTTCTTCTCTCCTCTGTCAATGATAATGCAGAAAGTCTGCGTCTCCGTCCCACTCCAGGGATGAAGCAGAGGACACTGGGCCTGTTTCACAGAACTGAGCATGCTGGGATACAGAGGACACTGGGCCTGATTCACAGAGCTGAGCATGCTGGGATACAGAGGACACTGGGCCTGTTTCACAGAGCTGCCTTTCAGCACTGTGCCCCTCTTTCCTACAGAGCTAAGCATGCTGGGAGACAGAGGACAGAGCTGCCATCCCCTGTGGCCCGAGGGAGAGCACTGCAGCCTCTGCAAGGGTGACGAGCAGAAAGGGTGAGGGAGACAGAGAGGAACTGAAATGCCTCCCCTCTCCTCATAAAGTCATCCCTAAAAATATGTTGCTTTGTTGTAACATCAACTGGGAAGGTAGGGGTCTTGTAATAGGTCCTCGTTGCTAGTACTAAGACATGGCCCATCGTGCCATCTGTCAACTCCCTGCCCTGCTTGGTTAGTTAGAGTTATAGTCAGCATATCAAACAATGCAGAAAAAAATGAGGTTTGGCCCAATTGAATTGAGTTGGTCAGGTTACGGCAAACCATCAAGGATGGCTTAACAGACTGCGGGGAATTAAGACTAAAAATAACTCAGATGTCAGAGCTATTGTTGCAGTATGGTGACTGTGTGTAAACTGGGACCATGTTGATATGCTGTTTCATAAAGAGGAATGCAGTTCCTGGTCTGGTCTGTCACATAGTCTCTGTGGAATCAGGCAGCGCAATGCACTGCTGGTAGTTTTCAAGTCAAGCTTGATTTTTCAGGTCTGTGTCACTCTCATTCTCACTCTCACTCGGTCTCTCACTCTCGCATACACACAAACACTCACATGCACACACACAAAGAATACTGCCTTCAGGAAACGTTGTTGAAAGATCTCCAACATGGCGTTTGTGAAACAAAGGCACAACATTAAGGCGACAGCTGCAGTAACCATGGGACACGGGCTAACACAGTGACACTTCCACCTATCAGCCAATCACCTTCCTGCATCTCTCGGCTTCATGAGAAGCTGCCGACAGCTTTTCAACCTCCATCCCAAAACACACGCTACAGTCTAACTGCAGTCTGACACTCAGCAGAGGAAAATGGTGGAGTCAGCTCTCCTGTTCCCACACCGTGTACTGAGCACAGCCTGCCTTCCACCCTCCCATCCTGCCTGTGTGTTACTACAGGGTGCTGAGAGCAGACACACCCCAAGAAATGCTGGGACAGAGAGAGAGAGGGGGAGAGAGAGGGGGGGAGAGAGAGAGAGAGAGGGGGAGAGAGGGGAGAGAGAGAGAGAGAGAGAGAGAGAGAGAGAGAGAGAGAGAGAGAAGGCATCAATAAATCCAAAATGGCCACTGGCACACAACAGCCATTCCTCAGCAGTATTTAACACCCAGAGGACCGTCCTCAGGGAGAGCTGGGATGCTAAGTCTCTCCTTCCATCACTGTAGTTTCAAAGGTTACTGTCAGTGACAGATTACGTAAAGGACAACAGAACAAGTCGAGACAGTTTGGAAATAAACAGAATAAAGTGCCAATTCTGAGGAAAGGCTTCCATCAATGGCTCTCACTGAAACATTATTATGGACGTATTTCTTTCAAGCTGTGTCTGGCTGCTCTGGAGTTAAAACCTGGCCTAGTTGCTGAGGGGAGGAGAGGAGAGGAGAGGAGAGGAGAGGAGAGGAGAGGAGAGGAGGAGAGGCTGATGCAATCACCTCAGCTGAGCCCCAGTAGACCAAGAGCATCTGAGCATGCTCACTCACACTCACACACACACACATATGCTCGCTCGCGTGCGCGCACACACACACACACACACACACACACACACACACACACACACACACACACACACACACACACACACGCGCGCGCTCGCGCATACACACAGAGCACACTTTCACGTCTCACCATATATAAACATACACACAAATACCGTGGTTTCAGAAGGTATTCAACCCCCCTGAAAGCCATCACCTTTTTCTGTTTTACAAAAGATACTTAGACATATTTTCCCAATCAGTTTATCCATTGTGAACACTTATGCTGTAGTATTTTTCTAAAGGCTAAAACTAAATAAAACCCTATTTTTTTGTTAGAATTTATGTTACTGTTTTTAACTGTTGCTTTAGCCTTGAGCCTGATTTACAACAGACTGCAACAGGTTTTCTTGTGATATTGTGGTTTAGATTTGATTTCCATTCATCTTCTCTACTCCCCAGTTTCTGCCGTTGAGTAATATCGCCACAGCATGGTGTGACTACTGCCATGATTCATGATTGGGTGGTGTTATTTGAGGCATTGGCAGTGTCATGCCACATAAAGCACTTTGACAACTGGCCAAAAAGCTCTATTTTGGTCTCAGATGACCATAAAACCTTTCCCCATGTCTTAGGCAACCTTTAGAAATGTGTTAATGTGGATCCTCAGGATGTGGATGATAGTGTTTTTTCTTGCCACCCTCCAAAAGAGTCCAGTTTTATGGATAGCCACGTTGATATATATTTGGGGGTGATGTGTGGACAGTGTTGGCCTCAGTGTTGGCATCCTGAGATGCTTGGTTTGGGGGACGGGCTTTTTTCTACAAAGCATCTGAGTGGTGTGATGCAACCTCCACTGTTGGAATGTCATATGGATCCAATGGTGCTCAAATGGACCTCAAAACACTTAGATAGCTTTTCTCGCTTAGTCTTCATTCCATTTATGATCAGTTTTGGTCAAATTAGTGGCACGTTTGTATCATTTGTGAATAACTTTTCATCTGCCTTTATCTGGAACTCAAGGGGTTTGAATACTTATGCAAGAAGTATGTCAGCTTTGAACTTATTTAGTGTAAACGTTCAAATCACTCATTTCTGCCTTCGGAAATATGCTAGAGCATAAATGTTAACAATAAAAACAACAATAAAAAATGTCTTTTGTAACTGCGAAAATGGTGATGATTTTCAAGGGGGGTTGAACACTTTTGCAAGCCACTGTACACAAACACGGGCTGGGAGTAAGCCTGACTGTCATCACAGCTAAGAGCAGCTTGAGGCAGAAGGGGCACAAATGCGGAGAGCTGGGTAGTGGGCAGTGGCTGTCGCTGCTTTTAGTGCTTTTGTCTCCACTTGTACCAACCTTCAGGCCAACTCTAAGCAGCCCTTCTCCGTGCCTGTTTGCCTGAGAAGCAGGGGCGGAGTGGGACACAAAAATCCACCGGGACAATTCTGACTGCACCGGCCCACCACCGGCCCACAACGTGCCCAAAACTGGCCCAACCCGCATCCCCTCCACCTCCCATATCAACTAGCCTACACAAACAAACGGGCGGCTTTTGATCATTATTGTTAGATTTAGTGTTGATGTGTGGGTGACAGACATGACAGTGACAGTGACAGTGTATTTGTATATGTACATTTATGGAAATACGGAACAAATCGCGTCCCGTATTGGCTCAAATGTTATGCTAATTCGCAACAATGTGTCCTGTCAACTCACTCGCATTTAGTTGACGGCTGGTTGAATAAATCCGTAATTCTTGTACATTTTGATGCACTTTCCTCCAGCATCCGCCTCTTTTTCAGTCTGGCCTTTTTGCCCCCTCCTTTCTCCTTTCTCTTATGTCCCTCAATCAGGTCCACTTCACCTGCCCTCTCTCGCTGATAGCCGCTAATTTATCTCCCTAGGTTCACTTGATAAAGGCACAACGATACGCATTTCCCATGAGGCAATTTGCTCCGACCATTCTACATTCAACAAAAAACGAATTCAATCGCTGGCCAATTTATATTTGTGGTCATGAAAGTAGCCTAATGAAGCGTCTGAATAAAAAAGAATTACATCAATATAGGAGGCTAAACAAAAATCAGAAGGTTGGATTAATGGAAGTGAGTTTGACACACACCATAGGTGTGATGTACAGAGACAAATAGAGCTATAAATAGTGGTTGGACTGCCGTACTACAGAACTCTCAGCTTAGAGATTTTCACGGGACCATGATTTGACGTACATGTAATCTCGATGGGCCGCTCATGAATTTGACACGACGGCTGCGAAGGCCGGTCTGCAGGCTGGTTCTCGATAGATTATTGGCCGACCGGCCTACCGGGAAAAATCCCGGTCCTCCCGATGGCCACTCCGCCCCTGCTGAGAAGTATGTGCATCCCAACATGAAAACACTGAAGGGGATCTAATGCGCTCAGAAAGCCCACGACCAGAGCTCTCAGGTCCTGTGGCAGCTCTTTAAAACAACTTGGTCCTTGAACAGGTCTTTCAAACGGAAAACACCAATCAATGTTCTACACTCAACCAGACAGGGATCAGTTCTATGGCCAGTGAGAAGCCAAGAGTAGAAGAGAGAGGGAGGTGGAGGTGGAGGTGGAGGTGGAGGTGGAGGGACAGGCAGAGTAGAAGAGAGAGGGAGGTGGAGGTAGAGAGACGGGCAGAGAGAGCCAGCACCAGGTGGATGGAAGTCATTAGGCTCCTCACCTCCATAATCGGATTGGAGGCCAGCACTTTCTCCTCCACATTGTTCTCGCTGGCTGAGCCACTGACTGTGGCGAAGTATCGCATGGCGTATTTGGCCGAGACCGTCTTACCAGCGCCAGACTCCCCACTCACAATGATGGACTGATTCCGCTCGTCCCTAGAGAATCAAAGGCAAAAAGAAAGATGCACACATAACTGCAAAGAGGTGGCTATTTTAATCTTTGAACGCTCTTTATTTTGGGGGTAATTAGATCAGAACTAGAAACACTTGAAACACAAGTGGAATGCCTCTGTGTTCTTAAGGAACAGGGATAGGCATGTCATAGTGCCTACTGGAGAACCACAGCCCCTCTGATGGGACCAGTCCGCACACCGGCACCTAGAGGGAGAACTGTGCCAAGGAACCAATCAGAAATCACACGTCTTTGATTCCTCTAAGATCAACAGAGAGAGAGAGACAGAGAGAGAGAGACAAAGAGAGGGAAAGAGAGAGAGAGAGAGAGAGAGCGAGAGAGGGAAAGAGAGAGAGAGAAAGAGAGAGGGAAAGAGAGAGCGAGAGAGAGAAGCAGAGGCTGCTATTTCTGGTTTGCTGCAGAGCTGATATTATGATGACCTACAAACCTTCCTTGGGATGCCAGAGCGACTGTATAAAGAGGAGCATGAAGAATGGAGAGATTAATACAGAGCCAACAAAAGAGTGGAAGCTCACCTCGCCATCTGCTTATATGCCTCCTCTCCCACGGCAAATATATGCGGATCCATGTCACCCATGTTCTGACCACTGTAGGCATTAATGATATCCGTTCCATAGATGGGCAGACTCTCATAGGGGTTGATGGCCACCAGAACGATACCTGGAAATGAGAGACATGGTCAACGCTAAATGATTACAACTATGGCATGACACAAGTATTCCTCATAAGGTTTCAAATGGGTCCAGGCACCACAGTCAGTGAATGACAGTCCACCCCCAGTGGTGGTCAGGGTGGTATGAATACTAACAGGCCCTGGCAGGAGCTGGAACCCTTACCGCAGTATGTGTAGATGAGCTTGGAATCAATGAACCGCACTTTAAGGTTGTGCAGCACCGCTGGCTCATGCAGGTAGCTGAGAGCCGTGAGATCATTCTCCCCCACCAAGATGTCGGGGTTTCGCAGGTGCGGAAGATTCTTGGTCTGGGGGTCCAACTTGTGTTCAATTTCCTAAGGAGAATACAAAGCGGTAAGAAAAATGGCCTCCTTTCAATGCCAGACTGAGCAATAACATTTATTATTCTGGGCTCCTCTTCAGTGCCACTCTTCAGGAATAATTCAGACAGGAGATATTCCTGCCTCCCTTCCTCTTTGACTTTGACTCCCTTAGACAGTATTCCATCCCAGCAGCAGATGGCACCTGCACCTGAGCCACTCAGAGCTGCCGTCACACTGAGGCCCAACGTCAGAGCTGCACAGGAAATGCTCCGAGTGTCTGCATGAGAGTCTCCAGGGCTGCCAAGATAGCCTCGCTCATGGCTGCAGCCCTCACTGATAGCTATTCGAGGAGGACACAATATACACTGAGCAGCAATCCTCTCCGACGCCACTCTAAGCATGTGTGCAAGTAACTCCACTTAGAGCCACAGTTTCATTAAGGCAGAGTGCCATCAAGATTAACCAAGAATCATAAACAATATGGATTGGTGGGTGTTTGCTCATGTCTAAAAGCATTAGCTAACTTTATGGTGACCAGAACAAGAAAAAGCATTTAACAGTGTTGTTTTTTCTTCAGAGTACTACAACAGTGATACCAGTACCATATGTTTACCGATTATAGCTACATTTTAGCTGTGTAACCTTAACCCTCAAATTGTATATAGCATGTGTATATAGATGCAAAAACACAATGAATATATAATTAGCAGAAACAGAGAGAGGTAGCGGTGAGATTCTCCCGGTCCTGTACACTCACCCCTCCATCCTCCAGCTGCAGGCGCAGGACACCATCTCCCTGCTTGTAGTCCTTCACCAGCTCGGCAGACTTCCACACCTCCTCTGCGTCAGGGATCCACACCCGAGCATACTGGTGGGGGAGAGGGACCAATCAGCAATGGCTCAAGACACACGCAAGAAATGATTTGGACCCAATTTGCCATTAATTGCAACATTTAGTTTACTGCATCAGTCTGAAAAGACACAACCCCCCTTTCTATCTCTTCCCGGCCAACCTCAAGCAGATGTGGCCCCCGTTATGTACCGTGGTGATGCTTAAGGTTTCTTCCTGATTAACAGGACGTTTTTTCTTGCTCCTTTCGCCATTGTGCTTGCTGTAAGGGGGTCCAGGCACTGGGCTCTGAAAAAGCGCCTTGAGAAAACTGTATTGTTTTGGCGCTATATAAATAAAATAAAATTGATAAGGTAATCAAACACCTTGACTTCCAAGCTGACTGCTTTATTCTTTAAGAGGCCAGGAGAGAAGCATTGCCTTTTATCCCAACGAAGGAACCCTGCGTTAGCCAACATAGGAGAGGCCAGAGTACTCCCAAGGCAGAACACACCTTTCAGCAGGTAGAGCACAGAATAGCCTTCCAAAACAAATTCTTCAAAGACATGAGGTTTTATTTTGGAACCATTCAGTATTTGGTTATTGGCAATCCTGAGTCTCTGCCATCTCTCATCTGCACAGCAGTGACATTCAGATGACGGGTCAGAAAGGTGTGATGCTGGTGTGAAAACTGCATGTAAGAGTGTGGACAGCCACATTGGTGAAGAGCCTCATTAGAGATGGACCGCGGATAGGGAAAGTAAAGGACTGACATTTTCCCTTTTATGGCCAAGCAGACACATTCCTTCTCCTTGTTGTTTAAGGGTTAAGAGTTGGTGGTCGTCTGAAATCTGTATGAGTGGAGAGAGTCATGTGAACACTACTGATTCCAACTGTCTGGTCACATGGCAGAGGAATCCAGAGAGCTCACATCCACAGCCCAAGAAGCTGACTCTTTCTGACTGCTCCCATGCCCACTGATATTACCCCTACCCTTAACAGCCCAGCAAATTGAAACCTCAGATGTTACAAGGTCCCTGACTGACTGAATACGATGGAAAGATTTGCTTGAGGACAAACCTGCATGAGTATGACAATTGGATCACTGTTATGGAATCACTTTTTTCTGTGCGTAAAGAATACAAAGCATGGGATTCAGGGATTGAGAACAATTTTTTTTTAAGATTTATTTTTTTGGCTTCTCTAGCCTTTATTGACAGAACAACGAAGAGTAGACAGGAAATGAGAGAGATGAGGAGTGGGCTCGAGAAATTACCCCAGGCCGGTCAGTCCTCACTGGACACTAGATCTGTGTATGGTGTGGGACGCTGATGCTATTGGCTGAGCTTGGTGATCCTCCTCTAGATCTGCTGCTTTTTAAAAGAACAGAATGAGGAAAAAAGTCTTTGGTATATTGTTTTACACTCAGTTCCTTCAGAATGAATGCTGATAATAACACAGTAGATCACACAGCGGGGTGGAGCCCAGTGGACTCAGACCTCCAGGCCCGGCCAGGCCCCGCAGCTGCAGCACGTCCCACACCAGCCACACATACTATACCTGGAACATACACACAGCCAGAGGTAGAAGACAAAGTCAAAATGGGTCCAAATCTTTCAGTGACAAAAATAACATGGATGTCGGCAAGGAGAAGACAGTGGGACTGACAGTTGCAAGAAGTGGTTTTTGACACGTTATAGACATGTTAAAGAAAGAAACAAAAAAGCGTCTCAGAAAGAGCAACTCCGCTCTGCTCTGCTCAACGAATTTGCTGCAGATAAGCTGCCATTTCGGCACTTCTGCTCATCCTGCTGAGGTTACAAGAATCCAAGACACTGACTGGTTGAACCGAACAGCTGGATGACCATGTGTTCCACTAGCTCTCACCGCACTGGTCAGCTGTCTGTACACACGGTTGGCAAGCCAACAGCTGCTGGGCTGAGCTACAATAAAATAGGTCAAATCAGCAATGACATTAAGAATCACAGGGTTTTCACCAGCCAAATGATGTGTGCTTTCGCTTCCTGTTTCAATAGGGCCCTTTGTTGTGAACTAAAGGCTGTATAAGTCTTGATTTGATGCTGCGACTGAAAGATGTTCCACAACTAAGCTGTAAAATCATTTTGACCTTTTTCCCGGCTGTTTGTGCCTCTCAGTGCGCTGTGTCAGAGCAGGCCGCTGCCTGTGTGCTGATTGAGGGCAAATCTGGGAGGTGGCCCAATTTTCCCTGCCTGCCGTCATACTCCTGTGACTCACCTCCCCCTAACATAAGGAGCGTCTGGGCCCGCACTTCCAGGAAAACTCCCTGCTCCACACAGCAGCGTCTCATAAATGTGAATGGAGCGAAGGGGAGCACAGCTGTAAGGAGCTGTAGCCCTAAGGTACTTGGATCAGATGAAGACAAGCGGTTCCCTAAACAGCTTCACACTGCTTTTACAGAGACCTAAACCACCCTCCCCCCTTTATTAAAACAGCGCTGTTACCATGGAGACAGCCTAGCTAGCGGGTTAGCTCATGACAGATGCCTACAGGGCTGTTACACGGGGGTGAGGGGGAGGAACATGAGGAGGCCATGGGGTGGTAAAGGCTAGTGCACCGCTGTCAGAGCACTGGGGAAACACCTCTACACCAAAGCTCCCTATCTCATAAAGTGCTTGGTCATAGCTGGTAGACTATCTATGGAGGACATATTCAATGCCCCCGGAGTGGAGTCTCAGAGCCAAATGGAGGTATTTAATGACTGTGTTGGAGTGCACAAGCACCCATCTCCCCTCCAAGCCCCCCCTTTGTTTCCCAGAAAGCAGACTATTTCCATAGCCCTACTACAACTTATTAAATTACCACCTGCCCTTGGCACCCAACAGGCAGGAATAAAGTCCTTGTTTTGTGCATCCGGGAGAGAATAACACATTAGTAAAACCAATTAGGCTGAAAAAAAACAATAAAAACGTTTCCATGGCAACACTGCCATAGTGAAACTGAGCTCTGTAAAAGAGACAAATGAGCTTATCAGAAATGTGTATCCACCTAGCTTCCCATGTTCCTGTTTGACAGATAGAGAGCTGCGAGTCGGGGTGGATGTTTAACACCTTCCTCCCCAGAGAGGTCCCATCCCAGAACCATGGCTCCTAGCAACAGAGCAGGAGAAGCAAGGAGACTGCTGGTAAAAATAGCAGCTCGACATGAGCAGTATCACACCCACAGAGGCACCATCTATCACTGCTGCCAACACTTCCTGATCCTAACTAACTCACACATACACACGCTCGCATACAAGCTGCTCTCTTTCTCTCCCTCTCTCTCTCTCACACACACCTTGATATAAACATTGCCCAATCCTCACTAACACATATACAGACACACACATGTACACACACAAACACATACAATCATCAGTGCGAAGATGCCTCCTGAGCCTTACAAATCCACGTGCATGTACAGTATGCCCCACACAAGGATGCGCACTCACAAATGTAGCCATGTGCAGATCTATTCAGACGCACTCATGCATCGGGTGCTAACAAAGGGGTAGAAGCAGCAGCACAGAAACAGACGTGTTCAGTGCGCGTGGCATGCATTCCTAGGATATGCCAAGAGAGCAAAAAAAATGCTTAGTAAATTTGTAATCAAAGCATTTGGCCCAAACACAAGAAACCATGTGAGCAAACCAACTACACTACTGCTACTACATTAATCCGAGAGAGAACAGTAAGGACAAACACCCAAAGTTAAGGAGCGAGTGAGTTCTACTGAAGGTGGAGTATTTGTTTACAGACACACCCATCCATCAGTGATAAAGGTGCCGTGGCCAGTGAGGCTGACTGCAGCAGTGCGTGAAGGCCTGATGAGGAGGAAGAGCTGATGGGGGATTCCACTAAGGCCGTTTGAACTCGTGACCTTACGGGGCTAATGATTAAGACCAGGCTTTAGCACCATCCCAACTCCTGCTCTACACATAGAGACCCACTCTACTGGATCTCTTTTCAATTTCTCAGGCTCATAACATGGGACTGCATAGCATGGCATAGATTCCTTCAAATCGTTCAGTCTGTTCTCTTTCTGCTTAAGTAGCATTCCTCCGCGTCAAGTGCTGGCAGAAGACAGGGATGCTGAATAAAAACCTCAACACTTGTTTGCATACACACCACTGGTCTCTGGTGGAATACCAAAGAGAAGTCAAACAATCCCGAAACAAAAGGCTTTACGAAGTGCAGTTTGTGGATGACACCATTCACAGGAAGGAGGTATTTGCAGGGCAACTGTTCAAGTGGTGTAAACTATCCATGGACAGAACCTCTCAAGACTAGGGATCAAGAACAGGAATTACCCAGGCTTACTCAGGGCTAATCCCCGCCCAGTGATCTACACCTCTAGTTATTACAAAAGCCTTTGGCCTCCAGAAACATATGGCAATCTCCACTTAGTCAAACACTGTGTGTGAGTGTGTGCTGCTAGTTCAGTCTAACATGGTATTTATGCAGAATAATGTGAAATGGGAATAATGACTTGAGTGACCACACCTACATGGTGCTGATGGATATGAGTTGTGTCAGATGACGAGAACAAATAGAGCCAATAGCAGGAGAGGTTTTGAAACGGTCTGGTCCAATAGTCTGTTAGAATCAATGAGACTTTCACAGCTGTGACTAAACCTTACTGTACTTCCCACCCTTGAGCTATGAGATGTGTCAACACAGACTCATCATTCTTCATGCCTTGCAGTTGTCGTCCCCTTCCTGTTCCATCACCTTGGCTTACAAGGTGCCACGCTGATCTGTGAGATGGAGATGAAGATGGAGAGGCTCATATTATCACATTTACAGAGACGTGGGCAAACTACAGGGGTGTTCCGACACAGTGGAAGGTAGGGGGTTGGAGAGGACTAAGGCAGCTTTTGGCAAATCGGTTCACGGCCAACAGAAGATTATCGAATTAACCCTCTAAGACTCTCTGCTTTCACTTCAAAAGTCAAAGCTTGTTTTTTTTCTTTGGCACAGCCCATATGTTTCTGGATGATAGAGATCCAAATCTGAGAAGGCTTAATTGTGGTTAAAATCACATTAGAGCTTTTTGCTAATCATGTAGGAGACAAGATTAAACTAGGAGAACTTGCTTCCTAGGTATGTGGATGTGGTCCCAATGTAAAATATAGCAGCAGTAACAACAGTCGGCTTTTCAAGAATTTCTTGAAGTCTGGCCATCCAAAATGTCCACTGTATGAAAACCTTAAAGCCATATTCCCATGACTTAGCCAAAGTCATTGAGAACTGAGACACTGTTGCTAACAGTATTGCTGTTGACAGCCTTGTGTGATAGCAGTACGCCGGCTAGCCGTGTCTGTGGTATGAGCTCAGCGTTGGGGGGCAGAACTAATCTAACACAAACTCCAAACAGCACATCACATGACGGACGCTCATGTGAGAATCTGCTGCCTTCCCGCTTGACCCTCCGTCCCAGAGACGGGGGCCTCCGCCCTGCATGCTCGCCTCTCATCGGCCAGACATGAGTCTGTGACGGCAGCCCTCTGTTAGCTAACTACCTTTAGACAAGAGACAGCAAGAGAAAAAAAAGTACCCTGCTGATGCCAAGGCAGTGACACACTGGATCAGGCTGCCTTCCCAACCCGATGACGTTTAACTGGCTTTAATTGAGTCAGTTAGCAATGAGTAGGCAACATGCATCATGACTGCCAGTGAGAACATCGCTGTTCATGCTGCTCATACAGGCTACAACTATGCTCATGAAAAAACACCATGAATTAGATTAGATCAAAACATCTTACAATCTTACTACAGATGTACTCATCGATGTATTTATGTTTGGAGTTTGCCCCAGCCTACTTCTTCTTATTTAAACACTGTATATTCTAAACTGTAGCCTGTTATGGAGAACGGTCAGGTTTCACGCATATTACAACATTTTCAATCCTCCTGGCACACATGCAGAGACTAACAGTAAGATAGCCAAGGTCAAGTCATTAATGTGATTGAAAACTGAGTCTTTAACTTTCTTCATCTGTTCTTTCCAAGTAGGTCAAAAGTTAGATCCCTCATACAAATAGTATATTGATGCTAACACCATGGAGCTCTCACAATCACCATAGGCCTCCCTTCAACTATTTCAAATTAACTAATAAAGACAAAGACAAATGTACTTACTTGCACAAACATAAAGTCCAACTCCTGATTCATCTTCACACCAATGTCCTATTTCATACTGGAAGAACCTTGGGCATACTACTTCTCCTGCAGTTGAATGACCACCATACACTAGTCGAGGCAAATGACCGGCTGACCAAGTGACTGGTATGTAGCCATAGTTTCTTTAAGATGATCCCTGCTGGGTCCTTCTCTCTCTGCCTCTGTGCATACAGCTACTTGTGCTGCTGCTGAACAATGCTCACTGTTCTTCACGAGGCAAGATAACCTTCCCCAGACGAGGCAGAGCCCTCAGTACATCACATGAATTGTTGAATGAAAGATTTGTTTTAAACGCTGAAAAAAAGTTATAAAAAAGAACCGTTTAAAAACAAGATGTCATTAGTTGGCTTCTCATGGGAGTAATCCGAGCTCCACACAGACGATCTACAAATTGCTTAATTTCGGTAAAAACCCTATATTACTCAATTAAAAAAGTAGAAAATTAACTTTCCCGGCTCGCAGATGCTACCTGCGCTACAGTCCAGCTGGAAGTGGTCGTTACTGCCCACTCTTTCCCAAAGAGTCGTCGTGACTACTCGTCACCTAATTCAAGGTAATCTAATGCACATGCACTCAATCAGTATTGAGACAAAAAACAAGCAACTATGCAGCATGGTCAGACAGCTCCCACCACAAATTGCATACAACACAGATATACATTAAGTCTCTCAAAATCACAGATATACATTAAGTCTCTCAACAAAACAACACAGATACACATTCAGTCTCTCAACAACACAGATATACATTAAGTACCTCAACAAAACAACACAGATATACATTAAGTCTCTCAACAACACAGATATACATTAAGTCTCTCAACAAAACACACAGTTCAGATGTATCTATCAGTTTGAATAAATAATCAGGTACAGGAAAAATGAAGACTCAGGACCGACTTTGGCAAAGGAAAAAGTTTCTGGCAGCTTGAAAACAGTGGACAACAGGGGACAAATTGGAATCTACTTTTCAGGTCAGTCGGACTGTAGTGCAGCCAATCTGCCTTCTATCAGCGGCAGACAATACTGAAGGTGGACGGCCCAACTTGAGTGGGTACTGCACTCACTCCCAGAGAAGTGGAAGGAAACAGAGATCAGGAGCACAATGCAAGGTTCTCAGTTAGGTAATGTGTCTACACCCAATGAATGTAATTCCATTTGTCTCAAACGGAGGCACAAAGAGCGGTGTGTCCTCTGGAAATCATCTGCAGCTCACGGAGATTTGTGAACACAACTGTTCTTCCAGGGGTTTGAGTTTGGCAACTGACCTTCTCACGCAAGGTCCTGTCAAATTGGAAAAACTACATAAAAGAGGCATGATCCATGTAAATGTTAAAAGGTTAATAAAAGACCAATTTCAAAACAACTATTTCAGAGCTGCAAAGTTGGTGCTTACATACAAAGACAGAAAGTTCTACTTCTGATTCAAAAGTTGCAATGAGGAAAGGAAAGGACTCTTCTCTACCAGTAGTCTTGTACACTACACATCAGTGTTTTGATCAAGCTATAGCCATTGCAAACAAAAATAAACCTTCTTATTTGACTCCAGCTGACTCTGAAATGGAGTGTCTCAAATAGTCAAAAGTGATGCATTCATTAATTTGATTAATTTGTCCTTGCACAACATGTCCTTGCTAAACTTCACACTGGTGGGTAAGCTTAATGTGGGTATGAAGTCATCCAGGTTATACGTCATTAAGCACACAACAATTATGCTCTATACACAAAAAGCTCCCTATGATCTTGCACATGATGGATCGAGTAGGGCTTGAATGAGGCAGCTGATAATATGGGGGATGGGTCCTTATGCTTTTTCTCAAGCACTGATGCCAAAGATAGGTGGGAAGATCTCCCTCAAATTCCTTAAAAGATCATACACCATTCACGGCCTTATCTTCCCATCTGTCCCCCCGCCCCCCACATCAATGGCAATATGAACCTAGCATAGCCTACTTAAATTAGCAGTCTGGAATGCAATTATCTAAAGTAGAGTCATTATTATACAGTTATATCAGGGAAACCACAAGCTCTATTTGATTAAGAAAGGACACGCCTTTGTCTTGAAACGCAACAACCGAATGATCCGCAGGCCCAGCTATAAACTCATAACAAGCACCAATGGCGTCAGACAGCCAGTGATGTCAAAGTCGCAGCATCACAGCGCTACCCTACACTGGACTCATCCCTTTGATTGTCACTCTATTTCCAATTGAAATATTTAGCTTTTGAATAGTCTACACTCTCATTCAAAGCTTATTGCTTACTGTAGCGAAGATTTCGATGTATTTTTTAACCAAAGAATGTCACATCATCAAGCAATAACCAAAACGCGATGACGACAAAGCATCCCTATTGGTACTCTATTTTCTTCACTGCATGGAAACCGATAGCACAATCTCGCTCCTTGAGCAGCGCAAATCCAATCAAAACATTTGACTTTTCTAAGGTTACTAGTCAGTTGAAAAACACAAGTTGTAGGCCATCTAATTTGAAGGGCAAATAATTGTATGTTGACAGTGCCCCCAGTTTTAAAAATGACCAAGAGCCTAAAACTACAAGCTAAAACGAGAGATGAAAGAGACCCTATAGGATCTAGGTTCGTGCACTGCCTACAACCTTTGGTATGAAATTCAGGGATCCACGACTGGTATATTTAGCGATGAGTGGATGGCCATTCATTCATTTTGTCCTTACGATGGCTACAATTATCGCAGATGTCAAAATCCACAAGCCATTATCGATTTACTTACTACAGAATACAGTCGACATCATGCAGTACCAAACAGAGCCAGCCTAAATAAGAAATGGTATCACATAAAGAAACAGGGCAGTAAGGTACACGAATCATTATTAACGTTATACCTTTGTGTAGAGCTCTGACGCTGCCATGATGGTCGGAATAGCTGCCATAATTTCTCCAATCTCGGTTAGCTGGACATCAGAAGAATCTTCTCTTTACCGAGAGCTCTTTAATTCGAGCTGAAAGCAGTGTTTTATTTGTATTGTTTAGGCGTGAGAGCCTAGCGTCATGACACCTGAAAATCTCCTTATTTTGGAGTCCCTCTGTGCATTCTGGGAGTGAACGATGAAATGAATCAGTAAAACGCGGCTCTTGCCCTTGCTTAACTTCAGAAAATGGAGATAGCCTGCCACCTTGTGGTATAATCGCTATTTGCTTCCATAATGTATTCCTATTGTAGAGGCAATTTTATCTTGACAATGAACTTCCATAATCAAACTGTAAATACATGTAAAATTATTTTTAAGAATCAGCACATCCTATTGTTATAACACATGCTTGGCTGCCACATACAGCTCTAAGATCTATTAAATGTAGCTTTTATGATACATCTTTTCATATTTGATGCAATGACTATACAAACTGCACAGAATTGCAACTGGAGACTTACATGGGAAAGGAAATTAAGAGTTACTAATAGCCTATATTCCATTATTATAGTGCATTGATTCTAAATTTAAAAAAAGAAAATACTAAATTCAAGTCTGACTGTGACACTTTTAAAACATCCTTATTTTACAACATACCAAAATATTATTAAAAAAAACATTAGATGCACGCTTCTACTGAAATGAAGCATGGGGCCCAACATATGACGAACAACCTGAGAAATGGTACAAAACTGAACTGAACCCATGTGAACCTTCATGGAGGAGTCTGTGGGGCAGACCACAAACATTAAAAGGGTAAATGGGCTAATGGCCTCTGTTACTTCCCCCAAAACATGTAATACCCTAACAGGGACTTACCAGAGAATTTCATACATTTCAAATGTAATGCCCGCTTGACTAGACCAAAAAGAAAACCTCAATGCTAAAATACATTGCTACCATATTGCCCATTATATAAATACATACAGTGCCCTCCACAAATATTGGCACCCCTAGTGAATATGAGCAAAACAGGCTATGAAAAAATATGTCTTTGCTGTTTATCCTCTTGGTCTTTCACTCAAAATATTCACAAAAATCTTACCTTTTCATTGAAGTAAAATTATTGAAAGAAAAAAAAAACTGTTGACATTAAATACATATTTTCCCCCCAAAACATGTGAGCCACAATTATTGGCACCCCTACAAAAATATTGTAATAAAAATCTAACTGAAGTATAATTCCAGTCATGTTTTACATTTTTAAGTTCACCTGTTTGATAAGGAACTGCTAGAGGTCAACCATGACTTCCTGTTCCACTGGCGTACAAATATGAGGTAACACAGGCCAAATTCCATGAGTCATTCATCACTATGGGAAAGATCCAAGAACACAGTGACGATCTGCAACGGAAAGTTGTTGAGCTGCACGAATCAAGACATGGACACAATTAAATATCTAAACAGTTGAAAATACCCATTTCCACTATCATGGAAATAATTAAGAAGTTTAAAGCGACAAGAGATGTAAGGAATCAGACTGGAAAAGGACCTGTCTGTAAATTGACCTCACGCACCGTGAGGAGGATGGTTCGAGCAAAATAATCTCCAAGGATCACAGTTGGAGAATTGTAGAGGTTAGTTGAGTCTTAGGGTCAGAAAGTCACCAAAACTACAATCAGAGGCCACCTACTCCACCACAGGTTGTTTTGGAGGGTTGCCAGAAAAAAGCATCTGCTGTCAATTAACAACAAACTAGGTGGGTTTGGCGTCGACAGAAAGATAGCCATACAGAAGAGCACCCCATACCCAATATGAAGTATGGTGACGGATCTTTGATGTTGTGGGGCTGTTTTTCTCCAAAGGCCCTGGACATCTTGTTAGGATACATAGTATCATGGACTCCATCAAATACCAGCAGATATTAAATGAAAACCTAACAGCCCCCTCTGTTAGGAAGCTTAAAATGGGCTGTGGTTGGGCCTTCCAGCAGGACAATGATCCGAAGCACACCTCAAAATGAACACAAAAATGCTTCACCGACCGCAAAACAAAGGTTTTCCCATGGCAATCACAGTCCCCCGACCTAAACCCCATAGAAAATCTGTTGGGATGAGCTGAAGCCGAGTCTACAAACGCTGACCTCAGAATCTGAAGGATCTGGAGAGATACTGCATGTAGGAATGGTCTCAGATCCCGTGCCATGTGTTCACTAACCTTGCGCATTAAAGGAGAAGACTCATTATAGGAGAAGACTCAGAGCTGTTATCTTGGCAAAGGGAGGCTGCACAAAACATAAAATTAAGGGGTGCCAATAATTGTGGCACACATGTTTTTTTTTTCTTTCAATAATTTTACTTCAATGAAAAGGTACGATTTTTGTGAATATTTTGAGTGAAAGACCAATAGAATAAACAGCAAAGACTTATTTTTTCATAACCTGTTTTGCTCATATTCACTAGGGGTGCCAATATTTGTGGAGGGCACTGTTTATATATAAAAAAAACAAGCCACCTGTTTCATGTTGTGTATTGGGCACAAACTTGGGCTGGTGGGTGGCGTCATCTCAGTGATTTGGACTGTGGCATGATTGTTGGTGTCAGCCGAGAATAGAAAGCTAGGCTACAGTGGGCACAGGTTCATCAAGACTGGATAGGCCTACTTGAAGACTGTAAAAACGTAGCCTTGTCTGATGAATCTCGCTGAGGCACAGATGGTAGGGTGAGAATTTGGTGCCAACAGCACGAATCCATCCCAACCTGTTTTGAGTCAAGAGTCCAGGCTGGTGACGGTGGTGTATGGTGTAATGTTTTCTTAGCACTCTTTTAGAATCTGTTAATACCAATCAATCATGGCTTGAATGCCACAGCCTAATGAAGTATTGTTCCTGACCATGTGCATCTCTTTGTGGCCACAACGTACCCATCCTCTAATGGCTATTTCCAGCATTATAATGCAACATGTCACAGGGTAAAGGCAGATGTATGGTCGTCCGTTTTCGATGACACGTAGACCTCTCTCCGACGTTGCAGACCCTCTCCAAGCATTTCTCCGTGACCTGACGTGCACCTCCCAAATTTTGTAACTATCCAACTCTGTCAATACATCGCTGTTTACCTTGTGGGTAGCATTATGCCAACATTAGATAGCTGGCTCAGACACCTCGCAATTCCCCTCAGATGTATTTTTCAGTTACAACAATGGGTTTCTTACATTGCAGTGTCTATCTCTGTTACTTTTTAAAAATCTTAGCAAAAAAAAGTCAAACAAACAACTTTTATGTACGACCATCTACAGAGTATGGTTCGCCGCCATTAAAAAAAAAAAAAAAAAAAATGCTTTACAACACCCACAACCGTCAGACTACCATAAATGAAAACGGGTCCGTCAAGGCAACTGCGTGACCATACAAGTATATTTCGGCCTTAAGTCCTCTCACACTGATTTCATGAACATGACAGGAGTTCAGTGTCCTCCACTTTAACCAGAGTTGAATTCAATAGAACACTTTTAGGTTTTGGCAGAACAGGAGATTCACAGTGTTATTGTGCAGCTCACAAATCTGCAGAAATTGCGTGATGCAATCATTTCAATATGGACAGAATCTCAAGGAATGTTTCCAAGACCTTGTGGAACAAGAACTGAGGCTGTTTGGAGAGCAAAGGGAGGCCATAGTTCCCAGGAAGTGCTCAGTGAGTCTAATGTTGTTAAGTATTCCACATTGGTGAGAATGTTTTTTTATGTCCGTATGTTTGTTACAGCCTACCAGTTACCGTGAATCAATTATATTTTTTATGTCACTGTCAACACAACATACACCTACAATATTAAAATTTCTAAAAATAAGGTAGAATAAATTCAATTAAAAAGCTATCATTGCAGGATAACAAACAGCAGCAAAGTGTGACATCTAAATAGGGAGCCAACAACTTATAATAAAATAAAACCAAGACAAATATTTGTGCAAAACTATTTTATTTACAAAACAAATGGCACAAAAGTGACTGCTGTCAATGCACATGCATACTTCCAGCCATTTCTGTTTAGTCTTTTGGGCCACCTACTGAATCTCACTGTAAGCAATTTCAAAACCCTTTAGCAAAACTTCCAGTAGAACTGTACATTTTTGGAGTATTCTGAAGGCTGGAAGCAGAACTGCCCAAATATAGTGTCATGACTGCCAGAGCCAAAGCAGAGGCAAGCGCAGGGCAGGCCGTTCACAACCGTTATCATGCAAGCTGTTTGTTTCCATATACATGACTCCAGCAGTAGCAGTGCAGGCCATTTGTTGTCATCAACCATAAATGTTTATTTTATTTTAAAAAAGGACACAAAACAAAACAAACAAACAGAGCATATACATGACATTACGTGGAGGACATTCTCAGGGGATACATTTCATCATTCAGGCATGTTATCTTGTAGCGTGATAAGACATAAAGGAGTTTTGAATGATTGACAGGTCAAAAATTGTCTCGGTATGCTTAATTCTGTATCCTCCATGTTTTGACACTAGGTGATTATGTACACTTTCATGTAAAAGAACTACAGCACAATAATATCCTTTCAGACCGCCTATGTGTTTCTTACTTAGTGTTTTTTGCTTGGCCAAAAGACTGGCCTCACCCATCATTAAATAACATCGTCTGCATAGTGGGATGCTGTGACCTGAGCCCGACTGTGAGATGCTATTTTCAGTGGATTTGGACAATGATACATATGACAGCCAAAACAACAGACATCAACAAAAAGAAACCAGAATACAGGTTGGACAGTGATTACATGGAACAAGTGAGAGACATGAACCAAGGGGAAGGGATAGCTGGAGGCTGGGCTTAATCAGCCGGCTAGCTTGCTGGCCACCAGGGAGGGTTTCCTATGGGGCAAGTCCTGAGGGGTGGGGATGTGGTCCCCTGTGATCTCAGCCTTCTCTGTGGGTGCCATTGGAGGCTGCTTGTTCTTGATCTTGGCCTTGGCCATATTGTAGTCGCCTGAGTCAAAGTACTTTTGCTGCGGAAGGAGGAAGAACAACAAAAAAAAGGTGTTATTCAGTTTGACAACACCTTTCTGCTAAAGTTGTGCTTCTGCGTCAAAAGGAAACGCTACAACAAAGCCAAGAAGAATCTACAATGAGAGCAACATTAGGACAAAAAGGGCACTCCACATAACCGTCATTTTTGATATTCACATTCAAATATTTAACCATCACTGATGCCTTCAATCTTTTAGGCCTATTTCTCATGAAGGCTATGCTGAGATGAAAGGCTGCGCAGACTCACCCCTTTCTGCAGTCTCTTCCTGAGGAAGTCAGAGCCTCCTGGCTTGGCCCCCAGATGAGGGTATCTAGTCTTCAGTTTAGCTTCCTCTACCTTCTCTGGACTGATCATCTTGTTGTCAATCTCCTGCAATCAGACACAAGCTCTGTGGGGACTGCAGCACATACTCATGCCAGACACAAATAACACAGATTCATGGCGAACATAAGTACGCTGAACAGTGTGTTTTGCTGTTGTGCAATTAGACAGACTAAAATATGTGAAATCCTGGCTCAAGAGGCTGTGGCAAAACACATGCTTTGAACTGAGCAGAGTTAGAACATAATGTTCATTGGTGTTTATGAAGCAGTTTACAGAGCAGTGTTTCTATGTAGGCTGGGATATATGGAACATTAATGGAAAGCATGAAACACAGAAGTGTCTAACTACATAAACAATTCAAAATCTCAAAGTTATAAGGTTGCACACCATTAGAAGTCACTTTCTTTCTAAATAACGAGCGGAAATGGTTGAGAAAGACACAAGGCTTATCTCGAAACGTGCACAGTACAATATATGCTTTTCTGTCTCTTGTCATTCACAAGAAGTTTCCACTTTAAGCCATGGCGCTACACGGTACCAAGACGGTTAATCCACAGTTAGGCGCGTATTTACCTAAAACAACTCTTGCTGACCTCAAACTATTTAGAAGGGCAGGGTATAGTACACAGCATCCTGCATGTTCTAACGTTATACAAGCACTGTATTTGATTTAATGTTAGTTAAAACGTTAATGTTCCCCCCAAGATAGATTACACAATAGCAATTAGCTAAACAAATGCTTCACAAATTGGGTACGTGTAACGTTAATTAAACAATTTCATAACAACAATTTGACTTACAGTAATGTACTCTGAGTAGGGTATTTACCAAGCTATTAGTAAATAAGTCAGATGACAAGTGCTGACCCTATGCTATCCAAGTTAGTCAGCTATTTTGCTTTAATCGGACATTTGATTTAATCATCAAACTAAGATAACCACAAACCAACATTAGTTACATTGTTGGCTAGCTGACTGGGATAACCTTACTGCGATTTACGGTCAAATAACTTACAAGCGCAAGTGCCAATGACAGCTCAAACCGTTAGGTAACTAGCCAGCTAGTTTGTTGTGGCTAACTTTATCAGTTGTGTTATCTATTTACATAGTTGCTGTGAGATAACGTTAGCTGACCTCAGCCAGCTTTACCGTAGGGTGCAAAACACCACTTTGTATTAACTCCAGCAATATCATCAACTATAATTTGACTGTAAAGTAAAGTTTAAATTCTTGATAGCAAGGTAATGCTCACCATGGTGTTTGCTAAACAGCGAAGGCATTCATCCAACTCGGGTAACGTTAGCTAGCTAGCGTTGGCCATGATTTGAATCGTTACCCGCTTATAACATTAGCTAGTTGGGTGGATTAAGTTCCGACTCCTGAAAAGAGCAATGTAATATGGTAAAATATGTCGAGCTTTCTACTGGCTTAACATTTAGATATTTAAATAGTTCATACATACAGTTTAAGAAATACAATTTTAATGACGGCCTGCAGTCAGGTTCGGCTAATGCAGACTAGCTAAAATGTATGCTAGCTAGTGAAATGATTCTAGCAAATGCTGACCGATTACTGTAGCTCACCAGCTATGAAAAGGAGCTATTTGAGTCATTAAAAACAATAAAACAGTCTTACTTTCTGCTCCCCAACCACCGTCTCTCCAGTCTGTGTTTCGTCAATTTCTTCCGACATGTTTGTAAACGTAAACCGATTGATATGAATACACGATTCAAAACAAAATCATTTGGCGTCAAAGAGAGCTAACATGAAGCGACTTTACTCCCCCATAGGAATCACATTCTGGTTCCGCTCCCGCAAAAACATGGCTGCAAGCTAGATCTAGGACGTCATTCACATGGATTAGCACTGCAAAGGCTCACTCCAGTCGCCACTGGTAGGCAGTCTTTAAACCGCCACAGGCGTCTAATAATCATAATGACCTCATGATAAATGATCTAACATCGGCCCACATGTACATTAACAGCGCGCAAATATAACGTAGAACATATACATTGCTTCCTACATTTTGAATACGCCACTTCCATATTTTCTTTGCACTGAACAATGACAAACAAAAATGTTACTGAAGTGGCATATCTACTGCGTAAACTATGTAGTGTTCTGCTACGATTTTCTCGCAGGCTCCCATCTTTAGGAGCCGTTTCACGATTCGGTTTATGGAGGAAGTAGTACCATGGAGGATATATAAATGTTTGATGGGACATAAAAGTCATATGTGTTCAGAGTGCCATGAAAGTGTCAGTTATTTTAATTCAGAATACCTAAGGCTGAGTTAAAGACTGAACTTACTGTTGCGATGCTTTTGATTCTGTGCAATATAGGTTTATGCTGAAACCTTCACCAGAGCATGTAGAGAATTTAAAGCTATGTATAAATATTGACTGTATTGACATAAGCACATCCATTATGCAATAATCCTGCCCAGTTTGGTATGTTATTACATTTTAAGCATTCACATAACAAGATGTATTCGCAACCCAAGTAAGTCTATTTTAGTAAGTACAGTTGCAGTTTCTGCGTGGAGTCTATAATAACTATACTACTTCTAAAAAATATTCCGGCACCTCTAAAAACTCTAATTTATAAGTTTACATATTAAGTTGTGTAAAAAGAGTGCACTGTTTAATCTGGTTATAGTTTGATGAGGTCTGACATATTAGGATGAAGTCTGTACACAGGATTGTAATCTCACAGTAAATCTAATCTTTAAACAGAAAACTTTAATTTTCACTACACAAATCTCCCAGGTATCCGTTTCCCAAGAGTATAGAAAACATACAAACACACTTGTGTAGACTGCTTTAAAGATATAATATATATTTATTTCAGATCTGAATATTAAAGTCAAAAATACATATTATGATTGAAACATATTTTGCACTACATCATAATGCTTAGCATGACGGCCATCACATGTGCAGTAAATGAAATATTAATTTAAATATTAAATAACTGACAAAGTAAATATGTAAACACTAAACTAGTAAGATCATTTTTATTTTATTTTCTTCTATTGCAACACTTCTGATAAAGTGGTTCTGTAACAGTAAAAAAAATAGGTATTAGAATATTACTAATTTCAATTTCCAGTTCTCATGGAAATAACACAGTGCTCTCTCAAATGTTATTCTGTAGTTTTCTCTGGCTTGATTGCTTGTTCTCTTGGAAAACTGGTCCATTGTCTTACAGCTGTAATGGCTCCTTACTCACACCAAATTCTTGGGGGAAAATAATAGATCTACATCTGAAATAACGGATTAATCCCACTGGCCAGTTGATTCTGAAGGACTGAGCACTGCAGACAGCCTGTATATGAGGACGGTGGGGAGCCCTGCATGTGGTTCTCTGTGCAAAAACATTATTGAGAAGAAGCAAATGAAGAGCTGATTCAACTGATGCAAAGCATTCAGTCTGGTCAAAAGTCATCTTCTGCACATTAGTTTGAACAATTCTGCATTGATTGCCACTATTATTCATGCACACCACCGCAGAAGTAATTTCCTGTGACGAGGAGGATGTTCACTGATTTGATTCTGAGGCAAACATCAATATGCATATGAACATAACAGTTGACCACAAGACTGAAGGCCCGATGCCAGCCAAACCATGCCCTGGAGGTTGTGATTTTGTTAAGGCCCCAGCGCAAGACTGTAGGTCGTTAGCATCTGGGAGAGAAGCGGGGGTCGGCAGGTGACTCAGCAAAGGATTTGAGCTCATAGGCAGCACCACTGTCCACTTCCATGGATTTGCGTGAGAACAGGAGCCGGATGTCTCGGTGGAGGTAGATCTTCCCAGATTTAGAACTCTGGAACCTGAGCAGGTTGGACGCAAAAGCACATGAGGTTTTGAGTGGGAATGAAAGCCTGTTACAGAACCTCAATACATGATTGTGCATCCGTTCCGCCTGCGTGTCAGACAGATATTCTCACCTCAGGTGTACGAGGTAGCGCAGGATCCGTGCCTGGCTAAGGGGAAGGGGCTTCTTGTTGACATGGCCATTGGATTCCCGCTTGACGGGGACGGAGAAGGTCCTCTGCCTGAGGAATGTCTGATGGCCGGCTGGCATCTCTCTCAAGTCATACACCACCACAAACATCTTAACCACAGTCTTGTTTGGGTTGAATAAGGTCTGGAGATGCAACGACATGTTCAAGTGTAAAACAAGAGAAAAGAGGCAATACATTATTGACACGGTAAAACCTGAAGAAAGTATTTTGTTTTTAATTCAGTATTTCCCCTACCCGTTGACTAGAAGCCATTCATTCTCTCTAACTACTCCCTGAGCAAGGTGAGAGGGCACTTTGTGTGCTTTGTTCTCACACTTGTGTGAATATTTACGTAACACCATCTAAAGACTCCATTAATCCCTCACAGCACAGATGTATTACATAAGCTCTAAAAATGAGAAATACCCTCTAAGTGACAGTACCAAAATACACTCATGAACATATTAACAGTCTTACCACTTGAATGGTTCCTGATGGAGGCACTCGATAGCCCCTTTTACCTAGGGTCTCTAGGTTAATAAAACCCTAGATGAAAGGACAAAAAAAAGCTTAAATATACTTTCAGAAACAGCACCTCCTTATCAAATTTCAAATAAAGTGCGAAATAAATGAGCTTATAAAACAGAACATTATTCTGTGGCATTTTAATGGATGTCAAAGTACTACAGAAAATTCCAATTAGGCACCATTTCCATTTGGCCATGGATGTTACATGCTAACTGACAAACACAGTGGCAGCTCACCATATAGGGAGAAGGTGCATTGTCGTCAGAGACGCTGTAGAATGACACATCCACGGGAAACGTCATGTGGCTGGGGCAGAAGGTTCCGCTGGCGCCCACCTCAGCTGCAAAACCATCTATTGTCCCTAGAGGCTCCAGCCGATAGTTTAATACACACTCCTGTGGGAAAACCAAAAATATACACACACATTTAACGGATAGCTTTGTTGAGATGGCCATTTGGCCATTTTACGGA
This sequence comes from Sprattus sprattus, assembly GCF_963457725.1. NCBI lineage: Eukaryota > Metazoa > Chordata > Actinopteri > Clupeiformes > Clupeidae > Sprattus > Sprattus sprattus. Next base: position 22,421,596 of record NC_137927.1, read on the forward strand.
ATAATTTTTTTAATTACATTATCCCAGAGATGCACTGAATGGATATGAATGAGCAGAAGAAATGTAATAAACATGTACATTACCAGTGTGCATTATATAGCAGAATGCAGCTGGTTAAGTCTGTATGTCATTGGCTTCCTACCTCAAAGTTCCCCAGTAGGCTCAGGCTTGCAGGTGGGGCACTAGCACTGAGCAGCTGCTGCGGAGGCTCACATTCGTCAGCCTCTCTCTTCAAGCAGGCTCTGTGTGCACATAGACACACACACACACAACCATACAGTCAAAACCATAAACCATTTAGAAAATCACACACACTTATTTATGCAAAAACATGGCATAAGATGCACACAAGCAATTTATATACCTATACACACATGTAGAAACATGGGCATTTACGTGCAAAGACAGATACACTTTTCTCAATGTAAAATTATCTTTTCTTACTTCAAACATTGTATTCAAAAGCTATCCACCTAACCAGCCAGCCATTTTGAATAGCCAGAAATCAGGACCTTATGTAAGCTTTGCAATACTTACAGTAGATGGCAGTGTGCTGAGAACATAAAGCACTACTAGGAAGACTGCATGCAGTGAGCAAACTGAATGGGGAGTTCTGTTAGGGTTACCTTTTGCTTGTGGCCCAAGGTTGGGTTTTGCAGTGGATCAATGATGTGTCTATATCGAAATATCCAGTCTGGCTTTTCCTTTGAGGAACCTGAGGATGAAAGATCAAATATATTGAGATCATACGGAAAATATATCTAGTTTTGTTTTTAGATTTACGTCCATATGTATGTTTCAATTTCAGTATTTTTCTGTCCCTTGCGTTATTGTGGAGAGTTCTATCATGAAACAACATGATGTATGTAGGTGAAAAACCCTCAAAGTGCAGACAATATGGAACTGTCTTCAGTACTTCAGAAACTTTCTTCAGAGGATGCAAAGCTCAAGCTCAACACTTATAATAATACTAGGCTTAGTTACACACAATTTGATGATGGGTTCAATGTGGGAGAACACAATCCTACACAACACAAGCAAACAGATTTTCTGTTCACATGGGCCTATGGTAGTTTATAAACAAGGAGAAGAAAATGAATACGAATGTAAAATATTTATTTCAAAATCTGACACTAATATTGTATGTTGTAATAAGTTGTTATCATTTCCTTACATGGAAAACAAGAGTATGATAATCAAATGATCAGAAGGCCTACTGAAAAGTCCCTGACTATAAAAGAAAATCAAGCATTTTGTCAGTTTCAAGTTGTTTTCAAGTTTCCATCTGAGGAGCTTTTAAGAGGCAGCTGAAGAGGAAGTCATCCACCCTTTAGAGACCTCAGACACATCACTCATGTGGCAGTAATAAAAACAGAGTTTGTGCTTACATCGAAATCCTACTGAGAATTCGAGTTTTGGGGGAACGTTTTGTTCCCTCTCAGCTTAAACAAGCCCCAGTAATAAAAGAAGGGCTGCTTGTGTAAGACATGCTTAGAGTTGAGCTCCAAGCATTGAAGAAGGCAACAAAAAGAACAGAGAAAACCACAACAACTTCAGCTAAACAAAAGCCCGACCCTCCTGGGCCTTGAGAACTCGTCCCACCCCTGTGAGCTCAAACACATGTCCAGAAAAGCAGGAAATGGGAGCTTTTCTTAAGGGACGCCACTGGCACGGACAGGAAGTGAGTCACAGCCTTCAGCCAGATGAGGCAAGTGGGAGTCACGTGCCTGAGTCAAGCATCAAAACAGGAACTAAACACACACACACACCTCTAATGACTCATTCACACACAACACTGCCCTACTGAACTGCACTCAATTGGGAAGGAAGTTTTCCTGGATGCCCTGTAGGCTCTTAATCTCTCATCAGTGGGAAACTTTCCTCATGTGGAATGCCACAGAACTAACTCTACTCCAAGGACAAACACATTTGTGCTACAAACTAGCAATAGCCACTGGAGACAATTTTGAAAGACCTTATGGTGATAAAAACAATGTATCCTCGTAATAAAATATGTTCTAGTACATGGTAGAAATCTGTAATAGTCATTGTTCATAATGGGTAATATTGCGGTCCCTCTCACTTCATCGACCTGTCGCACCTGAGCGCTCCCGGGTTTGCCTGTAGTTGCAGTGCTGTCCGGATGTACCATGCAGGTGTTGTGTACCAGATAGAGAGCACCCTTTGATCCCTTCTGCAGCGTCTCTGGCCTTCCTAAGCTCCGTGATATCATTCATTTCTGCATTGTGACCGCTCTTATCATTGTTCAGCAGGTGAAATCGCTGACGGTTCACATAGCAAGTTAATACTGCAGCTGAAACTCTAAGTTCAAGTCTGAAGCCTGCATTTTATTATGAAATTGTTTGTCGTTTGTTGGCTAAATTAAGTGGTCTTTTTCTGTTGCTCTGAACGGAACAATTAAATATAATACAATTGTCAAACATAACTGAACTGGAATGTGTTTCTTTGGGTTTCTCTAATAGTAATAGTTAATGTATATGTATTGAATAGTTTTGTAGTGCTTGGTTAACTTTACCTAAAGCCAAAAGAATTATTATCCCACTACCAACTCAACCTAAATGATGGCTGGCATTCTGAAAGATTGGCTATTGTACGTAAGAAGCAACACTAAAGAACACCTGACTGGACTTACTGGGCTGGACAGCAGAGGCAGGCCTGTGCAGGGGTGGAACGCTTTGGTGGCTGTCCCATCAATAGAGTGGCGATTCTGCTTCTTCCAGTTATTGCACGGTTTCAAGGGAAAGGCAGGAGGGTTGGCTCTCTGTCAACAACAAACAGTTGGAGTCAGAATAAGTAGCGACACTTGCAATATCACCATCTGTGTTAATAGCTTATGTCAATGACAACTTTACTCCAAATACTCTACATAACAACTCTACAACACAGACTGTACAAATAACAATAAACCTGTCAATTCTGAATATCATAAAATTGCCAAGCACAGTGTACCGACTTAGTAACGAGTGTGTAAGAATAGATAGCTGAAAGGGCCTACCAGAGGACTCCTGGCATTTCCATTGAGGATTCTGTCTGAATGGGGGCTTCGGTCTGGGCTGTGGGCTAGGAGGGTAAGGCTAGCGGGTGTGCAGACTGTGGAGGTTGAGGGGTCCTGGTTCTCGTCGCACGGCGGGTCGGTTTTCCCACTGACAGGCGGAGACTCTGTGCCTTGAGGCTGAGTATCGTCTCTGTCGGTGGCGCTCCGGACATCCCTCTGTGCGGCGTCCCAGCTGGGGGGTCTGTGGGTGCTGTCTCTGGCTGTGGGGCTGTAGGTGGATTCTCTGGGGGGTTGGGGATGGGGGGCATCCGTGTAGGCCGGGCTCTGGGTGATGTCCCTGAGGGCAAGGCTGTGGATGAGGTCCATTTTGGGGGCGTCAGTGAAGGCGGGGCTAAGGGGAGAGTCTCTCTGGGTGAGCCTCTGGGTGACGTCCCTGAGGACAGGGCTCTGAGGCCGCACGGGGCTCCCAGGTCTGAGGCCGCTCTCTCTCGGAGGGCTTGGACTCTGTACCTCCTTTTTGGCATTCTGTAAACGGTCAGACGCGGACGGCTCAGGCCTGCCCAGCGTCGCTTCAAGTTTGGGACAGGCCGCGCTCGGGGGTCTGCGGGGGTCTTGCTCTCTGGTGCCATTGAGGGTGGGTGGTGGCGAGGTGCTGTAGCCGTTGCTTGGCTCCGACTGGCCCTTCAGCAGCGCCCCCTGGCGGCAGAGCTTGTAGGTGCAGTGTAGGAGCTGGTGGGACTGCTGAAGACGCTCCTGGATGAGCCGGGAGATGTCCTGCACGGCCTCACTCAGCAGCGAGCTGTCGGACGGCTCTGACAGCAGCAACCGACGGCAGGAGGCGGGCTTGGAGGTGGGGATCTGAGGATCGTGCTCCAATCGCCTGCGGCTGTGCGGGCTGAGGGGCGTGTCAAAGGGAGAAGGCCGGCTGTGCTCATCCTCGTCACTCTGCTGGGAGGACGCTGGCTGCTGCTGCTGCTGCTGCTGCTGGGGGGACTGGCCAAGGAAGCAGGGCAACTCTTTGG